>NC_092400.1:37077441-37409142 GCF_030028105.1 Mobula birostris | reverse complement strand
GCCTAGCTACTAATGGAATGGCAATAAAATATCTTTGAGTGACAAACTTACATTTCTACTTTGTTAGTTTTTTTTGCAGCAATTCCCCTTGGATGTTGCTGTTGACGTTGAGAGGGTTGAGAACTTCAAGTTCCAAGGTGAGAACATCCCCAACAGCCTCAGGGATCTAATGAAATTCAGCATGGCCCCATTGACCCTGACCATCTTTTATCTTTGCTCCATAGAAGGCATTCTGCCTGGATGTGTAAGGGTTTGGTATGGCAACTGCTCCAAATGTGACCACAAAAATAAACTACAGAGAGTTATTGATACAGCTCAGCACCTCACAGGGACCAACCTCCCCTCTGTGAACATTGCCTATACTTCTCACTGCTTCAGTAAATCAGTCAGCATAATCCAGGGCCCCACCCACCACAGACATTCTCTCCTCTCCTCCCTCCCATCATGTGGAAGCCTGAAAGCACATACCACTTGCTCAAGGACAGCTTCTATCTCTCTGATATCAGAATCTTTGACAGACCTCTTGTTTGATAACATGGACACTTGGCCTCACAATCTACCTCATTATGATCTTGCACTTTGTCATTCTCTTTAGCTGTTACACTCGTTATTGCTTTGCCTGTTCTACCCAGAGCACTCTGTAAAGATTTGATCTGTTTGATGAGCAATATGCAGGAGATGTTTTTATCTGCATCTTGGTACATTTGTCAATAATAAACCAATACAAATGTCCTACTGGATGAACACACAGCACTGAATTTACTCGTCCAACTACCGCCTTGTAGTCATTCCATTCCATCTGAGAAGTTATTAAACTCAAATTACAATTTGGTAATGGTGGACTGGGCAGAATTAATCTTTGACATCAACATAACGGGTAGGAAGTGTCTTGAAACAACTCTATGGAACGCACAATACTATTATTTAATGACGCCTGCGATGATGAATTTCTCAAGGCTGTCCATTATCATAATCGAGTCCCAGCATTCTGCCTGAAGAGCTTCTCAAATGGTATACTGCAGGCACTCAGCCCAGCTGGGGCCAGCCTGCACTAAGCTCCGTGGAAAATCTTCCCCCGTGCCTGACTCCAATTACTTTTTCCACGTTCTCGATGTCCTGGGCTCACTTCACTCACAGCCTTGGTTACTGACATTTGCAAATTTGCTCTTACATTACCAAATTCATTGGTTGCCTCCAGCATGATGTCAGCATATAATGACCGCTACCCACCCATGGTACGTTGACATGGTGTCAACATGAACCTATTTTCTGATTGAGAGAGTCTCACAAAATGAGTTTGTAGCTCAATGAGACAGAAAGCCAGTTCAACTAAGGACTCCTATTACTGCAATGCGATGAGTGTGGAATTCAGCAAACAGAAAAAGCTTGAATTTGTCTGGCAGCCTCAGTTTGCATAATGAAGAAGCAGGTGCCCTGCATTAGTACTGTGAACTACTGGCTGTTGACTGCACTGTGTCCTTGAACTTCAACTGGCCTTTATTCCTGTGTGACAAGAAAAGGCAGTCAGCAGTTGCTGGTATCACTGTCCTCACTACTGTATTTAGGACAATGAATGATTATTAACATTAAGTATTGTAGTGAATGAGCAGTAAAGCCTTGGTTGTATAACTGTACTTTTCTATTGAGTTCCATTGCAATGAATGTGTAACGAGTTCTGCAGATAGGAACATCGAATGCATTCTCCATCTTCCAATATACGCAGGATCATGAGCTTCCCCATCTCGTCTGCAAGATACAGATTTTGCAAACAGGATTTGGAATTGCTAATCAACATCCTGTCCCCCCCACCTGTTATGGCATCATCCTCACAATTCAGATTCAGATCTGTCTATCAAATGTACATCGAAACATGCAGTGAAATGCGTTGTTTGTGTTAACTACCATCACACCTAGAAATGTGCTGGGGTGGGGTGGTGAGTGGGGGAGCAGCCCGCAGGCATTGCCACACATTCAAATGCCAACGTAGCTTCTCCACAGTGCTCAGCAGAGCAACACAAGTGGTGACATCAAAAATCATCCGCACCAACCCCCCCCCCCCAACCATTTTGCTGCTGAGGTGGTGAGCTGCCTGCTTGGACTGCTGATGCTACAATGTTGAGGATGGAGTTGAGGAATATAATCCCAGGAAAGACTCTTTTGCTCCTTCTCTTCTTAACTAGAGAAACATAGCTTCTACCTTTTGGCCCGACGGCACTTGGGGTATTGTTTTAGGTACATTAACTAAGAAGGGATGTGCTGGCATCATGAAAGTGACCCTGGGAATGAAAGGATTATCGTATGTGGAACACTTGATGGCTCTGGGTCTGTACTTGCTGGAGTTTAGAAGAATGAGGGGGGTCTCACTGAAACTGAACAGATATTCAAAGGCCTACATAGAGTAGATGTGGAGAGAATGTTTCCTATAGTGGGTGAATCTAGGGCCAGAGGGCACAGCTTCAGAATAAAAGGATGTCCCTTTAGAACAGAGATGAGGAGGGGTTTCTTTAACCAGAGGTTAAATCTGGAACTCATTTGTGAATCCGTGAAATTCATTACAGCAGATGGCTTTGGAGGCCGAGTTATTGGATGTAATTAAAGCAGAGATTGATAAGTTATTGATTAGTAAGGGTGCCAAAGGTCACAAGGAGAGATCAGGCGAATGGGGTTGAGGATGATAATAAATCTGCTCCTTTGTCTTTTGTGTTATGATGCTGGACCAAGTTGGTTGCTGTAGGATAGAATCAAGAGCACTGATAGTGGACCCCAGTATCTGTTTCTGTGCTCTAGGACACTACGTCAAGGGCAGAGTCATGACTGAGGAGGACTTCAAAGTGTTTTTTCCACTGTGGGCATTGTCTGATTCCTTGTCTTCTTCCTGATGTGGGCTGGAGACTTGGAAGTTTGGACTGCTGTTCACCTTACCAATTCTGAAGACTGTACGCATTATGTGTGCACTTGGCAGGTCGCTGAGCCTCCTGTGAACTGTCCATCCGCATCATGGATTTTATGCGTTGCCTCTGCCCTAAGCTGTCTGTTGAGTAGTTTCTTTTCCCTTGGGGAAGGACGAAGCTTCCAATTAAGGAACGCCTCATTCTACTCAAAGCAGACCTTGTTTTTCCTGGTAGAGAAGCAAAGAGCCTATACAGACAGGTGCCAGTTTCATTGGCCTTGAATGCTGCCCACATCCTGTGTAACTGGAAAATGACATTGCATCAAGGGGAAAGGGATTATACTACTCTCATTACAGACAATACTGACTGAATCAGTCATTGTCTTTGAGAAAACTATTGGGAAATTAAAGCTGATTCACAACCACTTAATAAGTAAAGTAACAGACCTCGGGAAACAGTGCTCCCCCTCAGCCGCCACTGACACACAGAAATGTACACTCAATACCCAATTAGTCAGCTACACCTCTGCACCTGCTCGTTAATGCAAATAACTAATCAGCCAATCAGGTGGCAGCAACTCAATGCATAAAAACACACAGGCATGGTCAAGAGGTTCAGCTGTTGTCCAGAATGGGTAAGAAATATGACCTAAGTGACTCTGACTGTGAAATGTTTGTTGCTGCCAGAAAGGGTGGTTTGAGTATCTCAGAAACTGCTGAACTCCTGGGATTTTCACTCATGACAATTTCTAGAATTTACAGAGAATGCTGTGAAAAGCAAAAGGAAAACATCCAGTGAGCAGAATTTCTGTGGAAAAAACACCTTGAGAGAGGTCAGAGGAGAATTGCCAGATTGATTCAAGCTATCAGGAAGGCAACAGTAACTCAAATAACCATGTGTTACAACAGTGGTGTGCAGAAGAGCATCAGTGGATGGGCTACAGCAGCAGAAGACCAGAAACATACTCAAGGCCATGAAATACTACAGTACCACAGGAGACACTGAATAAAGTGGCCACTGAGTCAGAGCCACACTCACTCATAGGTAGGAATTTATTGTATTGATCTATCATTTTCCATCTATTATTGTACAAATTAAACTACGGTACAGAAAGGAAATAAAAGAGGCCATGGATTTTTCTAACCCTCTCTTGAATGCCCAAAGAAATCACTAATAATATGACACACAAAATGCTGGAGGAACTCAGCAGGTCAGACAGTATCTATGGAAATGAATAAACAGTCAATATTTTGTGCTGAGAATCTTCATCAGAACTGGAAAGGAAAGGGGAAGAAGTCAGACTGAGACCTCCCTTCCCTCTCACCTGCCAGCTTGTACTTCTTCCCCACCCCTACCTGCTGCTTATTCTGCCTTCTCCCTCTTCTTTACAAAGCTGATGAAGGGTGTTGGCACTTGGTAGAGCAATCCTGATGGGCCGATTGGCCTGATTCGGTGTTTATGTCTTATCATCTTATGGCCTGAAATGTCAACTGTTTATTCCGCTCATGACCTACTGAGTTCCACCAGCATTTTGTGTGTGTTACTCTGGATTTCCAGCATCTGCAGAATCTCATGTGTTAACAAATAACATCAAAGGCTTCAGAAGGATCTTAAAATCATTTCATTCAGAACAAACATGATAATGTTTGCAATAAAAGCCTTATTAAGTAGACATTACCGAGAGTAAAATAAACTGTTTAAAGAGAGCTAATGCCTTGTTGTGCAGTTAGCCAAACATTTGTATTTACATTTATATACTTACAACTTCAATTATTTCAAAGTAAAGTTATTCTGGCTTGTTTCCCCTTCTTTTCCAATCCTGATGAAGGGTCTCGACTGAAATGTTGGCTCTTTATTCCTCTACATAGATGCTGCCTGACCTGCTGAGTTCCTCCATCATCTTGTATGTGTTACTCTGGATATCTAGCATTTTCAGAATCTCTTGTGTTTAGAATAAGTGAATGATATTTACTCAGAGAGTGGTAGCTGTGTGGAACGAGCTTCCAGCAGAAGTGGTTGAGACAGGTTCGATGATGTCGTTTAAAGTTAAATTGGATAGATATATGGACAGGAAAGGAATGGAGGGTTATGGGCTGAGCGCAGGTGAGAGTAAGAGTTCAGCATGGACTAGAAGGGCTGAGATGGCCTGTTTCCGTGCTGCAATTGTTATATGTTTATATGATATCTGAAGGCAGCAGAACAGGTTGATATCCAAGTTAAGGGACATGGGTGATAATTTACTGGCTGATGCTGACAGTCCAGGTGTAGAGAGGTCATTCTAGATGTGTACAAGTCATTAGTTAGACCACTATTACAATCTTGTCTGCAGAACACACTTCAGAAAGTACCCGATAAAGACTGGAGCTGATGCATCGTAGATCAAGAGGATCTATCTCTTTCCATTCCCCTTTCTGGCTCCCCTTGCACCTCTTCTCCTCACCTGCCCATCACCTCTCTCAGGTCCCCCTTGTCCTTCCCTTTCTCTCATGGACCACTCTCCTCTCCTATCAGAGTCAGGACTGAGTAGAGCACAGTATGGGATCACAATGTTGGGACAAGCATTTAACCTAATCGAAGAAGAAGGAATCTAATAGGACAGGACAGTGGACCGTGGAAGAAAGGGAAGGAGGGGAACCAAAGGGAGGTATGTCATGTGGGAAGAAAAGGGGTGTGAGGGGAACCAGAATGGAGAATTGAAAAAGAGACACGAGGGGGGAGAAATGACCAGAAGTTAGAGATTCCACCTTCTTCAGCTCTTTGCCTCTTCCACTTTCGAGTCCCCTCCCAGCTTCTTACTTCATTCTCCTCCCCAGTGGCCTACCTATCACCTGCCAGTCTGTGCTCGTTCCCTCACCCCACCTCTTATTTGGGCTTCTTCCCCGCCCCCCCCCCCAGTCCTGATGAACAGTCTCGGCTCAAAACATTGACTATTTATTCCTCTCCACTGATGCGCCTGGCCTGCAGATTTCTTCAAGCATTTTGTGTGTGTTTCTCTAGATCAGTGAGGGTATTACCAGGAATGAAGGATTTTACTCCTGAGGACAGATACGTTAGACAAGGGTTGTATTGTTTTAAACAGTGAAGGCCAAGGAGAGAACTATTCAAAGTGCATAAAACTAAAGGGCACACAGCCCGGGTGACTAAGAAGTAACTATTTTTCTTGGCCTCAGAATTAATGAGATTGGAGGCATAAAATTGAGATTAATAGAAGGATTATAGAATCATAAAATGATGATACAGGGTTAAGGTTAGGCCACGTGACTAATCAGCAGGGAATTAAAGAAGGAAAAATCGCACAGAGAGAAGAATCTAGAATATTACAGCAGATTATAGGCCATTTGGTTTCTAATTTTGTGCTCCCTTCCCCCACCCCTTTATCTTTCTCCTGACTGGTTTTTCACCTGGCACCTACCAGCCTTCTCCTTCCCACCCTCCTCCCACCTTCTTTAAAGGGCCTCTGCCCCTTCCCTCTACAGTCCTGACAAAGGGTTCCGGCCCGAAACGTCGACCGATCTTTTCCACAGATGCTGCCCAACCTGCTGAGTTCCTCCAGCGTGTTGTGAGTGTTGCTTTGACCCCAGCATCTGCAGATTATTTTGTGTTTATAATTTTGTGCTGACCTTTTAAGGTCAATATTGTTCTGAGCTCAATCTATCTCTTCCCTCCTACATAGCCCTCTATAAACAAAAAATTCTGCAAGTAAGGAGTTGAACCAGTAGTGAAGGCAGAGGAGTTTTCTACTATAATAACACTCAGGGAATACAAGTGTGCTGTCACCTGGCTTTTTGAACTTCCTTGTTCCTAGACTGAGACAGACTTTGTCAAGTCTGTGTGGTAGTTGGTGTGCAAAGGACACCCAGATGAAAAGTAATCATGCACTGTGTTTGAGCAACATAAATGTGATCATTGGAAACAGGGTTGGTAGATGGAGACACAGATGATGGAATTTTGAGGTGCTGGAGGTTAGGCAACATCGATGATGGGAAATGGACAGTGAATGATTTGGATTGAGACCTTTCATCTGCACTCAAGTTGAAATGTTGAATGTCCAAATACTAATGGATTACTGGATAATAAAGGAATTCAGGGATATGGGTGCAGGAAAAAGGTGCTGTATAGAACAGCTACAACCCTGATCAATGACACACTCCTGTTGATAATTCTTCTGTTCCTACTCACTCCTTCCCTCTCTCCCTCCACTTCCTCATCCCCTCCTCCTCCCTCATTCTCTAAATTCATCATTTCCTCCCTTCCTCATTCTCTCCTCCTTCCTCATTTCCTCCTCCTCCCTCTGTCCCTCACCTTCCTCATTTCCTCCTCCTCCTTCATTCTCTCCCTTCCTCATCCCCTCCCCTTCCTCATTTCCTCCCCTGCCTCATTTCCTCCACCTCCCTCATTCTCTCCCCTTCCTCATTCTCTCCCTTCCTCATTCCCTCCTCCTCCCTCTGTCCCTCGCCTTCCTTATTTCCACCTCCTCCCTCTGTCCCTTTCCATCCTCATTTCCTCCTCCTTCCTCTCTCCTATGCTGCAGATCTCAGAAACAAGCGGCGATAGATCATCTTCTTACATGTTCCTGCCTTGTCTGGGACTGGGTTCTGCCACCATTGTGAGTGAGGCTATTCTTGGACCCTCTTCTAATTATTCACCTGTTAGGCTATCACTACTATCCATGATTAGATGTGTTCAGATCACTACTACCCATGATTAGATGTGTTAGGATCACTACAACCCATGATTAGATGTATTAGGATCACTACTATCCATGATTAGATGTGTTAGGATCACTACTATCCATGATTAAATGTGTTCAGATCACTAATATCCATGATTAGATGAATTAGGATCACTACTACCCATGATTAGATGTGTTCAGATCACTACTATTCAAGATTAGATGTGTTAGGATCACTAACATTCATGATTAGATGTGTTCAGATCAATACCGTCCGTGATTAGATGTGTTAAGATCACTGCTACCCCCGAATGGATGTGTTAGGATTATTACTATCCATGATTAGATGTGTTAGGATTATGACTACCCATGATTAGATGTGTTCAGATCACTACTATCCATGATTAGATGTGTTAGGATCACTAGTATCCCTGATTAGCTGTGTCAGGATCACTACTATCCAAGATTAGATGTGTTCAGATCACTACTATCCATGATTAGATGTGTTAGGATCACTACTACCCATGATTAGATGTGTTAGGATCACTACTATCCATGAGTAGATGTGTTCAGCTCACAACCATCCATGATTAGATGTGTTAGGAACACAACTACCCCCAATTAGATGTGTTAGGATCACTACTACCCTTGATTAGATGTGTTAGGATCACTACTATCCATGGTTAGCTGAGCTAGGATCACAACTATCCATGATTAGATGTGTCAGGATCACTACTATCCATGATTAGATGTGCTCAGATCACTACAACCCTTGATTAGATGGGCTAGGATCACTACAACCCATGATTAGATGTATTAGGATCACTACTATCCATGATTAGATCTGTTAGGATCACTACTATCCATAATTAAATGTGTTCAGATCACTAATATTCATGATTAGAGCATTAGGATCACTACTACCCATGATTAGATGTGTTCAGATCACTACTATTCAAGATTAGATGTGTTAGCATCACTAACATTCATGATTAGATGTGTTCAGATCAATACCGTCCGTGATTAGATGTGTTAGGATCACTGCTACCCCTGAATGGATGTGTTACGATTATTACTATCCATGATTAGATGTGTTAGGATCAATACTACCCATGATTAGATGTGTTAGGATCACTACTATCAATGATTAGATGAGCTAGGATCACAAATATCCATGATTAGATGTGTCAGGATCACTACTATCCATGATTAGATGTGTTCAGATCACTACAACCCATGATTAGATGTGTTAGGATCATTACTATCCATGATTAGATGTGTTCAGATCACTACTATCCATGATTAGATGTGTTAGGATCACTACTATCCCTGATTAGATGTGTTAGGATCACTACAACCCATGATTAGATGTGTTCAGATCACTACTATTCATGATTAGATATATTAGGATCACTACTATCCATGATTAGATGTGTTCAGATCACAACCATCCATGATTAGATGTGTTAGGAACACTACTACCCCTGATTAGATGTGTTAGGATCACTACTATCCATCATTAGATGTGTTAGGATCACTACTATCTATGGTTAGCAGTGCTGGATCACAACTACCCATGATTAGATGTGTTCAGATCACTACTACCCATGATTAGATGTGTTAGGATCACTACTATCCATGATTAGATGTGTTCGGATCACTACTATGCCTGATTAGATGTGTTAGGATCACTACTATCCATGATTAGATGTGTTCAGATCACTACAACCCATGATTAGATGTGTTAGGATCACTACAACCCATGATTAAATGTCTTAGGATCACTACTATCCATGATTGAATGTGTTCAGATCACTACTATCCATGATTAGGTGCATTAGGATCACTACTACCCATGATTAGATGTGTTCAGATCACTACTATTCAAGATTAGATGTGTTAGGATCACTAACATCCATGATTAGATGTGTTCAGATCAATACCGTCCATGATTAGATGTGTTTGGATCACTACTACCCATGATTAAATGTGTTAGGATCACTACTATCCATGGTTAGCTGTGCTAGGATCACAACTACCCATGGTTAGATGAGTTCAGATCACTACTATTCATGATTAGACATGTTAGGATCACTACTATCCATGATTAGATGTGTGCAGATCACAACTATCCATGATTAGATGTGTTAGGATCACTACTACCCCCGATTAGATGTGTTAGGATCACTACTATCCATGATTAGATGTGTCAGGATCACTACTATCCATGATTAGATGTGTTCGGATCACTACTATCCCTGATTAGATGTGTCAGGATCACTGCTATCCATGATTAGATGTGTTAGGATCACTACTATCCATGATTAGATTTGTTAGGATCACCACTACCCATGGTTAGATGTGTTCGGATCACTGCTATCCATGATTAGTGTGTTAGTATCACTACTATCCCTGAGTAGTTGTGTCAGGATCACTACTATCCATGATCAGATGTGTTCAGATCACTACAACCCATGATTAGATGTGTTAGGATCAGTACAACCCATGATTAGATGTCTTAGGATCACTAATATCCATGATTAAATGTGTTCAGATCACTACTAACCATGATTAGATGCGTTAGGATCACTACTACCCATGATTAGATGTGTTCAGATCACTACTATTGATGATTAAATATGTTAGGATCACTACTATCCATGAGTAGATGTGTTCAGCTCACAACCATCCATGATTAGATGTGTTAGGAACACAACTACCCCCAATTAGATGTGTTAGGATCACTACTATCCATGATTAGATGTGTTAGGATCACTACTACCCTCGATTAGATGTGTTAGGATCACTACTATCCATGTTTAGCTGAGCTAGGATCACAACTATCCATGATTAGATGAGTCAAGATCACTACTATCCATGATTAGATGTGTTAGGATCACTACAACCCATGATTAAATGTGTTCAGATCACTAATATCCATGATTAGATGCATTAGGATCACTACTACCCATGATTAGATGTGTTCAGATAACTACTATTCAAGATTAGATGTGTTAGGATCACTAACATTCATGATTAGATGTGTTCAGATCAATACCGTACGTGATTAGATGTGTTAGGATCACGACTACCCATGATTAGATGTGTTCAGATCACTACTATCCATGATTAGATGTGTTAGGATCACTAGTATCCCTGATTAGATGTGTCAGGATCACTACTATCCATGATTAGATGTGTTAGGATTACTACTATCCATGATTAGATGTTTTCAGTTCACTACTATTCATGATTAGATATGTTAGGATCACTACTATCCATGAGTAGATGTGTTCAGCTCACAACCATCCATGACTAGATGTGTTAGGATCACTACTACCGCCGATTAGATGTGTTAGGATCACTACTATCCATGATTAGATGTGTTCAGATCACTACTATTCATGATTAGACATGTTAGGATCACTACTATCCATGATAGATGTGTTCAGATCACAATTATCCATGATTAGATGTGTTAGGATCACTAAAACCCATGATTAGATGTGTTAGGATCACTACAACCCATGATTAAATGTGTACAGATCAATAATATCCATGATTAGATGCATTAGGATCATTACTATCCATGATTAAATGTGTTCAGATCACTAATATCCATGATTAGATGCATTAGGATCACTACTATCCATGATTAGATATGTTAGGATTACTACTATCCATGATTAGATGTTTTCAGATCACTACTATTCATGATTAGATATGCTAGGATCACTACTATCCATGAGTAGATGTGTTCAGCTCACAACCATCCATGATTAGATGTGTTAGGAACACTACTACCCCGTATTAGATGTGTTAGGATCACTACTATCCATGATTAGATGTGTTAGGATCAATACTACCCATGATTAGATGTGTTAGGATCACTATTATCCATGGTTAGCTGAGCTAGGATCACAACTATCCATGATTAGATGTGTCAGGATCACTACTATCCATGATTAGATGTGTTCAAATCACTACTATCCATGATTAGATGTGTTAGGATTACTAATATCCATGATTAGATGTGCTCAGATCACTTCTATCCCAGATTAGAAGTGTTAGGATCACTACTACCCATGATTAGATGTGTTCAGATCACTACTATTCATGATTAGATATGTTAGGATCACTACTATCCATGACTTGATGTGTTCAGATCACAACCATCCATGTTCAGATGTGTTAGGAACATTACTACCCCTGATTAGATGTGTCAGGATCACTGCTATCCATGATTAGATGTGTTCAGATCACTACACCCCATGATTAGATGTGTTAGGATCACTACAACCCATGATTAGATGTCTTAGGATCACTACTATCCATGATTGAATGTGTTCAGATCACTACTATCCATGATTAGGTGCATTAGGATCACTACTACCCATGATTAGATGTGTTCAGATCACTACTATTCAAGATTAGATGTGTTAGGATCACTAACATCCATGATTAGATGTGTTCAGATCAATACCGTCCATGATTAGATGTGTTTGGATCACTACTACCCATGATTAAATGTGTTAGGATCACTATTATCCATGATTAGATGTGTTAGGGTCACAACTACCCACTATTAGATGTGTTCAGATCACTACTATTCATGATTAGACATGTTAGGATCACTACTATCCATGATTAGATGTGTTCAGATCACAACTATCCATGATTAGATGTGTTAGGATCACTACTAACCCATGATTAGATAAGTTAGGATCACTACTATCCATGATTAGATGTGTTTGGATCACTACTATCCCTAATTAGATGTGTCAGGATCACTGCTATCCATGATTAAATGTGTTAGGATCACTACTACCCTTGATTAGATGCGTCAGGATCATGACTACCCATGACAAGATGTGTTCAGATCACTACTATCCATGATTAGATGTGTTAGGGTCACCACTATCCCTGATTAGATGTGTCAGGATCACTACTATCCATGATTAGATGTGTTCAGATCACTACAACCCATGATTAGATGTGTTAGGATCACTACAACCCATGATTAGATGTGTTAGGATCACTACTATCCATGATTAGATGTTTTAACATCACTACTACCCTTGATTAGATATGTTAGGATCACTACTATTCATGGTTAGATGTATTCAGATCACTACTATTCATGATTAGATGTGTTAGGATCACTACTATCCATGAGTAGATGTGTTCAGATCACAACCACCCATGATTAGATGTGTTAGGAATACTACTACCCCTGATTAGATGTGATAGGATCACTACTATCCATGATTAGATGTGTTAGGATCACTACTACCCTTGATTAGATGTGTTAGGATCACTACTATCCATGGTTAGATGTGTTCAGATCGCTACTACCCATGATTAGATGTGTTAAGATCACTACTATCCATGATTAGATGTCTTTGGATCACTACTATCCCTTATTAGATGTGTCGGGTGCACTGTTATCCATGATTAGATGTGTTAGGATCACTACTATCCATGATTAGATGTGTTACGATCACGACTATACATTATTAGATGTGTTCAGATCACTACTATATATGATTGGTGTGTTAGGATCACTACTATCCCTGAGAAGATGTGTCAGGATCACTACTATCCATGATTAGATGTGTTCAGATCAATACCGTCCAGGATTAGATGTGTTCAGAACAATACTATCTCTGATTAGATGTATCAGGATCATTGCTATCAATGATTAGATGTGTTAAGATCACTACTATCCATGATTAGATGTGTTAGGATCACGACTACCCATGATTAGATGTGTTCAGATCACTACTATCCATGATTAGTGTGTTAGGATCAATACTATCCCTGATTAGATGTGTCAGGATCACTACTATCCATGATTAGATGTGTTCAGATCACTGCAACACATGATTAGATGTGTTAGGATCACTACTATCCATGATTAGATGTTTTCAGATCACTACTATTCATGATTAGATATGTTAGGATCACTACTATCCATGAGTAGATGTGTGCAGCTCACAACCATCCATGATTAGATGTGTTAGGATCACTACTACCCCCGATTAGATGTGTTAGGATCACTACTATCCATGATTAGATGTGTTAGGATCAATACTACCCATGATTAAATGTGTTAGGATCACTACTATCCATGGTTAGCTGAGCTAGGATCACAACTATCCATGATTAGATGTGTCAGGATCACTACTATCCCTGATTAGATGCGTTAGGATCACTACTACCCATGATTAGATGTGTTCAGATCACTATTATTCATGATTAGATATGTTAGGATCACTACTATCCATGATTTGATGTGTTCAGATCACAACCATCCATGATTAGATGTGTTAGGAACACTACTATCCATGGTTAGCTGAGCTAGGATCACAACTATCCATGATTAGATGTGTTAGGATCACTACCATCCCTGATTAGATGTGTTAGGATCACTACTACCCATGATTAGATGTGTTCAGATCACTATTATTCATGATTAGATATGTTAGGATCACTACTATCCATGATTTGATGTGTTCAGATCACAACCATCCATGATTAGATGTGTTACGAACACTACTACCCCTGATTAGATGTGTTAGGATCACTACTATCCATGATTAGATGTGTTAGGATCACTACTATCTATGGTTAGCAGTGCTGGATCACAACTACCCATGATTAGCTGTGTTCACATCACTACTACCCATGATTAGATGTGTTAGGATCACTATTATCCATGATTAGATGTGTTCGGATCACTACTATCCCTGAGTAGATGTGTCAGGAACACTGCTATCCATGATTAGATGTGTCAGGATCACTACTATCCATGATTAAATGTGTTCAGATCACTACTATCCAAGATTAGGTGCATTAGGATCACTACTACCCATGACTAGATGTGTTCAGATCAATACCGTCCATGATTAGATGTGTTTGGATCACTACTACACATGATTAAATGTGTTAGGATCACTACTATCCATGGTTAGATGTGTTAGGATGTCGGCTACCCATTATTAGATGTGTTGAGATTACTACTATCCATGATCGGTGTGTTAGGATCACTACTATCCCTGAGAAGATATGTCAGGATTACTACTATCCATGATTAGATGTGTTCAGATCACTACAACCCATGACTAAATGTGTTAGGATCAATACAACCCATGATTAGATGTGTTCAGATCACTACTATTCAAGATTAGATGTGTTAGGATCACTAACATCCATGATTAGATGTGTTCAGATCAATACCGTCCATGATTAGATGTGTTAGGATCACTACTACCCCTGAATGGATGTGTTAGGATCACTACTATCCATGATTAGTTGTGTTAGGATCATGACTACCTATGATTAGATGTTTTCAGATCACTACTATCTATGATTAGATGTGTTAGGATCCCTACTACCCAAGATTAGATGTGTTCAGATCACTACTATTCAGGATTAGATATGTTAGGATCACTACTATCCATGATTAGATGTTTTAGGATCACTACTATTCATGATTAGATATGTTAGGATCACTACTATCCATGATTAGATATGTTAGGATCACAACTATCCATGATTAGATGTGTTAGGATCACTACTATCCCTGAGTAGATGTGTCCAGATCACTACTATCCATGATTAGATGTGTTCAGATCACTACAGCCAATGATTAGATGTGTTAGGATCACTACTATCCATGATTAGATGTGTTAGGATCACGACTACCCATGATTAGATGTGTTCAGATCACAACCATCCATGATTAGATGTGTTAGGAACACTACGATCCCCGATTAGATGTGTCAGGATCACTACTATCCATGATTAGATGTGTTAGGATCACTACTATCCTTGATTAGATGTGTTAGGGTCACTACTATCCATGGTTAGCTGCATTAGGATCACAACTACCCATGATTAGATGTGTTCAGATCACTACTACCCATGATTAGATGAGTTAGGCTCACTACTATCCATGATTAGATGTGTTCGGATCACTACTATCCCTAATTAGATGTGTCAGGATCACTGCTATCCATGATTAGATGTGTTAGGATCACTACTAACCTTGATTAGATGCATCAGGATCATGACTAGATGTGTTCAGATCACTACTATCCATGATTAGATGTGTTAGGGTCACCACTATCCCTGATTAGATGTGTCAGGATCACTACTATCCATGATTAGATGTGTTTAGATCACTACAACCAATGATTAGATGTGTTAGGATCACTACTATCCATGATTAGATGTGTTTAGATCACTACTAACCATGACTAGATGTGTTAGGATCACTACTATCCGTGATTAGATGTTTAGGCATCACTACTACCCTTGATTAGATGTGTTAGGATCACTACTATCCATGGTTAGATGTATTCAGATCAGTACTATTCATGATTAGATGTGTTAGGATCACTACTATCCATGAGTAGATGTGTTCAGATCACAACCACCCATGATTAGATGTGTTAGGAATACTACTACCCCCGATTAGATGTGTTAGGATCACTACTATCCATGATTAGATGTGTTAGGATCACTACTACCCTTGATTAGATGTGTTAGGATCACTACTATCCATGATTAGATGTCTTTGGATCACTACTATTCCTTATTAGATGTGTCAGGATCACTGTTATCCATGATTAGATGTGTTAGGATCACTACTATCCATGATTAGATGTGTTACGATCACGACTACCCATTATTAGATGTGTTCAGATCACTACTATCCATGATTGGAGTTTTAGGATCACTACTATCCCTGAGAAGATATGTCAGGATCACTACTATCCATGATTAGATGTGTTCAGATCACTACAACCCATGATTAAATGTGTTAGGATCAATACAATCCATGATTAGATGTGTTCAGATCACTTCTATTCAAGATTAGATGTGTTAGGATCACTAACATCCATGATTAGATGTGTTCAGATCAATACCGTTCATGATTAGATGTGTTAGGATCACTACTACCCCCGAATGGGTGTGTTAGGATCACTACTATCCATGATTAGATGTGTTAGGATCACGACCACGCATGATTAGATGTGTTCAGATCACAACCATCCATGATTAGATGTGTTAGGATCACTACTATCCTTGATTAGATGTGTTAGGGTTACTACTATCTATGGTTAGCTGCGTTGGGATCACAACTACCCATGATTAGATGTGTTCAGATCACTACTACCCATGATTAGATAAGTTAGGATCACTACTATCCATGATTAGATGTGTTTGGATCACTACTATCCCTAATTAGATGTGTCAGGATCACTGCTATCCATGATTAAATGTGTTAGGATCACTACTACCCTTGATTAGATGCGTCAGGAACATGACTACCCATGACAAGATGTGTTCAGATCACTACTATCCATGATTAGATGTGTTAGGGTCACCACTATCCCTGATTAGATGTGTCAGGATCACTACTATCCATGATTAGATGTGTTCAGATCACTACAACCCATGATTAGATGTGTTAGGATCACTACAACCCATGATTAGATGTGTTAGGATCACTACTATCCATGATTAGATGTTTTAACATCACTACTACCCTTGATTAGATATGTTAGGATCACTACTATTCATGGTTAGATGTATTCAGATCACTACTATCCATGATTAGATGTGTTCGGATCACTACTATCCCTAATTAGATGTGTCAGGATCACTGCTATCCATGATTAGATGTGTTAGGATCACTACTAACCTTGATTAGATGCATCAGGATCATGACTAGATGTGTTCAGATCACTACTATCCATGATTAGATGTGTTAGGGTCACCACTATCCCTGATTAGATGTGTCAGGATCACTACTATCCATGATTAGATGTGTTTAGATCACTACAACCAATGATTAGATGTGTTAGGATCACTACTATCCATGATTAGATGTGTTTAGATCACTACTAACCATGACTAGATGTGTTAGGATCACTACTATCCGTGATTAGATGTTTAGGCATCACTACTACCCTTGATTAGATGTGTTAGGATCACTACTATCCATGGTTAGATGTATTCAGATCAGTACTATTCATGATTAGATGTGTTAGGATCACTACTATCCATGAGTAGATGTGTTCAGATCACAACCACCCATGATTAGATGTGTTAGGAATACTACTACCCCCGATTAGATGTGTTAGGATCACTACTATCCATGATTAGATGTGTTAGGATCACTACTACCCTTGATTAGATGTGTTAGGATCACTACTATCCATGATTAGATGTCTTTGGATCACTACTATTCCTTATTAGATGTGTCAGGATCACTGTTATCCATGATTAGATGTGTTAGGATCACTACTATCCATGATTAGATGTGTTACGATCACGACTACCCATTATTAGATGTGTTCAGATCACTACTATCCATGATTGGAGTTTTAGGATCACTACTATCCCTGAGAAGATATGTCAGGATCACTACTATCCATGATTAGATGTGTTCAGATCACTACAACCCATGATTAAATGTGTTAGGATCAATACAATCCATGATTAGATGTGTTCAGATCACTTCTATTCAAGATTAGATGTGTTAGGATCACTAACATCCATGATTAGATGTGTTCAGATCAATACCGTTCATGATTAGATGTGTTAGGATCACTACTACCCCCGAATGGGTGTGTTAGGATCACTACTATCCATGATTAGATGTGTTAGGATCACGACCACGCATGATTAGATGTGTTCAGATCACAACCATCCATGATTAGATGTGTTAGGATCACTACTATCCTTGATTAGATGTGTTAGGGTTACTACTATCTATGGTTAGCTGCGTTGGGATCACAACTACCCATGATTAGATGTGTTCAGATCACTACTACCCATGATTAGATAAGTTAGGATCACTACTATCCATGATTAGATGTGTTTGGATCACTACTATCCCTAATTAGATGTGTCAGGATCACTGCTATCCATGATTAAATGTGTTAGGATCACTACTACCCTTGATTAGATGCGTCAGGAACATGACTACCCATGACAAGATGTGTTCAGATCACTACTATCCATGATTAGATGTGTTAGGGTCACCACTATCCCTGATTAGATGTGTCAGGATCACTACTATCCATGATTAGATGTGTTCAGATCACTACAACCCATGATTAGATGTGTTAGGATCACTACAACCCATGATTAGATGTGTTAGGATCACTACTATCCATGATTAGATGTTTTAACATCACTACTACCCTTGATTAGATATGTTAGGATCACTACTATTCATGGTTAGATGTATTCAGATCACTACTATTCATGATTAGATGTGTTAGGATCACTACTATCCATGATTAGATGTGTTCAGATCACTACAGCCAATGATTAGATGTGTTAGGATCACTACTATCCATGATTAGATGTGTTAGGATCACGACTACCCATGATTAGATGTGTTCAGATCACAACCATCCATGATTAGATGTGTTAGGAACACTACGATCCCCGATTAGATGTGTCAGGATCACTACTATCCATGATTAGATGTGTTAGGATCACTACTATCCTTGATTAGATGTGTTAGGGTCACTACTATCCATGGTTAGCTGCATTAGGATCACAACTACCCATGATTAGATGTGTTCAGATCACTACTACCCATGATTAGATGAGTTAGGCTCACTACTATCCATGATTAGATGTGTTCGGATCACTACTATCCCTAATTAGATGTGTCAGGATCACTGCTATCCATGATTAGATGTGTTAGGATCACTACTAACCTTGATTAGATGCATCAGGATCATGACTAGATGTGTTCAGATCACTACTATCCATGATTAGATGTGTTAGGGTCACCACTATCCCTGATTAGATGTGTCAGGATCACTACTATCCATGATTAGATGTGTTTAGATCACTACAACCAATGATTAGATGTGTTAGGATCACTACTATCCATGATTAGATGTGTTTAGATCACTACTAACCATGACTAGATGTGTTAGGATCACTACTATCCGTGATTAGATGTTTAGGCATCACTACTACCCTTGATTAGATGTGTTAGGATCACTACTATCCATGGTTAGATGTATTCAGATCAGTACTATTCATGATTAGATGTGTTAGGATCACTACTATCCATGAGTAGATGTGTTCAGATCACAACCACCCATGATTAGATGTGTTAGGAATACTACTACCCCCGATTAGATGTGTTAGGATCACTACTATCCATGATTAGATGTGTTAGGATCACTACTACCCTTGATTAGATGTGTTAGGATCACTACTATCCATGATTAGATGTCTTTGGATCACTACTATTCCTTATTAGATGTGTCAGGATCACTGTTATCCATGATTAGATGTGTTAGGATCACTACTATCCATGATTAGATGTGTTACGATCACGACTACCCATTATTAGATGTGTTCAGATCACTACTATCCATGATTGGAGTTTTAGGATCACTACTATCCCTGAGAAGATATGTCAGGATCACTACTATCCATGATTAGATGTGTTCAGATCACTACAACCCATGATTAAATGTGTTAGGATCAATACAATCCATGATTAGATGTGTTCAGATCACTTCTATTCAAGATTAGATGTGTTAGGATCACTAACATCCATGATTAGATGTGTTCAGATCAATACCGTTCATGATTAGATGTGTTAGGATCACTACTACCCCCGAATGGGTGTGTTAGGATCACTACTATCCATGATTAGATGTGTTAGGATCACGACCACGCATGATTAGATGTGTTCAGATCACAACCATCCATGATTAGATGTGTTAGGATCACTACTATCCTTGATTAGATGTGTTAGGGTTACTACTATCTATGGTTAGCTGCGTTGGGATCACAACTACCCATGATTAGATGTGTTCAGATCACTACTACCCATGATTAGATAAGTTAGGATCACTACTATCCATGATTAGATGTGTTTGGATCACTACTATCCCTAATTAGATGTGTCAGGATCACTGCTATCCATGATTAAATGTGTTAGGATCACTACTACCCTTGATTAGATGCGTCAGGAACATGACTACCCATGACAAGATGTGTTCAGATCACTACTATCCATGATTAGATGTGTTAGGGTCACCACTATCCCTGATTAGATGTGTCAGGATCACTACTATCCATGATTAGATGTGTTCAGATCACTACAACCCATGATTAGATGTGTTAGGATCACTACAACCCATGATTAGATGTGTTAGGATCACTACTATCCATGATTAGATGTTTTAACATCACTACTACCCTTGATTAGATATGTTAGGATCACTACTATTCATGGTTAGATGTATTCAGATCACTACTATCCATGATTAGATGTGTTCGGATCACTACTATCCCTAATTAGATGTGTCAGGATCACTGCTATCCATGATTAGATGTGTTAGGATCACTACTAACCTTGATTAGATGCATCAGGATCATGACTAGATGTGTTCAGATCACTACTATCCATGATTAGATGTGTTAGGGTCACCACTATCCCTGATTAGATGTGTCAGGATCACTACTATCCATGATTAGATGTGTTTAGATCACTACAACCAATGATTAGATGTGTTAGGATCACTACTATCCATGATTAGATGTGTTTAGATCACTACTAACCATGACTAGATGTGTTAGGATCACTACTATCCGTGATTAGATGTTTAGGCATCACTACTACCCTTGATTAGATGTGTTAGGATCACTACTATCCATGGTTAGATGTATTCAGATCAGTACTATTCATGATTAGATGTGTTAGGATCACTACTATCCATGAGTAGATGTGTTCAGATCACAACCACCCATGATTAGATGTGTTAGGAATACTACTACCCCCGATTAGATGTGTTAGGATCACTACTATCCATGATTAGATGTGTTAGGATCACTACTACCCTTGATTAGATGTGTTAGGATCACTACTATCCATGATTAGATGTCTTTGGATCACTACTATTCCTTATTAGATGTGTCAGGATCACTGTTATCCATGATTAGATGTGTTAGGATCACTACTATCCATGATTAGATGTGTTACGATCACGACTACCCATTATTAGATGTGTTCAGATCACTACTATCCATGATTGGAGTTTTAGGATCACTACTATCCCTGAGAAGATATGTCAGGATCACTACTATCCATGATTAGATGTGTTCAGATCACTACAACCCATGATTAAATGTGTTAGGATCAATACAATCCATGATTAGATGTGTTCAGATCACTTCTATTCAAGATTAGATGTGTTAGGATCACTAACATCCATGATTAGATGTGTTCAGATCAATACCGTTCATGATTAGATGTGTTAGGATCACTACTACCCCCGAATGGGTGTGTTAGGATCACTACTATCCATGATTAGATGTGTTAGGATCACGACCACGCATGATTAGATGTGTTCAGATCACAACCATCCATGATTAGATGTGTTAGGATCACTACTATCCTTGATTAGATGTGTTAGGGTTACTACTATCTATGGTTAGCTGCGTTGGGATCACAACTACCCATGATTAGATGTGTTCAGATCACTACTACCCATGATTAGATAAGTTAGGATCACTACTATCCATGATTAGATGTGTTTGGATCACTACTATCCCTAATTAGATGTGTCAGGATCACTGCTATCCATGATTAAATGTGTTAGGATCACTACTACCCTTGATTAGATGCGTCAGGAACATGACTACCCATGACAAGATGTGTTCAGATCACTACTATCCATGATTAGATGTGTTAGGGTCACCACTATCCCTGATTAGATGTGTCAGGATCACTACTATCCATGATTAGATGTGTTCAGATCACTACAACCCATGATTAGATGTGTTAGGATCACTACAACCCATGATTAGATGTGTTAGGATCACTACTATCCATGATTAGATGTTTTAACATCACTACTACCCTTGATTAGATATGTTAGGATCACTACTATTCATGGTTAGATGTATTCAGATCACTACTATTCATGATTAGATGTGTTAGGATCACTACTATCCATGAGTAGATGTGTTCAGATCACAACCACCCATGATTAGATGTGTTAGGAATACTACTACCCCTGATTAGATGTGATAGGATCACTACTATCCATGATTAGATGTGTTAGGATCACTACTACCCTTGATTAGATGTGTTAGGATCACTACTATCCATGGTTAGATGTGTTCAGATCGCTACTACCCATGATTAGATGTGTTAAGATCACTACTATCCATGATTAGATGTCTTTGGATCACTACTATCCCTTATTAGATGTGTCGGGTGCACTGTTATCCATGATTAGATGTGTTAGGATCACTACTATCCATGATTAGATGTGTTACGATCACGACTATACATTATTAGATGTGTTCAGATCACTACTATATATGATTGGTGTGTTAGGATCACTACTATCCCTGAGAAGATGTGTCAGGATCACTACTATCCATGATTAGATGTGTTCAGATCAATACCGTCCAGGATTAGATGTGTTCAGAACAATACTATCTCTGATTAGATGTATCAGGATCATTGCTATCAATGATTAGATGTGTTAAGATCACTACTATCCATGATTAGATGTGTTAGGATCACGACTACCCATGATTAGATGTGTTCAGATCACTACTACCCATGATTAGTGTGTTAGGATCAATACTATCCCTGATTAGATGTGTCAGGATCACTACTATCCATGATTAGATGTGTTCAGATCACTGCAACACATGATTAGATGTGTTAGGATCACTACTATCCATGATTAGATGTTTTCAGATCACTACTATTCATGATTAGATATGTTAGGATCACTACTATCCATGAGTAGATGTGTGCAGCTCACAACCATCCATGATTAGATGTGTTAGGATCACTACTACCCCCGATTAGATGTGTTAGGATCACTACTATCCATGATTAGATGTGTTAGGATCAATACTACCCATGATTAGATGTGTTAGGATCACTACTATCCATGGTTAGCTGAGCTAGGATCACAACTATCCATGATTAGATGTGTCAGGATCACTACTATCCCTGATTAGATGCGTTAGGATCACTACTACCCATGATTAGATGTGTTCAGATCACTATTATTCATGATTAGATATGTTAGGATCACTACTATCCATGATTTGATGTGTTCAGATCACAACCATCCATGATTAGATGTGTTAGGAACACTACTATCCATGGTTAGCTGAGCTAGGATCACAACTATCCATGATTAGATGTGTTAGGATCACTACCATCCCTGATTAGATGTGTTAGGATCACTACTACCCATGATTAGATGTGTTCAGATCACTATTATTCATGATTAGATATGTTAGGATCACTACTATCCATGATTTGATGTGTTCAGATCACAACCATCCATGATTAGATGTGTTACGAACACTACTACCCCTGATTAGATGTGTTAGGATCACTACTATCCATGATTAGATGTGTTAGGATCACTACTATCTATGGTTAGCAGTGCTGGATCACAACTACCCATGATTAGCTGTGTTCACATCACTACTACCCATGATTAGATGTGTTAGGATCACTATTATCCATGATTAGATGTGTTCGGATCACTACTATCCCTGAGTAGATGTGTCAGGAACACTGCTATCCATGATTAGATGGGTCAGGATCACTACTATCCATGATTAAATGTGTTCAGATCACTACTATCCAAGATTAGGTGCATTAGGATCACTACTACCCATGACTAGATGTGTTCAGATCACTACTATTCAAGATTAGATGTGTTAGGATCACTAACATCCATGATTAGATGTGTTCAGATCAATACCGTCCATGATTAGATGTGTTAGGATCACTACTACCCCTGAATGGATGTGTTAGGATCACTACTATCCATGATTAGTTGTGTTAGGATCATGACTACCTATGATTAGATGTTTTCAGATCACTACTATCTATGATTAGATGTGTTAGGATCCCTACTACCCAAGATTAGATGTGTTCAGATCACTACTATTCAGGATTAGATATGTTAGGATCACTACTATCCATGATTAGATGTTTTAGGATCACTACTATTCATGATTAGATATGTTAGGATCACTACTATCCATGATTAGATATGTTAGGATCACAACTATCCATGATTAGATGTGTTAGGATCACTACTATCCCTGAGTAGATGTGTCCAGATCACTACTATCCATGATTAGATGTGTTCAGATCACTACAGCCAATGATTAGATGTGTTAGGATCACTACTATCCATGATTAGATGTGTTAGGATCACGACTACCCATGATTAGATGTGTTCAGATCACAACCATCCATGATTAGATGTGTTAGGAACACTACGATCCCCGATTAGATGTGTCAGGATCACTACTATCCATGATTAGATGTGTTAGGATCACTACTATCCTTGATTAGATGTGTTAGGGTCACTACTATCCATGGTTAGCTGCATTAGGATCACAACTACCCATGATTAGATGTGTTCAGATCACTACTACCCATGATTAGATGAGTTAGGCTCACTACTATCCATGATTAGATGTGTTCGGATCACTACTATCCCTAATTAGATGTGTCAGGATCACTGCTATCCATGATTAGATGTGTTAGGATCACTACTAACCTTGATTAGATGCATCAGGATCATGACTAGATGTGTTCAGATCACTACTATCCATGATTAGATGTGTTAGGGTCACCACTATCCCTGATTAGATGTGTCAGGATCACTACTATCCATGATTAGATGTGTTTAGATCACTACAACCAATGATTAGATGTGTTAGGATCACTACTATCCATGATTAGATGTGTTTAGATCACTACTAACCATGACTAGATGTGTTAGGATCACTACTATCCGTGATTAGATGTTTAGGCATCACTACTACCCTTGATTAGATGTGTTAGGATCACTACTATCCATGGTTAGATGTATTCAGATCAGTACTATTCATGATTAGATGTGTTAGGATCACTACTATCCATGAGTAGATGTGTTCAGATCACAACCACCCATGATTAGATGTGTTAGGAATACTACTACCCCCGATTAGATGTGTTAGGATCACTACTATCCATGATTAGATGTGTTAGGATCACTACTACCCTTGATTAGATGTGTTAGGATCACTACTATCCATGATTAGATGTCTTTGGATCACTACTATTCCTTATTAGATGTGTCAGGATCACTGTTATCCATGATTAGATGTGTTAGGATCACTACTATCCATGATTAGATGTGTTACGATCACGACTACCCATTATTAGATGTGTTCAGATCACTACTATCCATGATTGGAGTTTTAGGATCACTACTATCCCTGAGAAGATATGTCAGGATCACTACTATCCATGATTAGATGTGTTCAGATCACTACAACCCATGATTAAATGTGTTAGGATCAATACAATCCATGATTAGATGTGTTCAGATCACTTCTATTCAAGATTAGATGTGTTAGGATCACTAACATCCATGATTAGATGTGTTCAGATCAATACCGTTCATGATTAGATGTGTTAGGATCACTACTATCCATGATTAGATGTGTTCAGATCACTACAGCCCATGATTAGATGTGTTAGGATCACTACTATCCATAATTAGATGTGTTCAGATCAATACCGTCCATGATTAGATGTGTTAGGATCACTACTACCCCCGAATGGGTGTGTTAGGATCACTACTATCCATGATTAGATGTGTTAGGATCACGACCACGCATGATTAGATGTGTTCAGATCACAACCATCCATGATTAGATGTGTTAGGATCACTACTATCCTTGATTAGATGTGTTAGGGTTACTACTATCTATGGTTAGCTGCGTTGGGATCACAACTACCCATGATTAGATGTGTTCAGATCACTACTACCCATGATTAGATAAGTTAGGATCACTACTATCCATGATTAGATGTGTTTGGATCACTACTATCCCTAATTAGATGTGTCAGGATCACTGCTATCCATGATTGGATGTGTTAGGATCACTACTACCCTTGATTAGATGCGTCAGGATCATGACTACCCATGACAAGATGTGTTCAGATCACTACTATCCATGATTAGATGTGTTAGGGTCACCACTATCCCTGATTAGATGTGTCAGGATCACTACTATCCATGATTAGATGTGTTTAGATCACTACAACCAATGATTAGATGTGTTAGGATGACTACTATCAATGATTAGATGTGTTTAGATCACTACTAACCATGACTAGATGTGTTAGGATCACTACTATCCGTGATTAGATGTTTTAGCATCACTACTACCCTTGATTAGATGTGTTAGGATCACTACTATCCATGGTTAGATGTATTCAGATCACTACTATTCATGATTAGATGTGTTAGGATCACTACTATCCATGAGTAGATGTGTTCAGATCACAACCACCCATGATTAGATGTGTTAGGAATACTACTACCCCCGATTAGATGTGTTAGGATCACTACTATCCATGGTTCGATGTGTTAGGATCACTACTATCCATGATTAGATGTGTTACGATCACGACTACCCATTATTAGATGTGTTCAGATCACTACTATCCATGATTGGAGTTTAGGATCACTACTATCCCTGAGAAGATATGTCAGGATCACTACTATCCATGATTAGATGTGTTCAGATCACTACAACCCATGATTAAATGTGTTAGGATCAATACAACCGATGATTAGATGTGTTCAGATCACTTCTATTCAAGATTAGATGTGTTAGGATCACTAACATCCATGATTAGATGTGTTCAGATCAATACCGTCCATGATTAGATGTGTTAGGATCACTACTATCCATGATTAGATGTGTTAGGATCACGAACTACGCATGATTAGATGTGTTCAGATCACAACCATCCATGATTAGATGTGTTAGGATCACTACTATCCTTGATTAGATGTGTTAGGGTCACTACTATCTATGGTTAGCTGCGTTGGGATCACAACTACCCATGATTAGATGTGTTCAGAACACTACTACCCATGATTAGATGAGTTAGGATCACTACTATCCATGATTAGATGTGTTCGGATCACTACTCTCCCTAATTAGATGTGTCAGGATCACTGCTATCCATGATTAAATGTGTTAGGATCACTACTACCCTTAATTAGATGCGTCAGGATCATGACTACCCATGACAAGATGTGTTCAGATCACTACTATCCATGATTAGATGTGTTAGGGTCACCACTATCCCTGATTAGATGTGTCAGGATCACTACTATCCATGATTAGATGTGTTCAGATCACTAAAACCCATGATTAGATGTGTTAGGATCACTACAACCCATGATTAGATGTGTTAGGATCACTACTATCCATGATTAGATGTTTTAACATCACTACTACCCTTGATTAGATATGTTAGGATCACTACTATTCATGGTTAGATGTATTCAGATCACTACTATTCATGATTAGATGTGTTAGGATCACTACTATCCATGAGTAGATGTGTTCAGATCACAACCACCCATGATTAGATGTGTTAGGAATACTACTACCCCTGATTAGATGTGATAGGATCACTACTATCCATGATTAGATGTGTTAGGATCACTACTACCCTTGATTAGATGTGTTAGGATCACTACTATCCATGGTTAGATGTGTTCAGATCGCTACTACCCATGATTAGATGTGTTAAGATCACTACTATCCATGATTAGATGTCTTTGGATCACTACTATCCCTTATTAGATGTGTCGGGTGCACTGTTATCCATGATTAGATGTGTTAGGATCACTACTATCCATGATTAGATGTGTTACGATCACGACTATACATTATTAGATGTGTTCAGATCACTACTATATATGATTGGTGTGTTAGGATCACTACTATCCCTGAGAAGATGTGTCAGGATCACTACTATCCATGATTAGATGTGTTCAGATCACTACAACCCATGGTTAGATGTGTTAGGATCACTAACATCAATGATTAGATGTGTTCAAATCAATACCGTCGATGATTAGATGTGTTAGGATCACTACTATCCATGATTAGATGTGTTCAGATCACTACTATCCATGATTAGATGTGTTAGGATCACTACTACTCATGATTAGATGTGTTCAGATCACTACTATCCATGATTAGATGTGTTCAGATCACTACTATCCATGATTAGATGTGTTACGATCACTACTATCCCTGATTAAATGTGTTCAGATCACTACTATTCAAGATTAGATATGTTCGGATCCCTAACATCCATGATTAGATGTGTTCAGGTCTCTACTATCCATGATTAGTGTGTTAGGATCACTACTATCCCTGAGTAGATGTGTCCAGATCACTACTATCCATGATTAGATGTGTTAGGATCACTACAATCCATGATTAGATGTGTTCAGATCACTACAACCCATGATTAGATGAGTTAGGAACACTACTATCCATGACTAGATGTGTTAGGATCACAACTATCCCTGATTAGATGTGTCAGGATCACTACTATCCATGATTAGATGTGTTCAGATCACTACAACCCATGATTAGATGTGTTAGGATCACTACTATACATGATTAGATGTGTTCAGATCACTACTATCCATGATTAGATGTGTTAGGATCACTACTATCCCTGATTAGATGTGTTCAGATCACTACAATTCAAGATTAGATATTTGAGGATCACTACTATCCATGATTAGATGTGTTCAGATCACTACAACCCATGATTAGATATGTTAGGAACAGTACTATCCATGACTAGATGTGTTAGGATCACTACTATCCCTGATTAGATGTGTCAGGATCACTGTTATCCATGATTAGATGTGTTACGATCACGACTACCCATTATTAGATGTGTTCAGATCACTACTATCGATGATTGGTGTGTCAGGATCACAACTATCCCTGAGAAGATGTGTCAGGATCACTACTATCCATGATTAAATGTCTTTGGATCACTATTATCCCTGATTAGATGTGTCAGGATCACGGTTATCCATGATTAGATGTGTTACGATCACTACTATCCATGATTAGATGTGTTAGGATCACGGCTACCCATTATTAGATGTGTTGAGATCACTACTATCCATGATTGGTGTGTTAGGATCACTACTATCCCTGAGAAGATATGTCAGGATCACTACTATCCATGATTAGCTGTGTTCAGATCACTACAACCCATGCTTAAATGTGTTAGGATCATTACAATCCATGATTAGATGTGTTCAGATCACTACTATTCAAGATTAGATGAGTTAGGATCACTAATATCCATGATTAGATGTCTTCAGATCAATACCGTCCATGATTAGATGAGTTAGGATCACTACTACCCCTGAATGGATGTGTTAGGATCACTAATATCCATGACTAGTTGTGTTAGGATCATGACTACCTATGATTAGATGTGTTCAGATCACTACTATCCATGATTAGATGTGTTAGGATCACTACTACCCAAGATTAGATGTGTTCAGATCACTACTATTCATGATTAGATATGTTAGGATCACTACTATCCATGATTAGATGTGTCAGGATCACAACTATCCATGATTAGATGTGTTAGGTTCACGACTACCCATGATTCGATGTGTTCAGATCACTACTATCCATGATTAGTGTGTTAGGATCACTACTATCCCTGAGTAGATGTGTCCAGATCACTACTATCCATGATTAGATGTGTTCAGATCACTACAGCCCATGATTAGATGTGTTAGGATCACTACTATCCATGATTAGATGTGTTCAGATCAATACCGTCCATGATTAGATGTGTTAGGATCACTACTACCCCCGAATGGATGTTGTTAGGATCACTACTATCCATGATTAGACGTGTTAGGATCACGACCAGCCATGATTAGATGTGTTCAGATCACAACCATCCATGATTAGATGTGTTAGGATCACTACTATCCTTGATTAGATGTGTTAGGGTCACTACTATCTATGGTTAGCTGCGTTAGGATCACAACTACCCATGATTAGATGTGTTCAGATCACTACTACCCATGATTAGATGAGTTAGGATCACTACTATCTATGATTAGATGTGTTCGGATCACTACTATCCCTAATTAGATGTGTCAGGATCACTGCTATCCATGATTAGATGTGTTAGGATCACTACTACCCTTGATTAGATGCGTCAGGATCATGACTACCCATGACTAGATGTGTTCAGATCACTACTATCCATGATTAGATGTGTTAGGGTCACCACTATCCCTGATTAGATGTGTCAGGATCACTACTATCCCTGATTAGATGTGTCAGGATTACTACTATCCATGATTAGATGTGTTCAGATCACTACAACCCATGATTAGATGTGTTAGGATCACTACTATCCATGATTAGATGTGTTCAGATCACTACTAAACATGATTAGATGTGTTAGGATCACTACTATCCGTGATTAGATGTTTTAGCATCACTACTACCCTTGATTAGATGTGTTAGGATCACTACTATCCATGGTTAGATGTATTCAGATCACTACTATTCATGATTAGATGTGTTAGGATCACTACTATCCATGATTAGATGTGTTAGGAATACTACTACCCCCGATTAGATGTGTTAGGATCACTACTATCCATGATTAGATGTGTTAGGATCACTACTACCCTTGATTAGATGAGTTAGGATCACTAATATCCATGGTTAGATGTGTTCAGATCACTACTACCCATGATTAGATGTGTTAGGATCACTACTATCCCTGAGAAGATGTGTTACGATCACGACTACCCATGATTAGATGTGTTCAGATCACTACAGCCCATGATTAGATGTGTTAGGATCACTGCTATCCATGATTAGATGTGTTAGGATCATGACTACCCATGATTAGATGTGTTCAGATCACTACTATCCATGATTAGATGTGTTCGGATCACTACTATCCCTAATTCGATGTGTCAGGATCACTGCTATCCATGATTGGATGTGTTAGGATCACTACTACCCTTGATTAGATGCGTCAGGATCATGACTACCCATGTCTAGATGTGTTCAGATCACTACTATCCATGATTAGATGTGTTAGAATCACTACTATCCCTGATTAGATGTGTCAGGATCACTGTTATCCATGATTAGATGTGTTAGGATTACTACTATCCATGATTAGATGTGTTATGATCACGACTACCCATTATTAGATGTGTTCAGATCACTACTATCGATGATTGGTGTGTCAGGATCACAACTATCCCTGAGAAGATGTGTCAGGATCACTACTATCCATGATTAAATGTCTTTGGATCACTATTATCCCTGATTAGATGTGTCAGGATCACGGTTATCCATGATTAGATGTGTTACGATCACTACTATCCATGATTAGATGTGTTAGTATCACGGCTACCCATTATTAGATGTGTTGAGATCACTACTATCCATGATTGGTGTGTTAGGATCACTACTATCCCTGAGAAGATATGTCAGGATCACTACTATCCATGATTAGCTGTGTTCAGATCACTACAACCCATGCTTAAATGTGTTAGGATCAATACAATCCATGATTAGATGTGTTCAGATCACTACTATTCAAGATTAGATGTGTTAGGATCACTAATATCCATGATTAGATGTGTTCAGATCAATACCGCCCATGATTAGATGTGTTAGGATCACTACTACCCCTGAATGGATGTGTTAGGATCACTAATATCCATGATTAGTTGTGTTAGGATCATGACTACCTATGATTAGATGTGTTCAGATCACTACTATCCATGATTAGATGTGTTAGGATCACTACTACCCAAGATTAGATGTGTTAGGATCACTACTACCCTTGATTAGATGCGTCAGGATCATGACTTCCCATGACTAGATGTGTTCAGATCACTACTATCCATGATTAGATGTGTTAGGGTCACCACTATCCCTGATTAGATGTGTCAGGATTACTACTTTCCATGATTAGATGTGTTCAGATCACTACAACCCATGATTAGATGTGTTAGGATCACTACTATCCATGATTAGATGTGTTCAGATCACTACTAACCATGATTAGATGTGTTAGGATCACTACTATCCGTGATTAGATGTTTTAGCATCACTACTACCCTTGATTAGATGTGTTAGGATCACTGCTATCCATGGTTAGATGTATTCAGATCACTACTATTCATGATTAGATGTGTTAGGATCACTACTATCCATGATTAGATGTGTTAGGAATACTACTACCCCCGATTAGATGTGTTAGGATCACTACTATCCATGATTAGATGTGTTAGGATCACTACTACCCTTGATTAGATGAGTTAGGATCACTACTATCCATGGTTAGATGTGTTCAGATCACTACTACCCATGATTAGATGTGTTAGGATCACTACTATCCATGATTAGATGACTTTGGATCACTACTATCCCTTATTAGATGTGTCAGGTTCACTGTTATCCATGATTAGATGTGTTAGGATCACTACTATCCCTGAGAAGATGTGTTACGATCACGACTACACATTATTAGATGTGCTCAGATCACTACTATCCATGATTGGTGTGTTAGGATCACTACTATCCCTGAGAAGATGTGTCAGGATCACTACTATCCATGATTAGATGTGTTCAGATCACTACAGCCCATGATTAGATGTGTTAGGATCACTACTATCCCTGAGAAGATGTGTCAGGATCACTGCTATCCATGATTAGATGTGTTAGGATCACTACTATTCAAGATTAGATGTGTTAAGATCACTAACATCCATGATTAGATGTGTTCAGATCAATACCGTCCATGATTAGATCTGTTAGGATCACTACTATCCATGATTAGATGTGTTAGGATCATGACTACCCATGATTAGATGTGTTCAGATCACTACAACCCATGATTAGATGTGTTAGGATCACTACTATCCATGATTAGATGTGTTCAGATCACTACTAACCATGATTAGATGTGTTAGGATCACTGCTATCCATGGTTAGATGTATTCAGATCACTACTATTCATGATTAGATGTGTTAGGAGCACTACTATCCATGAGTAGATGTGTTCAGATCACAACCACCCATGATTAGATGTGTTAGGAATACTACTACCCCCGATTAGATGTGTTAGGATCACTACTATCCATGATTAGATGTGTTAGGATCACTACTACCCTTGATTAGATGTGTTAGGATCACTACTATCCATTGTTAGATGTGTTCAGATCACTACTACCCATGATTAGATGTGTTAGGATCACTACTATCCATGATTAGATGACTTTCTATCACTACTATCCCTTATTAGATGTGTTACGATCACGACTACCCATTATTAGATGTGTTCAGATCACTACTATCCATGATTGGTGTGTTAGGATCACTACTATCCCTGAGAAGATGTGTCAGGATCACTACTATCCATGTTTAGATGTGTTCAGATCACTACAGCCCATGATTAGATGTGTTAGGATCAATATGACCCATGATTAGATGTGTTCAGATCACTTCTATTCAAGATTAGATGTGTTAGGATCACTAACATCCATGATTAGATGTGTTCAGATCAATACCGTCCATGATTAGATGTGTTAGGATCACTACTATCCATGATTAGATGTGTTAGGATCATGACTACCCATGATTAGATGTGTTCGGATCACTACAGCCCATGATTAGATGTGTTAGGATCACTGCTATCCATGATTAGATGTGTTAGGATCATGACTACCCATGATTAGATGTGTTCAGATCACTACTATCCATGGTTAGATGTATTCAGATCACTACTATTCATGATTAGATGTGTTAGGATCACTACTATCCATGATTAGATGTGTTAGGAATACTACTACCCCCGATTAGATGTGTTAGGATCACTACTATCCATGATTTGATGTGTTAGGATCACTACTACCCTTGATTAGATGAGTTAGGATCACTAATATCCATGGTTAGATGTGTTCAGATCACTACTACCCATGATTAGATGTGTTAGGATCACTACTATCCCTGAGAAGATGTGTTACGATCACGACTACCCATGATTAGATGTGTTCAGATCACTACAGCCCATGATTAGATGTGTTAGGATCACTGCTATCCATGATTAGATGTGTTAGGATCATGACTACCCATGATTAGATGTGTTCAGATCACTACTATCCATGATTAGATGTGTTCGGATCACTACTATCCCTAATTCGATGTGTCAGGATCACTGCTATCCATGATTGGATGTGTTAGGATCACTACTACCCTTGATTAGATGCGTCAGGATCATGACTACCCATGTCTAGATGTGTTCAGATCACTACTATCCATGATTAGATGTGTTAGAATCACTACTATCCCTGATTAGATGTGTCAGGATCACTGTTATCCATGATTAGATGTGTTAGGATTACTACTATCCATGATTAGATGTGTTATGATCACGACTACCCATTATTAGATGTGTTCAGATCACTACTATCGATGATTGGTGTGTCAGGATCACAACTATCCCTGAGAAGATGTGTCAGGATCACTACTATCCATGATTAAATGTCTTTGGATCACTATTATCCCTGATTAGATGTGTCAGGATCACGGTTATCCATGATTAGATGTGTTACGATCACTACTATCCATGATTAGATGTGTTAGTATCACGGCTACCCATTATTAGATGTGTTGAGATCACTACTATCCATGATTGGTGTGTTAGGATCACTACTATCCCTGAGAAGATATGTCAGGATCACTACTATCCATGATTAGCTGTGTTCAGATCACTACAACCCATGCTTAAATGTGTTAGGATCAATACAATCCATGATTAGATGTGTTCAGATCACTACTATTCAAGATTAGATGTGTTAGGATCACTAATATCCATGATTAGATGTGTTCAGATCAATACCGTCCATGATTAGATGTGTTAGGATCACTACTACCCCTGAATGGATGTGTTAGGATCACTAATATCCATGACTAGTTGTGTTAGGATCATGACTACCTATGATTAGATGTGTTCAGATCACTACTATCCATGATTAGATGTGTTAGGATCACTACTACCCAAGATTAGATGTGTTCAGATCACTACTATTCATGATTAGATATGTTAGGATCACTACTATCCATGATTAGATGTGTCAGGATCACAACTATCCATGATTAGATGTGTTAGGTTCACGACTACCCATGATTCGATGTGTTCAGATCACTACTATCCATGATTAGTGTGTTAGGATCACTACTATCCCTGAGTAGATGTGTCCAGATCACTACTATCCATGATTAGATGTGTTCAGATCACTACAGCCCATGATTAGATGTGTTAGGATCACTACTATCCATGATTAGATGTGTTCAGATCAATACCGTCCATGATTAGATGTGTTAGGATCACTACTACCCCCGAATGGATGTTGTTAGGATCACTACTATCCATGATTAGACGTGTTAGGATCACGACCAGCCATGATTAGATGTGTTCAGATCACAACCATCCATGATTAGATGTGTTAGGATCACTACTATCCTTGATTAGATGTGTTAGGGTCACTACTATCTATGGTTAGCTGCGTTAGGATCACAACTACCCATGATTAGATGTGTTCAGATCACTACTACCCATGATTAGATGAGTTAGGATCACTACTATCTATGATTAGATGTGTTCGGATCACTACTATCCCTAATTAGATGTGTCAGGATCACTGCTATCCATGATTAGATGTGTTAGGATCACTACTACCCTTGATTAGATGCGTCAGGATCATGACTACCCATGACTAGATGTGTTCAGATCACTACTATCCATGATTAGATGTGTTAGGGTCACCACTATCCCTGATTAGATGTGTCAGGATCACTACTATCCCTGATTAGATGTGTCAGGATTACTACTATCCATGATTAGATGTGTTCAGATCACTACAACCCATGATTAGATGTGTTAGGATCACTACTATCCATGATTAGATGTGTTCAGATCACTACTAAACATGATTAGATGTGTTAGGATCACTACTATCCGTGATTAGATGTTTTAGCATCACTACTACCCTTGATTAGATGTGTTAGGATCACTACTATCCATGGTTAGATGTATTCAGATCACTACTATTCATGATTAGATGTGTTAGGATCACTACTATCCATGATTAGATGTGTTAGGAATACTACTACCCCCGATTAGATGTGTTAGGATCACTACTATCCATGATTAGATGTGTTAGGATCACTACTACCCTTGATTAGATGAGTTAGGATCACTAATATCCATGGTTAGATGTGTTCAGATCACTACTACCCATGATTAGATGTGTTAGGATCACTACTATCCCTGAGAAGATGTGTTACGATCACGACTACCCATTATTAGATGTGTTCAGATCACTACTATCCATGATTGGTGTGTTAGGATCACTACTATCCCTGAGAAGATGTGTCAGGATCACTACTATCCATGATTAGATGTGTTCAGATCACTACAGCCCATGATTAGATGTGTTAGGATCACTGCTATCCATGATTAGATGTGTTAGGATCATGACTACCCATGATTAGATGTGTTCAGATCACTACTATCCATGATTAGATGTGTTAGGGTCACCACTATCCCTGATTAGATGTGTCAGGATCACTACTATCCCTGATTAGATGTGTCAGGATTACTACTATCCATGATTAGATGTGTTCAGATCACTACAACCCATGATTAGATGTGTTAGGATCACTACTATCCATGATTAGATGTGTTCAGATCACTACTAAACATGATTAAATGTGTTAGGATCACTACTATCCGTGATTAGATGTTTTAGCATCACTACTACCCTTGATTAGATGTGTTAGGATCACTACTATCCATGGTTAGATGTATTCAGATCACTACTATTCATGATTAGATGTGTTAGGATCACTACTATCCATGATTAGATGTGTTCAGATCAATACCGTCCATGATTAGATGTGTTAGGATCACTACTACCCCCGAATGGATGTTGTTAGGATCACTACTATCCATGATTAGACGTGTTAGGATCACGACCAGCCATGATTAGATGTGTTCAGATCACAACCATCCATGATTAGATGTGTTAGGATCACTACTATCCTTGATTAGATGTGTTAGGGTCACTACTATCTATGGTTAGCTGCGTTAGGATCACAACTACCCATGATTAGATGTGTTCAGATCACTACTACCCATGATTAGATGAGTTAGGATCACTACTATCTATGATTAGATGTGTTCGGATCACTACTATCCCTAATTAGATGTGTCAGGATCACTGCTATCCATGATTAGATGTGTTAGGATCACTACTACCCTTGATTAGATGCGTCAGGATCATGACTACCCATGACTAGATGTGTTCAGATCACTACTATCCATGATTAGATGTGTTAGGGTCACCACTATCCCTGATTAGATGTGTCAGGATCACTACTATCCCTGATTAGATGTGTCAGGATTACTACTATCCATGATTAGATGTGTTCAGATCACTACAACCCAAGATTAGATGTGTTAGGATCACTACTATCCATGATTAGATGTGTTCAGATCACTACTAAACATGATTAGATGTGTTAGGATCACTACTATCCGTGATTAGATGTTTTAGCATCACTACTACCCTTGATTAGATGTGTTAGGATCACTACTATCCATGGTTAGATGTATTCAGATCACTACTATTCATGATTAGATGTGTTAGGATCACTACTATCGATGATTAGATGTGTTAGGAATACTACTACCCCCGATTAGATGTGTTAGGATCACTACTATCCATGATTAGATGTGTTAGGATCACTACTACCCTTGATTAGATGAGTTAGGATCACTACTATCCATGGTTAGATGTGTTCAGATCACTACTACCCATGATTAGATGTGTTAGGATCACTACTATCCATGATTAGATGACTTTGGATCACTACTATCCCTTATTAGATGTGTCAGGTTCACTGTTATCCATGATTAGATGTGTTAGGATCACTACTATCCCTGAGAAGATGTGTTACGATCACGACTACACATTATTAGATGTGCTCAGATCACTACTATCCATGATTGGTGTGTTAGGATCACTACTATCCCTGAGAAGATGTGTCAGGATCACTACTATCCATGATTAGATGTGTTCAGATCACTACAGCCCATGATTAGATGTGTTAGGATCACTACTATCCCTGAGAAGATGTGTCAGGATCACTGCTATCCATGATTAGATGTGTTAGGATCACTACTATTCAAGATTAGATGTGTTAAGATCACTAACATCCATGATTAGATGTGTTCAGATCAATACCGTCCATGATTAGATGTGTTAGGATCACTACTATCCATGATTAGATGTGTTAGGATCATGACTACCCATGATTAGATGTGTTCAGATCACTACAACCCATGATTAGATGTGTTAGGATCACTACTATCCATGATTAGATGTGTTCAGATCACTACTAACCATGATTAGATGTGTTAGGATCACTGCTATCCATGGTTAGATGTATTCAGATCACTACTATTCATGATTAGATGTGTTAGGAGCACTACTATCCATGAGTAGATGTGTTCAGATCACAACCACCCATGATTAGATGTGTTAGGAATACTACTACCCCCGATTAGATGTGTTAGGATCACTACTATCCATGATTAGATGTGTTAGGATCACTACTACCCTTGATTAGATGTGTTAGGATCACTACTATCCATTGTTAGATGTGTTCAGATCACTACTACCCATGATTAGATGTGTTAGGATCACTACTATCCATGATTAGATGACTTTCTATCACTACTATCCCTTATTAGATGTGTTACGATCACGACTACCCATTATTAGATGTGTTCAGATCACTACTATCCATGATTGGTGTGTTAGGATCACTACTATCCCTGAGAAGATGTGTCAGGATCACTACTATCCATGTTTAGATGTGTTCAGATCACTACAGCCCATGATTAGATGTGTTAGGATCAATATGACCCATGATTAGATGTGTTCAGATCACTACTATTCAAGATTAGATGTGTTAGGATCACTAACATCCATGATTAGATGTGTTCAGATCAATACCGTCCATGATTAGATGTGTTAGGATCACTACTATCCATGATTAGATGTGTTAGGATCATGACTACCCATGATTAGATGTGTTCAGATCACTACTATCCATGATCAGATGTGTTAGGATCACTACTACCCATGATTAGATGTGTTCAGATCACTACTATCCATGATTAGATGTGTTCAGTTCACTAATATCCATGATTAGATGTGTTACGATCACTACTATCCCTGATTAAATGTGTTCTGATCACTACTATTCAAGATTAGATATGTTCGGATCCCTACCATCCATGATTAGATGTGTTCAGGTCTCTACTATCCATGATTAGTGTGTCAGGATCACTACTATCCCTGAGTAGATGTGTCCAGATCACTACTATCCATGATTAGATGTGTTAGGATCACTACTATCCATGATTAGATGTGTTCAGATCAATACCGTCCTTGATTAGATGTGTTAGGATCACTACTACCCCCGAATGGATGTTTTAGGATCACTACTATCCATGATTAGATGTGTTAGGATCACTAGTATCCATAATTAGATGCGTTAGGATCACTACTACCCATCATTAGATATGTTTGGATCACTACTACCCATGGTTAGATGTGTTAGGATCACAACTATCCATGATTAGATGTGTTCAGATCACTACAACCCATGATTAGATGTGTTAGGATCACTACTATCCATGATTAGATGTGTTCAGATCACTACTAACCATGATTAGATGTGTTAGGATCACTACTATCCATGATTAGATGTTTTAGCATCACTACTACCCTTGATTAGATATGTTAGGATCACTACTATTCATGGTTAGATGTATTCAGATCACTACTATTCATGATTAGATGTGTTAGGATCACTACTATCCATGAGTAGATGTGTTCAGATCACAACCACCCATGATTAGATGTGTTAGGAATACTACTACCCCTGATTAGATGTGATAGGATCACTACTATCCATGATTAGATGTGTTAGGATCACTACTACCCTTGATTAGATGTGTTAGGATCACTACTACCAATGATTAGATGTATTAGGATCACTGCTATCCATGATTAGATGTGCCAGGATCAATACTATCCATGATTTGATGTGTTCAGATCTACAACCCATAATTAGATGTGTTAGGATCACAACTATCCATGATTAGATGTGTTAGGAATACTACTACCCCTGATTAGATGTGTTAGGATCACTAATATCCATGATTAGATGTGTTAGGATCACTACTGTCCATGATTAGATGTGTTAGGATCACTACTGTCCCTGATTAGATGTGTCAGGATCACTACTATCCATGATTAGATTTGTTAGGATCACTACTATTCATGATTAGATGTGTTAGGATCACTACTATCCATGAGTAGATGTGTTCAGATCACAACCACCCATGATTAGATGTGTTAGGAATACTACTACCCCCGATTAGATGTGTTAGAATCACTACTATCCATGATTAGATGTCTGAGGATCACTACTACCCTTGATTAGATGTGTTAGGATCACTACTATCCACGGTTAGATGTGTTCAGATCACTACTACCCATGATTAGATGTGTTAGGATCACTACTATCCATGATTAGATGACATTGGATCACTACTATCCCTTATTAGATGTGTCAGGTTCACTGTTATCCATGATTAGATGTGTTAGGATCACTACTACCCTTGATTAGATGTGTTAGGATCACTACTACCAATGATTAGATGTATTAGGATCACTGCTATCCATGATTAGATGTGCCAGGATCAATACTATCCATGATTTGATGTGTTCAGATCTACAACCCATAATTAGATGTGTTAGGATCACTAATATCCATGATTAGATGTGTTAGGATCACTACTGTCCATGATTAGATGTGTTAGGATCACTACTGTCCCTGATTAGATGTGTCAGGATCACTACTATCCATGATTAGATTTGTTAGGATCACTACTATTCATGATTAGATGTGTTAGGATCACTACTATCCATGAGTAGATGTGTTCAGATCACAACCACCCATGATTAGATGTGTTAGGAATACTACTACCCCCGATTAGATGTGTTAGAATCACTACTATCCATGATTAGATGTCTGAGGATCACTACTACCCTTGATTAGATGTGTTAGGATCACTACTATCCACGGTTAGATGTGTTCAGATCACTACTACCCATGATTAGATGTGTTAGGATCACTACTATCCATGATTAGATGACTTTGGATCACTACTATCCCTTATTAGATGTGTCAGGTTCACTGTTATCCATGATTAGATGTGTTAGGATCACTACTATCCCTGAGAAGATGTGTTACGATCACGACTACCCATTATTAGATGTGTTCAGATCACTACTATCCATGATTAGATGTGTTCAGATCACTACAGACCATGATTGGATGTGTTAGGATCAATACGACCCATGATTAGATGTGTTCAGATCACTACTATTCAAGATTAGATGTGTTAGGATCACTAACATCCATGATTAGATGTGTTCAGATCAATACCGTCCATGATTAGACGTGTTAGGATCACTACTATCCATGATTAGATGTGTTAGGATCATGACTACCCATGATTAGATGTGTTCAGATCACTACTATCCATGATTAGATGTGTTAGGATCACTACTACCCATGATTAGATGTGTTCAGATCACTACTATCCATGATTAGATGTGTTCAGTTCACTAATATCCATGATTAGATGTGTTACGATCACTACTATCCCTGATTAAATGTGTTCAGATCACTACTATTCAAGATTAGATATGTTCGGATCCCTACCATCCATGATTAGATGTGTTCAGGTCTCTACTATCCATGATTAGTGTGTTAGGATCACTACTATCCCTGAGTAGATGTGTCCAGATCACTACTATCCATGATTAGATGTGTTAGGATCACTACTATCCATGATTAGATGTGTTCAGATCAATACCGTCCTTGATTAGATGTGTTAGGATCACTACTACCCCCGAATGGATGTTTTAGGATCACTACTATCCATGATTAGATGTGTTAGGATCACTAGTATCCATAATTAGATGCGTTAGGATCACTACTACCCATCATTAGATATGTTTGGATCACTACTACCCATGGTTAGATGTGTTAGGATCACAACTATCCATGATTAGATGTGTTAGGATCACTACTACCAATGATTAGATGTATTAGGATCACTGCTATCCATGATTAGATGTGTTAGGATCACTACTATCCCTGATTAGATGTGCCAGGATCAATACTATCCATGATTTGATGTGTTCAGATCTACAACCCATAATTAGATGTGTTAGGATCACAACTATCCATGATTAGATGTGTTAGGAATACTACTACCCCTGATTAGATGTGTTAGGACCACTACTATCCATGATTAGATGTGTTAGGATCACTACGATCCCCGATTAGCTGTGCCAGGATCACTACTATCCATGATTTGATGTGTTCAGATCTACAACCCGTAATTAAATGTGTTAGGATCACAACTATCCCTGATTAGATGTGTTCAGATCACTACTATTCAAGATTAGATATGTTAGAATCACTACTATCCATGATTAGATGTGTTCAGATCACTACAACCCATGATTAGATATGTTAGGAACACTACTATCCATGACTAGATGTGTTAGGATCACTACTATCCCTGATTAGATGTGTCAGGATCACTACTATCCATGATTAGATGTGTTCAGATCACTACAACCCATGATTAGATGTGTTAGGATCACTACTATCCATGATTAGATGTGTTCAGATCACTACTAACCATGATTAGATGTGTTAGGATCACTACTATCCCTGATTAGATGTGTTCAGATCACTACAATTCAAGATTAGATATTTTAGGATCACTACTATCCATGATTAGATGTGTTCAGATCACTACAACCCATGATTAGATATGTTAGGAACACTACTATCCATGACTAGATGTGTTAGGATCACTACTATCCATGATTAGATGTGTTACGATCACGACTACCCATTATTAGATGTGTTCAGATCACTACTATCCATGATTGGTGTGTTAGGATCACTACTATCCCTGAGAAGATGTGTCAGGATCACTACTATCCATGATTAAATGTCTTTGGATCACTATTATCCCTGATTAGATGTGTCAGGATCACGGTTATCCATGATTAGATGTGTTCAGATCACTACAATCCATGATTAGATGTGTTAGGATCATGGCTACCCATTATTAGATGTGTTGAGATCACTACTATCCATGATTGGTGTGTTAGGATCACTACTATCCCTGAGAAGATATGTCAGGATCACTACTATCCATGATTAGCTGTTCAGATCACTACCATCCATGATTAGATGTGTTAGGATCACTACTGTCCCTGATTAGATGTGTCAGGATCACTATATCCATGATTAGATGTGTTCAGATCACTACAACCCATGATTAGATGTGTTAGGATCACTACTATTCAAGATTAGATATGTTAGGATCACTACTATCCATGATTTGATGTGTTCAGATCACTACCATCCATGATTAGATGTGTTAGGATCACTACTGTCCCTGATTAGAAGTGTCAGGATCACTACTATCCATGATTAGATGTGTTAGGATCACTACTATCCCTGATTAGATGTGTCAGGATCACTACTATCCATGATTAGATGTGTTCAGATCACTACAACCCATGATTAGATGTGTTCAGATCACTACTATCCATGATTAGTGTGTTAGGATCACTACTATCCCTGATTAGAAGTGTCAGGATCACTACTATCCATGATTAGATGTGTTCAGATCACTACAACCCTAGATTAGACGTGTTAGGATCACTACTATCCATGATTAGATGTGTTCAGATCACTACTACCCATGATTAGATGTGTTCAGATCACTACTATTCATGATTAGATATGTTAGGATCACTACTATCCATAGTAGATGTGTTAGGATCACTACTGTCCATGATTAGATATTTTAGGATCACAACTACCCATGATTAGATGTGTTAGGATCACTACTACTCATGATTAGATATGTTAGGATCACTACTACCCATGATTAGATGTTTTAGGGGTCACTACTACTCATGATTCGATATGTTAGATCTCTGACCTGACGGTGGTGTTGTGATATAATGCATTTCAGCCCCATTGCCTAGAAGGAGTTTGTATGTTCCCCTTGTTCTCCGGGTGCTCTGGTAGATAGTAGAATTATAATGCTCAATCGTTTAATCGCATATTGTGTACGGTTTGTTATTTTGTGGTACTGACTTGTAACAGGGGTCACATCACGTAGCATCCACCCAAACGAGATTTCTTAAGTTTGGTCAGGCCGGGGTTGGGTGCCCACTATCATCCCCTATATTAAGCGGCTTGCCAGAGTGAGAGTTACGTAGGAAAGATTAAGGACTTGAGAAGGAATTTGATAGCAGAGGAGAGTGAACCATAGGAGAAAAGTAAAAAGGAGGGAACCAGGGGAAGGTGACAGACAGGTGAGAAAAATTATAACACCAGATTGCCGAATAAAAGAAGAAGGGAGGATGACAGAATTTTTTAACCGGAAGGAGAAATTGATAATCCCTTTTGCCTACGCAATATCCATATCCTTCCATGTTCCTCACATTACTCTCCCAACCTAAACATCTCTTAAAAGTCCCTGAAGTATCTACCGTTACCACCATAATTCCCTCTAAGCTGTGTGCATGTGCGCGCGCACACGTTTTTCAACCAGCGCATAAAGGAAATTAATGTGTGCACAAAAGGTTAGTTACTTAAAGTAATGTAGTAGTTAATAATTATATTTATCGACAATAATCTTTTAACTGTTTCTGTTAACTAGTTAGTCAGTTTTTCAAATACCACAATGCACGTCACTAATTTGCATCACCTCACCTATCCTGTTCCAGTTTGTACAGCTGCATCATGGCAGCAGCCATGTTTGGCAGACAGTGTTCATATCGTAAAGTTTACAAAGATCTGTTTCAAATCCTGTAGATAGCTTATTGAAAAGTTTTTATTGAAAAAAATATTGATTCACTATGTCAAATTCAAAAGAAGTGAAGGGCGTGAAGCTCAAAAGAACTGCAAATTTGTTTAAAGTTGAATGGCTTAACAAAATAGTAGAAACTGCTACACTGAAAGCTCATGAGGTCATGAACGTTCAGCTAAGAGAAATATTTATGTATGATTCGGAAACTGGAGTTATCTGTTTGTATTGTCATGATGCGAAAGTTGCTGGAGAATTTGCTAGTGGAAAGAAGTGGGATGATATTTGGAAACTTGACTTTTTGAAGTGATATTTGGCAAGTAAATCACATTTGGACGGTGTACAAAAGCTCAGGCAACAGAACCCATAATTAGCCGTTACAAGAGTGCTATGCATGTTACGGTTGAGTGCAGAGGAGCGAGAGCGAAAACAATCAAACCCAGAGGAGATCAAAGTTGAGGTACAAGAATGGCCAGCTTTTGATTTCTCCACAATTGCAGATTGTGACTTCACATTTCGCGATGAACAAGTTAATGCCTTATGTCGAAAATATCATGATTTTCTAGCTGAAAATACTGTAGTAGTTTGACAGTTTAATGGTTTCAAATTTTCCGTGCAAGGAAAAATTAAATCCAAACTGATTTCAAACTTTGCTCAAATGGTGGCATTTGTACTTCAAAATGAACAGTTTTGCGACCTTGCACAGTTGATGGACATTGGGGGAACCTTTCTTGCATCTAGTGCAGACTGTGAGCGAGGAGCGAGGTTTTAGCCTAATGAATCAATTCTAAAACAAGCTGAGAAACCGTTTAGGTGAATGTTATTTGTATATGTTAATGAGAATCAAAAGCTATCAATTGGATGGAAGGTCTATTAGTCTAGATCAGGGGTCTTTTTTGCACCGCAGACCGGTTTAATATTGACAATATTCTTGCGGACTGGCCGACCGGGGTTGGGGGGGGGATGTTCAAGTAGGGTTAAACTCACCTCAACATGTCTTTTACATTTAGGGTTGCCAACTTTCTCACTCCCAAATAAGGGACAAAAATAGCAGTCAAATCCCAGGACACTTTACCCCAGGAAAGACTACCATGACCATGAAGCCTTGCGCGGGCACCTGTGACGTGCGCATGTGATGTGCGCACGCGTGTACATGCCGATTTTTTCCCCACAAATCGGTTTTTCCTTCATCCTCCCGACTACACTGTACATACATTATTTCTACTTTATATAGGCTGTGTATTTATCATATCATTCCTGCTTTTACTATATGTTAGTGTTATTTTAGGTTTTATGTGTTATTTGGTATGATTTGGTAGGTTATGTTTTGGGTCTGGGAACGCTCAAAAATTTTTCCCATATAAATTAATGGTAATTGCTTCTTTGTTTTATGCCATTTCAGCACGAAAGGTTTTATAGGAACGCCCTACCTTAGCAGGGGAAATACGGGACAAGGGCGGTCCTGTATGGGACAAACCAATTTAGCCCATATACGGGATGTCCTGCCAAATACGGGACAGTTGGCAACCCTATGTTCAAGTTCAACAGTGTGTGACAGGGAATGAGGAAAGGTGCAGCTGACTCATATCGTTTCCTCCGGCCCAGTAGCACATGCTTTGCGGCCCGGTGGTTGGGGACCGCTGGTCTAGATAGATTTACAAAGAATGGGTAAATGCCAAAGACAGGAGAGAGAAAAAATAACTGTGACTTAAATATGTATGTTATTTTGTTGTTATTCTGTGCAGTTTTATGTCGAATATTTTGTAAACCTACATAAAATGTGCTAGGTGTGCATTCAGTGCACACATACTTTTGTCACAGGAAAAATATTTGCACAACATAAGATTTTTGCACACACTGACTACTAAAAATTAGAGGGAATATTGCCCACCACTCTCTGTGTAAAAAAACTTGCTCCTCATATCTCCTTTAAAGTTACTTCTTCTCACCCTGACTGCACACCCTCCGCTAATAGACATTTCAAACCTGAGGAAAGATGCTGTCCATCCTGTGCTGCAGTTTCACCTGGTGGACACTTCATTTTAAAAATGTCCCGTTCTGCTCATTGAGAGTAGTCCTTGAAGGCTTTACCCTTTAATAAATACTTCCATCTGCAACTGGATGCCAAACTGTCTGATGACACTCAGAGAGATGAAAGCAATGATGAGGATGATAGATTGGGTCAACGTACACAAACCTCCCTTTTCCAAGGGAAGGGGAACTAAAAGCCAAAGGCTGTAGTAGGAAGTTGGAGGTTTGGGAAGCTGTTAAAAACCAACACAAGGCAACTAAAAATGTCATTAAGAGGGTAAAGATGGAATATGAAAGTAAGCTAGCCAATAATATTAAAGAGAGTACTAAAGGTTTCTTCAGATAAAATGTGAAAAAGATACAAAAGTAGATACTGGACCACTGGAAAATGATTCTGGAGAGGTCATAAAGGCGGACAACGAAATGGCAGATGAACTGAATAAGTATTTTGCATCATTCTTCACTGTGGAAGACACTAGGGAGTTCCAGGTGTCAGGGGGCATGAAGTGTGTGATGTTGCCATAACTAGAAACAAGATTCTTGGAAAACTGAAAGGACTGAAGGTAGATAAGTCATCTGGACCGATGGTGTACACCCCAGAGTTTTGAAAGAGGTGGCTGAAGAGATTGTGAAGGCATTAGTAATGATCTTTCAAGAATCACTAGATTCTGGAATAACTGGAAGACTGGAAAATTGCAAATAACACTTCAATCTTCAAGAAAGAAGAGAGGCAGAAGAAAGGAAACTATAGGCCAGTTAGTCTAACCTCAGTGGTTGGGAAGATATTGGAGTCAATTGTTAAGGATGAGGTTTCAAAGTTTCAAAGGTAAATTTAATGTCAGAGAAATGTATACAATATACATCCTGAAATGCTTTTTCTTCACAACCATCCATGAAAACAGAGGAGTGCCCACAAAGAATGAATGACAGTTAAATGTTAGAACTCCAAAGCCCCCCCAGCTCCCCCCTCCCACGCGTAAGCAGCAGCAAAGCAACAATCCCCCTTCCCCACCAGCAAAAAAAAGCATCGACACCCACCATCACGCACTCAAGCGTGCAGACAAGCATCAGCAAAGACACAGACTTGCAGGACCCCAAAGACTACTCGTTCACCTGGTATTCAACATACCTCAGGCTCTTTCGCTCCCTCCCTAATTAGGAAGAAGGAGGTGTATCCATTTCACAGTGAGAGAGGAGATGGAGACACCTCTTTCAGGGCTCAGGTCTCAGGGTGCTTGGAGGCAGATGATAAAATAGACCATAGTTATCCTCAAGGGAAAATCTTGCCTGACAGATCTGTTGGAATTCTTTGAAGAAATAAAAAATAGGATAGACAATGGAGAATTGGTTGATGTTGTATACTTGGATTTTCAAAATACCTTTTACAAGGTGCCACACATGAGGCTGCTTAACAAGTTTTAGCCCATAGTATTAAAGGGAAGATTCTAGCTTGGATGACGCAATGACTGATTGGCAGGAGGCAAAGAGTGGGAATAAATGGAGCCTTTTCTGGCTCTCACCCGGTGACTAGAGGTGTTCCACAGAGGTCTGTGCTGGGACCGATTCTTTTTACATTATATATTAATGATGGAATTGATGGCTTTGTTGAAAAGTTTGTAGATGATGTGAAGACAGGTGGAGAGGCAGGTAGTTACAGGCAGGGTGAGAAGGCTACAGACAGAAACAGATTAGGAGAATGGGCAAAGAAATGGCAGATGGAATATAGTGTCCGGAAGTGTATGGTCATGCACTTTTGGTAGAAGAAATGAAAGGACTGACTATTTCCTAAGTGGAGAGAAAATACAAAACACTGAGGTGCAAAGGGACTTAGGGTCCTTGTGCAGGATTCCCTAATTTGCAGGTTGAGTCTGTGATGAGGAAGGCAAATGTGATGTTAGCATTCATTTCAAGAGAACTAGAATGTAAAAGCAAGGATGTAATGTTGAGACCTTATAAAGCACTGGTGAGGCCTCACATGGAGTATTGTGAGCAGTTTTGGGCCCCTTATCTTAGAAAGGATATGCTGAAACTGGAGAGGGTTCAAAGGAGATTCACAAAAATGATTCCAGGATTCTGGTCCTGTATTTAGTCATAGTCATACTTTATTGATCCCGAGGGAAATTGGTTTTCGTTACAGTTGAACCATAAATAATAAATAGTAATAGAAATAGTAATAGTAATATTGTTATTAGTAAATAGTAATAGTCACAGAAATAATAAATAGTAATAGAATAGTAATAGAAAATAGTAATAAATAGTTAAATAGTAATATGTAAATTATGCCAGTAAATTATGAAATAAGTCCAGGACCAGCCTATCGGTTCAAGGTGTCTGAACCTCCAAGGGAGGAGTTGTAAAGTTTGATGGCCACAGGCAGGAATGACTTCCTATGACGCTCTGTGCTGCATCTCGGTGGAATGAGTCTCTGGCTGAATGTACTCCTGTGCCCACCCAGTACATTATGTAGTGGATGGGAGATATTGACCAAGATGGCATGCAACTTAGACAGCATCCTCTTTTCAGACACCACTGTGAGAGAGTCCAGTTCCATCCCCACAACATCACTGGCCTTACGAATGAGTTTGTTGATTCTGTTGGTGTCTGCTACCCTCAGCCTGCTGCCCCAGCACACAACAGCAAACATGATAGCACTGGCCACCACAGACTCATAGAACATCCTCAGCATCGTCCAGCAGATATTAAAGGATCTCAGTCTCCTCAGGAAATAGAGACGGCTCTGACCCTTCTTGTAGACAGCCTCAGTGTTCTTTGATCAGTCCAGTTTATTGTCAATTCGTATCTCCAGGTATTTGTAATCCTTCACCATGTCCACACTGACCCCCTGGATGGAAACAGGGGTCACTGGTACCTTAGCTCTCCTCAGGTCTACCACCATCTCCTTAGTCTTTTTCACACTAAGCTGCAGATAATTCAGAAAAAAGAGGGGTGACCTCATTGAAACTTACCAAATGGTGACAGGCCTTGATAGAGTGGATGTGGAGAGGATGTCTTCTATGGTGGGAGAGTCTAAGACCAGAGGACACAGCCTCAGAATAGAGGGGCGTCCTTTTAGAACGGAGATGAGGAGGAATCTCTTTAGCCAGAGAGGGGTGAAACTGGAATTTATTGCCACAGGCAGCTGTGGAGGCCAAGCCTTTATGTATATTTAAGGCAGAGGTTGCTAGATTCTTGATTGGTCAGGGCATGAAGAGATACGGGGAAAAGGCTGAGAGGAAAATTGGATCAGCCATGATGAAATGACGGAGCAAACTCGATGGGCCACTTCTGCTCCTATGTTCTATGGTCTTATAGTTTAAGGAGAGAGGTGAAAAATTTAAAAATGACCCAAAGAGAGGATACTCTTCATGCAGAGTATAGATGGGTAGATGACCATAAGACCATAAGATACAGGAGCAGAATTAGGTCATTCGTCCCATCAGGTCTGCTCCACCATTTCATCATGGCTGATCTAATTTTCCTCTCAGTCCCAATCTCAGCCCGTATTCCTTCATCCTCTGACCAATCAAGAATCTATCAACCTCTGCCTTAAATATACATGAAGAGTTGGCTCCACAGCTGCCTGTGGCAATGAATTCCACAGATTTACCACCCTCTGGCTAAAGAGATTCCTCCTCATCTCCATTCTAAAATGATTTCCCACTATTTTGAGGCTCTGCCTTCTGGTCTTAGAATCTCCCACCATAGGAAGCATCCTCTCCACATCCACTCTAACAAGGCCTTTCACCATTCAATAGATTTCATTCTTTTCAATTCTAGTGAATACAGGCCCAGAGCCTTCAGTCACTCTTCATATGACAAGCCATTCAATCCTGGAATAACTTTTGTGAATCTCCTTTGAATCCACTCCAGTTTCAGCACATCCTTTCTAAGATAAGGCACCCAAACCTGACCTCCCCTGACCACTACAACTGCAAGAAGTGCATCTAGCTGCAGCTTCTAACAAATCATGTGCAGGATTCCCTAAAGGTTCATTTGCAGGGTGAGGTGGTGAGGAAGGCAAATGCAATGTTAGCATTCATTTCAAGAGGACTATAATATAGAAGCAAGGATATAATGTTAAGACTTTATAAAGCACTGATGAGGTCTCACTCACAGTAAGTATTGTGAGCAGGTTTGGGTGCCTTATCTTAGAAAGGATGTGCTGAAACTGTAGAGGGTTCAAAGGAGGTTCACAAAAATGATTCCAGGATTGAATGGCTTGTCATACGAACAGCGTCTGATGGCTCTGGGCCTGCATTCATTAGAATTGAAAAGAATGAGGGGGAATGAGCTTCTAGAGAAAATGATTGAAGTAGGAACATCAACAACATTTAATAGACATTTGGGTAAGGAGATGGATAGATTAAAGGGATTAGCTTTGTTAATCTCATGTGCATTGAAACATACAGTGCATGTGTCAGGGAGCAAAAGAGAGTGAAGTTGCCATTACTAGGAAGAAGGTGTTTGGGAAGCTGAAAGGTCTGAAAGTCACCTGGGACAACTTCCCAAGATTCTGAAAAGGACTCTGAAGAGATTTTTGAGGCATTAGTAATGACTTTTCAAGAATCACTAGACTTTGGAGTGGTTGCAGAGGACTGGAAAATTGTAAGAGCTACTCCACTGAAGGAGGCAGAAGACAAGAGATTATAGGGCAGTTAGTCTGATCTCAGTGGTTTGCTAAATGTTAGAGTCCATTTTTAAGGAAGAGGTTTCAGGTTACATGAAGGAAAATGAGAAAATAGGCTAAATTCAGCCTGAGGCTCCGGAGAGTTCCTGTGCTGTGGAAGACGTCCTGCCTTGTCCCTGTGCCGAAGACGCCACGCCCCAGCGGCCTCAATGACTACAGACCGGTGGCATTGACCTCCCACATCATGAAGACCCTGGAGAGACTTGTTCTGGAGCTGCTCCGGCCTATGGTCAGGCCACACTTAGATCCCCTCCAGTTCGCCTAACAGCCCCGACTAGGAGTTGAGGACGCCATCGTCTACTTGCTGAACCGTGTCTACGCCCACCTGGACAAGCCAGCAAGCACTGTGAGGGTCATGTTTTTTGACTTCTCCAGTGCGTTCAACACCGTCCACCCTGCTCTGCTGGGGGAGAAGCTGACAGCGATGCAGGTGGATGCTTTCCTGGTGTCATGGATTCTTGATTACCTGACTGGCAGACCACAGTACGTGTGCTTGCAACACTGTGTGTCTGACAGAGTGATCAGCAGCACTGGGGCTCCACAGGGGACTGTCTTGTCTCCCTTTCTCTTCACCATTTACACCTCGGACTTCAACTACTGCACAGAGTCTTGTCATCTTCAGAAATTTTCGGATGACTCTGCCATAGTTGGATGCATCAGCAAGGGAGATAAGGCTGAGTACAGGGCTACGGTAGGAAACTTTGTCATATACTGTGAGCAGAATTATCTGCAGCTTAGTGAGAAAAAGACTAAGGAGCTGGTGGTAGACCTGAGGAGAGCTAAGGTACCGGTGACCCCTGTTTCCATCCAGGGGGTCAGTGTGGTTATGGTGGAGGATTACAAATACCTGGGGATACGAATTGACAATAAACTGGACTGGTCAAAGAACATTGAGGCTGTCTACAAGAAGGGACAGAGCCGTCTCTATTTCCTGAGGAGACTGAGGTCCTTTAACATCTGCTGGACGATGCTGAGGATGTTCTACGAGTCTGTGGTGGCCAGTGCTATCATGTTTGCTGTTGTGTGCTGGGGCAGCAGGCTGAGGGTAGCAAACACCAACAGAATCAACAAACTTATCCGTAAGGCCAGTGATGTTGTGGGGATGGAACTGGACTCCGTCACGGTGGTGTCTGAAAAGAGGATGCTGTCTAAATTGCGTGCCATCTTAGTCAATGTTTCCCATCCACTACATAATGTACTGGCACAGGAGTGCATTCAGCCAGAGACTCATTCCACCGAGATGCAGCACAGAGCGTCATAGGAAGTCATTCCTGCCTGTGGCCATCAAACTTTACAACTCCTCCCTTGGAGGGTCAGACACCCTGAGCCAAATACGCTGGTCCTGGACTTATTTCCTGGCATAATTTACATATTACTATTTAACTATTTATGGTTCTATTACTATTTATTATTTATGGTGCAACCGTAATGAAAACCAATTTCCCCCGGGATCAATAAAGTATGACTATGACTATGGTTTCCTTAAGGGAAAATCTTACCTGCCAAATTTATTGGAATTCTTTGAAGAAACAGCAAACAGGATGGAGAAAGGACAGTCAGTGGATGTTGTGTATTTGGATTTTTAGAAGCTCTTTGTCAAGGTGCTACATATGAGGCTGCAAGTTAAAAGCCTGTGGTACTACAAGGTACTAGATTATGGGAACACTCAGTCCTCTTTTTATTGTCATTTAGAAATGCAGACATGCATTAAGAAGTGATACAATGTTTCTCCGGAGTGAAAACAGGACAGACCAAAGACTAACACTGACAGAACCACATAATTATAACATATAGTTACAGCAGTGCAAAGCAATACCATAATTTGATGAAGAACAAACCACGGGCACGGTAAAAAAATAGTCTCAAGTCCCCAAGTCGATCGACTCCCAAATCCCCGATAGCAGGCAGCAAAAGGGAGAAACTCCCTGCCATAAACCTCCAGGCACCGTCAACTTGCTGATGCCTTGGAAGCAGCCGACCACAGCCGACTCTGAGTCCATCCGTCCGAAAACTCCGAGCTTCCGACCAGCCTCTCCGATACAGCCTCCCGAGCGCCATTCTCTGCCGAGCACCTTCGACCTCTCCCCAGCCGCTGAAACAAGCAAAGCCGAAGATTTCGGGGCCTTCAGCTCCGGAGATTCCGGTTACCACACAGTAGCAGCGCCAGCGAAGCGGGCATTTCAGAAGTTTTCCAGATGTTCCTCCGTACTCTCACGTCTGTCTCCATCAAATCAGAATTCTGCACAGTCCCCTACTTGACAGATAACAGACATCACCACCGAAGTGGCCGCGCACGCTGCGTCACACCGCCATCTTCTCCTCCTCCTAGAATAGATGGAAGCTTGGCTATCTGGCAGAAGGCAAAGAGTGGAAATAAAATGGACCTTTCTTGGGTGCCTGCTATTTGGACAGATTATGAGAATGGGAAAAGAAGTGCCACATGGATCGCAGTGTAAGGAAGTGTATGGTCTTGCATGGCCGAAGAAATAAAGGCTAAGGTTATTTTCTAAATGGGGAGTAAATTCAGAAATCCGAGGTGTAGATGGACTTGGGAGTCCTTGTGCAGGATTCCCTAAAGGTTAACTTGCAGATAGAGTCAGTAACAAGACCATAAGATTATAAGATATAGGAGCAGAATTAGGCCATCGAGTCTGTTCTGCCATTTCATCATGGCTAATCCATTTTTTCTCTCAGCCGCAATCTCCTGCCTTCTCCCTGAATCCCTTCATGCCCTAACCAGTCAAGAATCTGTCTTAAATATGTAGTATATAAACACATGGCCACCACAGCTACCAATGGCAACAAATCCCACAGATACACCAATCTCTGGCTAAAGAAATTCCTCTACATCTCTGTTTTAAAAGGATGTCCCTTTATTCTGAGGCTGTGTCCTCTGTCCTGGACTCTCCCACTATAGGAAATATCCTCTCTACATCCACTCTATCAAGGCCTTTCAACATTTAATAGGCTTCAATGAGGTCTCAACTCATTCTTCTGAATTCCAGCGAATACATGCCCAGAGCCTTCAATGCTCTTCATAGGACAAATCATTCAATCCTGGAAGCATTTTCATGAATCTCCTTTGAACACTCTGCAGTGTCAGCACATCTTTTCTAAAAAAAGGGGCCCAAAACTGCTCATAATGTTCCAAGTGAGACCCCACCTATGCTGTATAAAGCCTCAACATTAAACTGTTGCATTATATTCTCATCCTCTTGAAATAGATAGATAGATAGATAGATATACTTTATTAATCCTGAGGGAAATTTGGTTTCGTTACAGCCGCACCAACCAAGAATAGAGCGTAAGTATAACAATACAAATAACCGCAACAATCAAACACCAAAATGCAAACTATGCCAGATGGAAATAAGGCCAGGACCAGTGTATTGGCTCAGGGTGTCTGACCCTCCACGGGAGGAGCTGCGCGTTCGATGGCCACAGGCAGGAACGACCTCCCGTGCCGCCAAGTGTTGTATCACGGTGGAATGTAGCCGAAGTCCAACAGTAAAAAGTTCAATATCCGGTCTGCAAACACGTTCCTCAATCGTAACATACTCCGGATTGCACCGTCCGTTGTTAGCCAGAACATTAAGCACCTAACTCCTTTATGCTTACCGTTCTCAGTGCACTTCCGGTCAGCCGGAACAGTATTACCCACAGGACTCCTCTTCTCCAAAAGTCTCTGTTGTCTTGACCCGGTCCTCTTTCCTCGGCTTTGTGATCCCCCTCTGTGTGTTTTCCTCTGGATTTCAGCAGGGGTGTCCACCACTCTGTTCGCTAAGCCGGCCGGTATTTGCTGGTCCGTGGAATACACAATGCGACCTTTCTTCGGTCCCGTGTGTCGGGATGTAACCATTTCCAGCGTAAAGAAAACCCAAATAAAGCTCTCTCTACCAGCATGTTAGAGAGGGTGCAGCTTCGACGTGTTACCGTGAGAAAAAAAAATACAAAAAAATAACGTAAATTAAAAAGTAAGAATAGATGGGAACGGCTGTACCAGGCTGCATTCACGACCGGCGCACGCGCACTAATGAATGCTAACATCTCATTCACATTCCTCACCATTGACTCAAACTGCAAATTAATCTTTAGAGAATCTTGCACCAGGACTTCCAATTCCCTCTGCATTACAGATTTTTAAATTTTCTTCCCAGTTAGAAAATAGTCAATCCTTTCGTTTCTTCTTCCAAAGTGCATGACTATACATTTCCCAACCCTGTGTTCCATCTGCCATTTCTTTGCCCATTCTCCAAATCTAAGTACTTCTGTAACCTCTCTATTTCCTCAAAACTACCTTCCCCTCCACCTAACTTCATGTCATCTGCAAACTTTGCAACAAAGCCATCAATTCTGTCATCCAAGTTACAATCAGAATCTGAATCAGGTTTATTATCACCGGCCAGTGTCATGAAATTTGCTAACTTAGCAGCAGCAGCTCAATGCAATACATAATATAGAAGGAGAAAAGAATAATAAAATAATAATAAATAAATAAGAAATCAATTACACTATACATACATTGAATAGATTAAAATAGTGCAAAAAACAGAAGTAATATATATTTAAAAAGTGAGGTAGTGTTCATGGTTCAATGTCCATTTAGGAATCGGATGGCAGAGGGGAAGAAGCCGTTCCTGAATCATTGAGTGTGTGCCTTCAGGCTTCTGTACCTCCTGCCTGATGGTAACAATGAGAAAAGGGCAGCCCCTGGGTGCTGGAGGTCCTTAATAATGGACGCTGCCTTTCTGAGACACCGCTCCTTGAAGATGTCCTAGGTACTTCATAGGCTAAGTACCCAGATGGAGCCGACTAAATTTACAATCCTCTGCAGCTTCTTTCAGTCCTGTGCGGTAGCTCCCCTCACCCGTCCTCCAAACCAGACAGTGATGCAGTCTGTCAGAATGCTCCCCGCGGTACATCTATCAAAGTTTTTGAGTGTATTTGTTGACATACTAATTTCTTCAAACTCCTAATGAAGTATAGTCACTGTCTTGCCTTCTTTATAACTACATCAATATGTTGGAACCAGGTTAGGTCCTCAGGGATCTTGACACCCAGGAACTTGAAACTACTCACTCTCTCCACTTCTGATCCCTCTATGAGATTGGTTTATGTTCCTTCATCTTACCCTTCCTGAAGTCCACAATCAGCTCTTTCGTCTTACTGATGTTGTGTGCAAGTTTGTTGCTGTGATAACACTCCACTAGTTGGCATATCTCGCTCCTGTATGCCTTCTCGTCTCCACCTGACATTCTACCAACAACGGTTGTATCAGCAACAAATTTATAGATGGTACTTGAGCTATGCCTAGCCACACAGTCATGGGTATAGAGAGAGTATAGAGAGGGTCTTGACATATAACATAAAAAAAAGCACTCCCAGCACAGAGCCCTGTGAAACACCTCTAGACACTGGCAGCCAGCCAGAAAAGGCTGCCTTTATTCCCACCCTTTTTGCTTCCTGCCAATCAATCTCTGCTTTATCCATGTTAATACCTTTCCTGTAATACCATGGGTTCTTAACTGGTTAAGCAGCTTTATGTGTGGCTCCTTGTCAAAGGCTTTCTGAATATCGAAGTACACAACATCAACCGCTTCGGAAAATTGCAACCTTTGCTGCCCTGCTGCCGTCGCTACCAGTGTTCTTTTCCAATCAATTTTGGCCAACTTCTCTCTCACGCTTCTGTAATTCCCTTTACTCCACTGTAATACTGATACATCTGACTTTCGCTTCTCCTTCCCAAAATCCAGGATGAATTTGATCATATTATGATCACTTTCCCCTAAGGATTCTTTTGCCTTAAAATCTCTAATCAATTCCAGTTCATTCAACACTCAATCCAGAATAGCTGATCCCTTGTGGGCTTAACCACGAGCTGCTGTAAAAAGCCATCTCATTGGCATTCTAGAAATTCACCCTCTTGGGATTCAGAACCAACCTGATTTTCCCAATTTACGTGCATATTGAATTCCCCCATGACTTTGTAACATAGAACATAGCACAGTACAGGCCCTTCGACCCACAATGTTGTGCCGACCCTCAAACCCTGCCTCCCATATAAGCCCCCAACTTAAATTCCTCCATATACCTGTCCAGTAGACTCTTAAACTTCACTTCATTAGCGCATTGCCCTTTTGGCATGCATTTTCCCTTTAGGGCATGAAGGGATACAGGGAGATGGCAGGAGATTGGGGCTGAGAGGAAAAATGGATCAGTCATGATGTAATGGCAGAGAAAGGCAAATAGAATGTTGGCATTCATTTTGCGAGGCCTATGATATAAAAGCAAGGATGTAGTGCTGAGACATTGTTCTGACTGCACTTGGAGTACCGTGAGCAATTCTGTGCCCTTTATCTAAGAATGGCTGTGGTGCCATTGGATAGGATTCAGAAAAGGTTCGTGAGAATGATGCCAGGAATGAAGGGGTTAATGTATCAGGAGTGTTTGATGGCTCTGGGTCTGCTCTCGCTGGAGTTTAGAAGAATGAAGGAGGATCTCATTCAAACCCTCTGAATATTCAAGAGCCTAGAGTGGACATGCAGACAGTGTTTCAAATAATGGGAAAGTCTAGGACCAGAGGCCAAGGCTTCAGAACTGAAGGATATTCCTTAAGAACAGAGATGAAGAGAAATTTCTTCAACTGGAGGGTGGTGAATCTGTGGAATTCATTGCCACAGGCATATGTTGAGGCCAGGTGACTGGGTATTTAAATAGAGATTGATGGTTTCTTAATTAGTCAGGGCCGCAAAGGTTATGGGGAGAAGGCAGGAGAATACGGTTGAGAGGGTTAATAAATTAACCATGATCAAATGGCATAACAACCTTGTTGGGATGAATAGCCTAATCCTACTCCTATGGCTTTATGCTGTAGGTGGAGATGAAAATAAATTGTCACAGGTTGATACGATGTGCCAAAGAATGGCCATAACATTTCATACAAATGGTAAAGTGGGGCTACAATGTTATCAGTAAGAAACCCAAGTTACTCTCACCACTGCTGAAAGGTGCTATATAAATGTAAATTGCTGCCAATGCAGCCTCCACTGTTATCGTTGGGATGGTGACCCACAGAGTCAATGTCCATTATTTCTTGCCTTTTAAAATATTTCCACTTAATATTCAATCAGTTTCACAGAGAATATTGTGCATTTAGATTGTATGTATAACTCACAATAGGACTGGAGACAAGGAAAACAATTAAAATATTATATCCCAAATTGAAACACGTAATCTGGTTTAATCCTTCCGTTTGGTGTGTGCATATATAATTTTTGTCTTTTATATTAATCTCTGAAACAGCCACAGTGAGAAAACCAAAATAGGGATACTGTCTATTTAATATTTAATCACTTTCTTATGAGACTTGCAATACATTTCTGTGATGAATTATATATTCAAGAGACTGTCTTCAGAAACATTTGATTTTGCTGTGATTTCTTCAAAATGAGCAGCTATGCTGGTCCCCAGCTGTGGAGGAGTTGGGCGTATATGCAAAAGTATTCTTGTCTAGAACGAGCAATCCAGCAAACAATCTGTATACAGGATGCAGCTTGAATTAATTAATACAGATGACAAAGTTTTGTTTGTCGTGTAATTAATGTGTTTGTCATTCATGTGAGGTTGATTATTTCTATGGGCATTGAACATATCAAGGCAAAATCGGTGGCAGCAAACTGAATAATCTTGGAACACTGCCATTTGTACCAATTTTGTAATGGGTTTCAACAGCCTCCTCTGTAAATCTCTCTGGAAAACCTTCCATTTACATGGAATCCTCCCCCGCAAATCTCAAAAGTCAGAAACTTTCTACAGCAGGTTTCCTGTGGAAAATATTCTGAGTATTCAAGGCAAAAAGAATCTCAATTCAAGATTTTCAGTCAGTGGACAAAGGGAACAGTCAGAGGTTGTGGAATGTGCAATATCTGACAGGAACAGTAAATAAGGAAAAGTGATGATTGTGTTGTGGGCAAGGATGAGTGAGATCTATTTAAGCTGTCTAAAGTGGAAGGAATCTGTGGATATCTCCAACTCCAGTCTTCAAACTCTAAAGCTGACACCTCACTAAAATTCGCCACAGGCTTCAGCCAAAAAAATGCATTGCTAGTCAGAACAGAATCTCTGCCAGTGACTTTTGAGAGGATTCAGGGGGCCTTATGCATTCCTTCCTTACTGGGAATTGTTCCAGCAAGCTCCTGCTGGATGTGGCCTTATCTGGTCCTTGTCTTCCTCCCAGGTTCTTCTGCTTTGCTTGCTCTGCCAGAGTGGTTGAATGGAGTCACAACAACAACCTTACACTCAATGACAGTAAGACCAAAGAATTGATTGTTGACCGTGAAGGGGAAGTCAAGGGAACACACACCAATCCGCATCGAGGGATCAGTAGTGGAAAGGGTGTTTCAAGTTCTTGGGCCTGAAGATCTATCCTAGGCCTAACATATTGATGCAAACATGAAGAAGGCATGCCAATGGATATATTTCAAAAGGAATTTGAGGAGATTTGGTATGTCATAAAAGACTAACAATTTTTTACAGACTTACTGTGAAGAGCATTCTGACTGGCTGCATATCTGACTGGTGCGGAGGGGAACCGCACAGGATCGGAAAAAGCTGCGGAGGTTTGCAAACTCAGCCCGTTCCATCATGGACGCCAGCCTCCCCAGCATCTTCTAAAGGCAATGCATCAAAAATGGGGCACCTATCATTAAGGGCCCTTATAACCCAGGGCATCTCCTTCAGAAGGGAGACACAAACTCAACATTTTAGCAACAGCTTCTTTCCCTCTGCCATTTGATTTCTGAATGGACAATGAACCAACCTGTGAACACTATTTCACTATTCTTGTTCACTTCTTGCACCACTCATTTAATTTAATTTTTTATATATATTTCTTATTGTAATGTATGGTATTTTATGTATTGCACTGTACTGCTGCTGCAAAACAACAAAGTTCCTGCTGAATTTTTGAAGTCATTCTCTCCAGGCTCTTGCAGCAACATACCCTGAAGACCTTGCCTACTCCAAACAAATCTGGAAACTATCAACTGATGTACTGCCGGAACTAACTAACGAAGAAATTAATCAGTGACTAATATGCATATTATCATGATTAGCAGCAGAGGGACAGGAAGTGATGGGATTATTAATGAATGAGGGACTGAAGATATGATTACTGCACTTGGGCAAGGACTTCACAGAGACTCCGAGTGTATAGATATGGGTAACCATATAACCATATAACAATTACAGCACAGAAACAGGCCATCTCGGCCCTTCTAGTCCATGCCGAACTCTTACCCTCTCCTTGTCCCACCGACCTGCATTCAGCCCAAAACCCGCCATTCCTTTCCTGTCCATATATCTACCCAAGAGGGTAGTGTCCTCTTCTTCCATAGAACATAAAACGCTACAGAACAGTACAGGCCCTTCGGCCCACAATGCTGTGCCAACCCTTTAACATACGATAAGAAGGAGGAATCTAATCGGAGGGGTCAGCACTGCATGGAAGAAAGGGAAGGAGGAGGGGAACTAGAGGGAGGTATGTCAGGTGAGGAGAAGAGAAGCAGTGAGAGCGGGAAACAGAATGGGAAAAGGAAAAAGAGGGAAAGGAGAGGGGGAGAAATTACCAGAAGTTAGAGATTCCTTCTTCTCCAGCCCCTTACCTCCTCCACTTACATATCACCTCCCATCTACCCCCTCCCCACATACCCGCCTATCACCTGCCTGCTTGTACTCCTTCCCTCCCGCCCTTCCTTTCCAGTCTTGATGAAGAATCGACTGTTACTCCACTCCATAGAAGCTGTCTGACCTGCTGAGTTCCTCCGGTAATCTGTGCGTGTTAAGTAAATCCTGGTTTAGAGGGTCTGGTTTGCAAGTTACAGGAATGGCAGAGGGGGAATGGAGATCGAAGATGAGAGAGGCTTAGTATCAAGTGTGCAAATCTGAATCTCAGGTCTACAATCAAGGCTATGGAAGGGCTACTATCTGGTGGAGGTGGTCAAGTAAAGGCCACCATGAGCAGCAAGGTTTTAGCACACCTACTTGAAGCCACTTTTCCCACTCACATTCCTCGAGACTTCTCAGCTATTCCCTGTTTCAGCTTCTCCAGGGCAGGCATCCCATTCATAGCAGAAACCACGTCCTGTGTGAGCAGTCTGCAGCAAACCCAGGCCATAGCGCAAGAAATAATTCAGCAGAAATGGTGCCCAAATATGTTCTGTATGCCAGTGAACATCACAGAACCAGGGGTAAAATTGTGCTTCTCAGGCTGAGCCACCCATCTCAATAAAGTCATAAAATGACATATATCAAGTGACATATAAGCCGGCTGGTGGTGTAGTGGCATCAGTGCCAGACTTTGGAGTGAAGGTTTCCAAGTTCGAATCCAGCCGGCTCCCTTGCACACTTTCCACCTGTGCTGGGTTCAGCATCGAGCTAGCAACTTGGCCTCGTAAAAATAAGAGGGACAACCGTCATGACAGCGCCCTGATGACTCCACTTGCAGTAAGGGCTTTCTTCTTCTTCTTCTTCAAGTGACATATGCCAATTAAAATTTCAAGGCATGATTTCAATTTTTGCTTTTGTACCCTTTTAAACAAAGAGGGGACAATGTTGTGTTGGCCACTAATGTCAAATGGCCGTGCATGACATGGCATCGGTTGTGTTTGCCTCTCTGACACCAGCTGTCATTCATAGAGCATAGACACAGATCCTATGGCCCAACTGGTCTATGCCAACCAACATTCCCATCTAAGCCAGTTGCATTTACCCACATTTGTCCCCTAACCCTCTAAACCAGGGTTCCCAACCATTGGACCAATACCATTAGGCAAGGGGTCCATGGGAACCCCTGCTCCTAACTTTTCCTGTCCACGTTCTTGTCCAAGTGTCTTTTAAACATTGTTACTGTACCTGTCTCAACCACTTCCTCTGACAATTCAGTTCATATATTGACCACTCTCTGGATGAAAAAAAACTGCCCCTCCCTCAGGTTCCTTTTAAATCTCTCCTCTCTCATCCAAAACCTGCATCCTCCAGCTCTTGATTCTCCAACCCTGGGAAAACAGACTGCGTGCATTCCCCCGGGGATCTATGTCCTTCACGATTTCAAACACCTCTATAAGATCGCCCAGCTCAGCATCTCTCCACGGTTTAGACTCCCGACTCTCAGCAACACTTTGTAATCTCTTCTGCACTCTTTCCAGCTTAACGGTGTCTTTCCTATGGCAGGCTGACTACAACAAGTCAATGGAACCAAATCTTGAAAGGTGAGTGCTGCCAATGACCAATAACAGCACATCTGTTGATGGCTAATTCCCTTACCAAAAGCTTCACTGTAAACAGTTACTGGTTATGAATATGTTCCTCAAACAGATACTCAGCTCCTGTAAGTGGGCCTGTGTTTTGCTGATGCATTCTACCACGCTGCAGCACCATCCTCCCATGTGACGGTTCAGAATATTTACTTTTCGGGGTTGATTAGGAGTTAGCCTTTCTGATTAATATCGACTGCATTTTAACTTGACGAGGTTTTAATAAGGCTGTTTCAAAGTTATATGTGAACATGGTGATTCACACTGAATCATCTTGGGCCCACATTGCATCTTGAGAAAGTATTTGCAGATATGTCACCCTTCTTCGGTTGGTGCCAGTCTATTTAACCCAAGGGCAAAATAATGGCAATTCATTAGACCATAAGACATAGGAGCAGAATTAGGCCATTCTGCCCATCAAGTCTGCTTTGCCATTCCACCATGGCTGATTTATTATCCATCTTAACCCCATTTTCCTGCCTTCTTTCCGTAACCTTTGATGCCCTGATTAATCAAAAAATTATCAACCACTACTTTAAATATACCTAATGACTTGGCCTGCACAATGAATTCCACAGATTCATCACCCTTTAGCTAAAGGTATTCGTCCTCATCTCTATTCTAAAGGGACATACCTCTATTCTGAAGCTGTGCCCTCTGGTCCTAGGCTCCCCCACTGGAGGAAACATTCTCTCGAAGTCCACTCTAACTAAGCCTTTTCACGTTGTCAACCTTGTCTGTATCCCCACAGTAATCAGAGCATTGATTTGAAGAATTTTGAAGATCTGAGATAAAGTGAGAGCATGTTGGAAATACTCAGCACGACAGGCAGCATTTGTGGAGAGATAAACATTTCAGACATTAGAACTAGGCCATCCTATGAAAGCTGAAGCATTGACTCAGATTCTGTCACCACAGACGCTGCCCAACCTGCTGAGTACTTCCAGCATTCCCTGACAACTTCACAATTGGATAAAATATTTGTAAAATAAAGGTATCACCTGAATATATCTTTATTTAAAATAACTTTATAAATTCCTCAAATATTTTCATGCTTTCCAACAGATGGTAGAAGTAGACAAACTGACAAGAACTTTATGTTTTAATTCCATCTCAAGAACCAAAGTCCATCATTTTCATTCAGTGCTGTTTTCTGCACATTCTTCACGACTGAGTACCGGGGCCGTCACTTTGGCATGAATCAATTCCCTCTCTGGCTGCACATTTCCGGCCAAGTTTTCATAATACAAATGCTTCAGGCTGTTGTGGAACAAGAAGGCGGGTCGCTTCGAGACTCTGGAAAGAACATTCAGAGTAGTGGTCAGTGAAATACTGCAGAGCTTCGTGACTGCACAGACCTGCCACCCCCTCCAACAACACTTCCAGCTTCCTTGGGGCAGCAGCCAAAATAATCAAAGACTCCTCCCACCCTGGTCATTCTGTCTTCTCCCCTCACCTATTGGGCAGATGATGCAAAAGCTTGATAAGACCACAGACCATGAGACATAGGAGCAGACGTAGGCCATTCAGCCCATCTAGTCTGCTCCACCAAAACTATTCTACCAAGTAGATTCTTACGTAAGTGCTCTAGTCAAACCTTCAGCAGCATTCATATAGTAAAAGTTTCAAGTGCTCAACTGCTTCTGTTAAGGGAACGCAGAGGTAAAGCAGTTAGGCTAACAGAAGTAGGTTTTGAGTGGTATGGCAAGGAAACACGCACTTCAGCCCATCCAACCTCTTGAGTATGTCTAGTTAGCACTGATAATTGTTTTACTCAGCACCCCCAGCTCACTGCAAACTGAGTGGCTTCAGAGAATCCAAGAACTATAATAGTTTAGGAGAAGGCTCTCCGGCAAATTGAGTCAATGGGAAATTTAACTTTGGATCTCAGCAGTCTTCAGATGAGATATGTGTATTCCAAGTGTACCTGGACCCAGAGAAATGAAAGAGTGGCTCTCCAATCCATTTCACTGGAAAGTTACCCATCTGTAAAACAAGATTGCTTAGAACAATGGGTGTCATGATCCATAAACCCAGTTCTATCCAAACTCAATGCATCATTATTCTATTAAGGTCCATTTTATTACTACAAAAAACCTGAATCAGGTCGGAGATGTAAAAGAAAATCCATTACATTCCTTCTAACTATCTTTGCTGGACACTTACCTTACTTTTTGTTTGGCTCTTTCAAGTATTTCATCATAACCGAGTTAATATCAATGCTTTCAGACTTCTCTTCAACCCCTTTATTTCCCATGGCATCCAAACCTTCCTTTTCCACTGTTATTGCAGATGACTTTTCACCTCTTGATCTCTGCACTCCCGGACGGTTTTTGATGCTATCCACACTTTTATACGATATAGTTGACCCAGAGGAGGAAGAGGAGTCTGACAGGTAGCCGAGGGACTCTCTCTCTCCTCTTGGGGTACATTTTGGTCTGACCACCATAGTTTTTGATAATGAGGCTGAACCAGGAGCATCTTTGTCAAAGCTAGTGGGAAGAGGTCCCGAGTTTGCCAAGGTGTTCTGTGTGGTTCTGGCTAAGCTGGTTGTGCTCTGGGACCTTCGAATTGCAGGAAGGATATCGTTGTCACTGTTGTCTTTTTGCCGCTCATAGCTAAGGCTTGGCAGCTTCCAGCCAGAATCCTCCCTTCCATCATCCACATTAGGAAGGCTACCGAACCGTTTGCTTTTGAAGACCATGGGTTTGCCACTGAGTAGCACATCAATATCTTCTTCAAGTGATAAATCAAGCCACTTCTGTTGAGGCTTTAGCCGAGAAGGGAGTGCCCCATCTATTTCACCCATGGAAACACTTGGCTTTTGACCTAAGGCATTGTGAGATTCAGCCAACATCTCACATGAGCCGTATCTGTTTCTTTTGGCTGTAGCAGTAGAGTCGGGAGGTTCAGTGGTGGTTGGCAGAGACCGAAGGCTAGATGATCGGACTAAACCAGCCCCTCCGGGGTCCTTGAGAGATGAGAGGCTCGGGGTCTCCAATCTCAGCAATGAGTTGTCATTATCATCTCCAACATTTGCGCGCTTTCTGAGCGAGGAAATTCCCGCCGTCTGGTAGATGGGCGGCGGGGAACTGTCCTCCATTTGGAAGCTGAGCTGGTCTCTTTCAGTGGCACGTTTTCGTCTTAGCTCATCAAGAAACTCAGACAAAGCAACTGAGGAGCTTGGAGACTTCTCCTCTGCTGAAGGAGGCCTTCTTCCAGACAGACGTGTGGGTCGGTTAATCTCAAGCTGGTCGGGACTCTTTGCAAACTCTCGGCTTCTGATGCTCGGCGTACTCATGGAAGAGCTGGGTCTGCTGATGCCTTGATCCATTTCACCTCTGGCTGACCTGGGGATGACAAGATTGGACAGATAACATTAATCGGAGGGTGTCAAACGTCATGCACATGAACTGCTTCAAGTAAAGCCCAGGAGAAAAATGTTAAATTAACCATCACTTGACTTTAACATAAATGCTTACGAGAGTTAGTCATGACAACAACATCTCACTCAATGTCAGCAAAACCAAACAGCTGGTCATAGGCTTCAGGGGGGTGGTAGTGCACATGGTGTCATATCAACATGGCTGAGGTTGACAGGGTTGACAGCTTCAAGTTCCTAGCCGTGAATATCACCCAGTCCTGGTCCTAGAAAGCTCACCAATGCCACTATGTCCTCAGGAGGCGAAAGAAATTTGGTATGTCCCATCGACTCTCACCAATTTTTATTGATGCACCATTCTGTCTGGATGCATCATCGTTCTGTATAGCAACTGCTCCACACATGATCTCAAGAAACTACAGAGAGTTGTGGACACAGCTCAGCACATCACAGAAAGCAGCCTCCTCTGTCTATACTTCTCACTCCTTCAGTAAAGCATCCAACATAATCAAAGACCCCACCCACCCCAGACACCCTCTATTCTCCCCCTCCTGTCAGATAGAAGATACAAAAACCAGAAAGCACGTACCACCAGACTGATGGACTGCTTCCAACTGAACGTTATCAGATTCTTGTACGATGACGTGGACACTTGGCCTCACAATCTGCCTTGTTATGATTTTGCACCTCATTGTTTACCTGCACTGCACTTCTCAGTAGCTGTTACACTTTATTCTGCACTGTTATTGTTTCACCTTGTTCTAGCTCATGCATTGTGTAATGATCTGATCTGTATGAACAGTATGCAGGACAAGCTTTTCCCTGTACTGTACCTTGGTAAATGTGTCAATAATAATAATAAACTGAATAACAATAAACCACACATGTTCATACCTGGAGTCTGACACTGGCTACTTGATTGGCCCATTGGTGATGCCATTCGTCACATCCAAGTTTTAATCAGGGTCAGGTCAATCTTTTCAGTAATGTACTTGGCATCCCTAACATAACCAACAAGTGATCTTGTCCACATAATTGGTAACACATCCCACAAGAAAGGACAAGAACTCATTCTGATTCTTCCTATTGAAACTTGCTTCCATGCTGATTTCAGATATGAAAATTTGCAGTTGATATCCCATCCCCCAAAAAATGCTAACGTTGAAAAGCTTGCAAATGTACCAGAAGAAGTCAGTAGTTGTTCACTATTAATCTTTGTAAGTGAGAAAAGACTTGTATTGATATAATGCATCACACTGCCTTCTCAGGACTTTCAACACATCTGACAGACAATTTGTTGGTTTGATATTGAGGCACTATTAACATGTATTATTGTACATGGTTTGGGCACAACAAGTTCCCATAAACACAAGAGATCCTGAAGATAAAAACACAGAGAAACATAGAAAACCTACAGCACAATACAGGCCCTTTGGCCCACAACGTTGGAAATCTTGAGCAACAAACACAAAATGCTGAAGTAACTCAGCAAGTCAGGCAGCATCTACGGAGGGAATAAACAGTCAATGTTTTGGGCCGAGACCCTTTATCAGGACTGGAAAGGAAGTGGGCAGAAGCCAGAATGAGAAGGTGGAAGGCGAGGAAGGAGTACAAGCTGGGACATGACAGGTGAGAAGGAAGGTAGGTTGGTGGCGAATGGGATGGTATAAGAAGCTGAAAGAGAGAGGTGAAGCCAGGTGAGGGGGAATGTAGGTTGGTAGAGGGGGGAGATGATGCAGGAAGCTAGGAGGGACAGGTGAAACCAGGTGAGAAGGAAGGTAGGTTAGTGGGGAACGGGATGAACTGAGAAGCTGGGAGGTGACAGGTGAAGGGGAAGGTACGTTGGTGGGGAATGGGATGATGTAGGAAGCTGGGAGGGGACAGGTGAGGGGGAAGATAGATTGGCGGGGAATGGGATGATATAGGAAGCTGGGAGGGGACAGGTGAGGGGGAAGGTAGGTTCGCGGGGAATGGGATGATATAGGAAGCTGGGAGGGGACAGGTGAGGGGGAAGATAGATTGGGTGGGGAATGGGATGATATAGGGAGGGGACAGGTGAGGGGGAAGATAGATTGGCGGGGAATGGGATGATATAGGAAGCTGGGAGGGGACAGGTGAGGGGGAAGGTAGGTTGGCGGGAAATGGGATGATATAGGAAGCTGGGAGGGGACAGGTGAGGGGGAAGATAGGTTGGGTGGGGAATGGATGATGTAGGAAGCTGGGAGGGGACTGGTGGAGGGAAGGTAGGTTGTGTGGGGAATAGGATGATGTAGGAAACTGGGAGGGGACAGGTGAAGGGGAAGGTAGGTTGGTGGGGAATGGGATGAAGTGAGAAGCTGGAAGGGGACAGGTGGAAGAGATAAAAGGGCTGAAAAGGGGGGAAACTAATAGGAGAGGACAGTGGTTCATGGAAGAAAGAGATGCAGGAGGGGAACCAGCAGAGGTAATGGGCAGTGAGGAGAAGAGGTGAAAGGGTAACCAGAATGAGGATGGAAAAAGAGAAGGAGGGAGGGAATAAGAATCACCAGAGGTTACAGAAACTGATGTTCGTGCCATCAGGTTGGAGGCCACCCAGACAGGATATTGAGGTGTTTCTCCTCCAACCTGAGCTCATCATGGCACTAGAAGAGGCCATGGACTGGTATGTTGGAATGGGAATGGGAAGTCAATTTGAAATAGAAATCCTTTCTTTTGTGCTGGATAGAGCAAAGCTCCCACAAACATCAATGAAAATATAATGTATTTGAGTGATGTGGGGAGAATTAGTAATGGTTGAGGCACTGGGAATAACCTTCTTGGTCTTCATGGAAGAGTGTTGTTGGGTCCTCTGCATGTAGGAAAGCAGGAAGGTGGAGCATGGGTTTGGTGTCTCACTGTGTAGTAGTGCCTCAGACTGTGTAGGAATTCCACTAGGCCTGCAATGTGCTGACACTCAGTTTTGCTCAGGTCTCTCAATCGACACATGAGAAAGAAACAAAAAAATATACCAGCCTGCCGTATCCCCGGGTAACTGGTGCATAGAGTTCAGGAAGGAAGTACCAAGCCACAGAGTCATACAACACAGAAACAGGCTCACTGATTCTGCACTGACCATCAAGTACTCCCTTATATTTATCCGAGTTTACTCCCTCTACGCTCCAATCACCCTACAACCCATACACACCAGAGGAAATTTACAATGGCCAACTGACCTTCCAACCTGCTCGTCTTTGGGACACAAGAGGAAAGTGAAACTCAGTCAGCAGGAAAAGGTGCAAATAAAGAGCCTATGTCTTGTGCTAAGACCCTTCATCGGGACTGGACCTCGGCCTGAAATGTCGGCTCTTTATTCCTCTCCATAGGTGCTGGCTGACCTGCTGAGTTCCTCCAGCACTTTGTGTGCAGCTTTAGTAGCTGCGGCAGTGAGGCAGCTCTACACCCTTGAATTACTTGTACTGATTCAGATTCAGTTTCATTTATCTATCAACATATAGGGAAATGAGTTGTTTGCGTTAACAACCAACACAATCTTCTTTGATATGCTGGGGGCAGCCAGCAAGCACCACCACACATTCCATGCCAACACAGCATACCCTCAATGCTTGGTAGAAGACAAAGCACATCAAAACAGAACATAACAAGCAATGAAACAAAAAATCAAGCCCCTTTCCTCCATCCCACCTGCACACATGGACAGCACTTCAACTCCAGGACAGGGCTCCAGGGTTCCAGGCCTCCAGTCTACAGGCTTAAGACTGCTCAACTTCTGATCAACCCCCAGCCTCAATCCTTGGCATCGACCTCTGGACTAGCCAACAACAGGACCCACACTCCATGCCCGAACTCTGAGTATGCTGATTAATCAGACCTCATGCCTCCTGCCATCCACCGAATTGGTATAGCGCACAGCTGTCTTTTGCCCCATTTCCAGCTCGCTGGTCCCTCCAGCACGGAGAGGAGGTCTGGACTCTCGATGTCTTCTGCCCCATTTCCAGCTCGCTGGTCCCTCCAGCACGGAGAGGAGGTCTGGACTCTCGATGTCTTCTGCCCCATTTCCAGCTCGCTGGTCCCTCCAGCATGGAGAGGAGGTCTGGACTCTCGATGTCTTCTACTGTGATAGCATTACACGAAGCACTGTGGTATCATGCTGCCCCCATCACTGGCCTTCCAAACGCAAGCAGAGGTCTAGACTGCGGATGTTGTTCGTCACCTATTCACATTGCTGGCTTTGAAACACAGATTGCACAGCAAAAGCCTGACCTCCAAGTCCTCCACATCCTGTCCTCAAACACCAATATAACCCCTATCCCACATCACTGTCCCTAAACCCTAGCCTGACCCCTGATTCCCTCTTTGACCCCAAAACCATAGGGCCTACTCTGTGCCGCATCGCCAAATAAATACATACTTTTCCAAGTACAAGTTAATCAAAGAGTAGGGAATGTGGCCATCAAAACTTTGGTCATCAGTGTACCGAACCTGTATAACTCATTCTGGGGAATGCAGATATGTTACAGTCAGACCCAGGTGACTAACATGACTGAGATGGAATATGTCAAATGAAATTCAATTTCTCTCTCATAAAGGTTCCAGGATCTGGCTTATCCCATGTTGGGCTGCGAAGCGAGTTTGTATTGTCATTAATGTTTTTATATCCACCTGCAGATGGGATAAACTAATTTCAATGTAGCGCTCTCTAATAGTTCTCAAACTGGCCTTATGTAAGCCACATGCTCTGTCTGACATAGCAAGTCTTTGGAGAACACAAGAGATTCTGCAATTGCTGGAAATCCTGAGCAACATACACAAGATTCTCGAGGAACTCAGTAGGTCAGGCAGCACCTATGGAGGGAATAAGTAGCAGCATTTCAGGCCAAGACCCTTCATCAGGTCTCGGGGAGGTGAAAGAGTACAAGAATCCGGATCACCAGCATATGTCATGAAACTTGCTGTTATGATGCAGCAGTACATTGCAATGAATAATAAATAAAAACTGTGAATTTCAGTAAGAAGCGTATATGTATTACAAAAAGTTAAATTAAATAAGAAGGCATGTCTCGGATGATGGCTGGTGATAGGAGAAGATTTGGAGAGCAGCAACGATCACAGAGAGGGACTCACTGAACTCCTGTCAAAGAGAAACTTCTTCAGGGTAGACTCAAGGAGATTTCACAGTGGAGGTGCAGGTCACATAAACATTGCAGAATCGTTCCAGGGTGATGGACTATAATATTCCTGTGCAGGTGTTGAAAGTTCTGGGAGACACTGCTTTATAGATTCATAGCACAGAAACAGGCCCTTTGGCCTATCTAGTACATGCTGAACTACTATTTTGCCCAGTCTCATTGACCCGCACCTCCATGCCACAGTAGCATAGCGGTTAGTGGGGTGCTATTACAGTTCAGGGCGTCGGAGCTCAGAGCTCGGTGTTCAAGTCTGGAAGAAGTCCTTCCCATGTGTTTGTAGGTTTCGTCTGGGTGCTCTAGTTTCCTCACATATCTCAAAGACACACTCGTTGGTAGGTTAACTGGGCGGGAGGAGAGAGAGCAGCGCCCCACGCGTGCGCAGCCCTCTGGTGAAAAATGATATCATATCCGTTAAATAGGGGCCATGGACAATTCTGATTTGATGGAGACAGACGTGAAAGCACAGAGGAACATCTGGAGAAATTTCTGAAACGCCAGTTCGCTGCTGTTGTTACTGCACGTCTGGAATCTTCCGGAGGGAAGGCCTCAAAATCCTCGGCTTTGTCTGCTGTTGGCCACCGAGATTGAGGTCGAATCGTTCAGACAGAGATGGTGCTCAGTACTTGGTGTCGGAAAGCTGATCGGGAGGCTCGAAGTTTTTCAGATGACTCAGAGTTGGACTGTGGTCGGGCATGGCAGGGAGAGTTTTTCCTCCTTCTCCCGTCTGCGTGAGATGTGGGATATTTGAGAGACTTTGAACTTTGAACTTTTTACTTTTTACTTTTTACTTTTTGCAGTGTTGTAACTATATGTTATAATTATGTGGTTTTGTCAGTTTTTTCAGTCTTGGTCTGTCTGTGTTTTGTGATATCACACCGGAGGAAATATTGTATCATTTCTTAATGCATGCATTACCAATTGACAATTAAAGAGGACTGCATGTCTTCATAATCTAATCTAATTGGTCATTGTAAATTGTCCTGTGTTTAGGCTAGACTGGATTGATGGGCAGTGTGGCGCTAAATAAATAAATAAATACCCCTCCAATCCAAATACTTATGCAATCAGATGAAGTTGAACCTACATCCAGCATGTCCTCTGGCAGCTCATTCCACACTCCTACCACCCTCTGAGTGAAAAAGTTCCCCCTCAGGCTCCCCTTAAACATTTCACCTTTCACCCTTAACCCATGACCTCTGGTTGCCGTCCCATCCAACCTTAGTGGAAAACACCTGCTTGCATTTACCCTGTCTATACCCCTCATAATTTTGTATACCTCTATCAAATCTCTCCTATGCTGCAGGGAATCTAGTCATAACTTATTCACCCTTTCCCTATACAGGTCACGATGGACACATGGACACTCTCACTGATACTAGACAGTTCATGTGCTTAGGAAATGAACACATTGCTATAGTTTTGCAGTCAAGTTACATCAATCCCATGGTTCCCTTGTACCCAAAGCACCTCTGCTTTGGGTCCCTCATCTTCCCTGGTATTTTAAAACACTTACCAGATTTGTACGTTAATTAAATGACTCCGTTTCTTGCAAAGGATTAGCTCATGGCTTCCTTTGTAATCATGTGATCATTGTTAACACATAGAACAGTACAGGAGAGGATCACATCCCTCAGGCCATAGAGTTTGCACTGAACATGCCGATTTAATTAACTCTCTTCTGCCTGTACATGATCATCTCTCTCCATTCCCTACATATTCATGCATCTATCAGTCTCTTAAATCTCACTATCATAATCTACCCCAGGCAGCTCGTTCCAGACACTTACTGCACCCTTTACAAAACATAGCTGAAATACCTCCTTTAAAATTTTCCCCTCTCACCCTAAATGCATCTCTCTAGTATCTGGCACTTCTACCTAGCCTCCCATTAGCTTCTAATCCTTCAGAGAAAACAACCCAAGCTTGTCCAATCTCTCCTATCCGCCCTTTCAGGCAGCATTCTGGTGAACCTTTCCTGCGCCTTTTTCAAACCCTTCCGTGATGGGGCAATCAGGATTACACACAATATTCAACACACAAAACTCTTCTGCCCATCAAGAGAACTACTTAAATGGGTAGAAAATTCAGATAAAAATTTATCATGTCTTATTTTTTTCTCTGTTTCCTTTTCTCGTTTTGGCCTGATCTTCAATTCAAGTAATCTATCTTAGTTCCTTTTTTTTAAGTCTTAAATCATTAAGGGACACACATTAAGGAGCTACCCTCTTGGACTTATTTAATATGATCCCAGATGTTGCCATAACGTCATCCATTCTCACTCACAACACATTACCATATATATTATATTTGAGTCCCAGGATGCTGGTGGAAATCTAACCCTGTGGTCTGCAAGGTCCTTGTCTAATAAAATTCAATCCAATACGAAGACCTGTGTAACATGGTTAAAGGTAATGATTAAGAAGAAGGTTAAGGTTGGACGTGATCTGAGAACATTAGCGTATCTTGGAAATTTTGGAAGAGATGGAAACTGTTTAGATAAATATCTGATATAAAATAAGTAAGTCTGAAGAATCATACAATACCAAGTTAATAGAAGTGACTAAAGTAATGGCCTTGTTCAGAGGTAGTACTCTTGACTCTGGGTCGGGTGGTTGTGCTTCCATGCTCACTTCGAGGTTGGAATATTGACAACATTTCAAAGCAGGACTGTGGTGATTCCTCACATTCCCAATGAACGGAGATCCCAAGTAACCACTGAGGTTCCATTGATCCAAGAGGAACAAGGGCGATCCCTCAGCTGAAAGCACCTGAAAGGATTATCTGACTTCGATCATATTAGCAGGCTGGCAAAGCTGCCGCCTCATACTTCAGATCTAACCTACCATGGTGTACGTGTGTGGAATTTGCACATTCTCCCTGCTGCCCGGGTTACCCATCATGTTCCTGTTTCCTCCCACATCCCATATTTGCTAGGTTAGTTGGTACCTCTAAACTGCCCCAAGAGTGTATGCGAGGAATATAATCTGGGGAGGAGTTAATAGTGTAAAAATGGGTGGTTGATGTTCAGAACAGACTTGATGGGCTGAAGGGCTTTTTTCCTTTTTATATCCCCCTATGACTCTATTAATGACCGTGAGACCTTGCTAATGGCAAACACTGGGTCACACTGGAATCTCAGGTGAATGTAAAAGATCCCATGGTGCTTTCTGAAGAATAAGGAAGTTCTCCTGGGCATCTGGGCCAATATTTATTCCTCAGTCTACATTTCTCATTCAAATTTATTGCCATTCAACCACATACATGTATACAGCTAAATGAAACATTGTTTGCCTGGGACCAGTACACGTAATCACACACAGCACATATAGTTACAACACAGCACACGCAGTCCCAAAATCATAATGACACAAGTCTCTGAGGGGCGGGCACGGCCTGAAAATTGACAGGTTGACATAAAATGCGTGGTACATAAGGCACATCTATTTCTAAAGTAGAATCTGAATATCTGTGCTTTGCTGTTGGAGAGAATACCAGATGTCACCTCTATCTAAACCATAACATAAACTACATTACAAAAGTACTTCCCTGCTACAAAGGGCATTGAACCATGTGGTTATGAAAGCTGTGACACCCAAGTCTTGCGTTCTTTGTGTTAGATTCCCAAGGAGTTTTGCTTTATTCTCCATCATCTCACCTTTAAAATAAATCTCATTAAGTGAATGCCCAAAACTATTTTGTTGGCTGTGAAATAATTTGATTAGAACACTGTTACTGATGGGAGTTTACTATCTATGTTAGGGTGCATATACCTTTTAATTGTAACAATGGTACACTTTTACAGTAATTCACTCACTGGACCCTTTGTGTAAACACAAGAGATTCTGCAGATGCTGCAGATCCAGAGTAGTTGCTGGAGGAGCTCAGAAGGTCAGGCAGCACCTATAAAGAGTTGATATTTTGGGCCGAGACCTTTCATCAGGACGGGAAGGGAAGGGCGGAGAAAGCAGATTAAGAAGGTGGGGGAGGAGGAAGAAATACAAGCAGGTAGATGTCAGGTGAAGCCAAGTGAGGGAGAAGGTAGGTGGGTGGGGGAAGGGAGATGAAGTGAGAAGATGGGGGGGTGATAGATGGAGAAGGTAAATGGCTGAAAGAAGGAGGAATCTGATAGAAGAGGGGAGTGGACCATAGGAGCGAGGGAAGGAAAAGGGGCTCCAGAAGAAGATAATAGGCAGGTAAGGAGATGAGAAGGGGTAAGAGCCAGAATGGGAAATGGAAAAAGAGAAAAGGGGAAATTAAAGAAGTCAATGTAAATTGATTGGAAGCTATGCTGACGGAATATGAGGTGTTGATCCTCCAACCTGAGAGAGGCTTCATCATGGCAGTAATGGAGACAGTGGACCAATGTGTCGGAATGGGAAATAGTGGCCATGGGGAAATCTTGCTTGTTGCAGATGGAGCAAAGGCTCCAAGTATTGTGCTCTCTTTCGCCCTTCTCCTGACCAATCATTTTCTTCTTTAGACATTGCTTGCAATCTGAGTGGCTTGACTTCCTCTGGGTCCCTTTGCAGAGTAGACAGGATATGCAAGATTGCAATGACGGCAGCATCATAATAAAATGGACCTCATCATGTTCTGGGAGAACCAAGTCAGCATTAAACAAAATGCAAGTGAGAGCTGATGGTGTTGGAAGATTCCTTGTGCAGGTTCATTATAAGGTGAACGTTACTGCCATTTGGTCTTGAAGGATCCTGTTACCGCGCCCCACTGGGCTGTCAGCTTCTTACTGAGAATAAGGGTGGAGGTGAAAGACGGTAAACCCCTGAATGTGCAGACCAGTAATGAAGTTACTTATCATTTATCTGTTTGTCCTTTACCCTTCTACCATTCAGAGTAGGGTAGACCATAAAACAGACCATTCAGACCAGAGTCCATGCCAAGCATCAACTGCACCGATCTGACCTTATGCTCCCATACTCCCAATAACCCCTTCCCGCTCCTTATTCCACCACTCCCTGACACAAATGGCAACATACTGTGGCCACTTTATTAGGAACACTTGTATTCCTGCTCAGTAATGTAAATATCTAATCAGCCAATCACATGAGAACAACTCAATGCATAAAAACATGTAGATATGGTCAAGAGGTTCAGTTGTTGTTCAGACCAAATATCAGAATGGGGAAGAAATGTGATCTAAGTGACTTTGACTGTGGAATGATTTTTGGTGCCAGACAGGATGGGTTGAGTATTTTAGAAACTGCTGACCTCCTGGGATTTTCATGCGCAATAAACTCCAGAGTTTGCAGAGAATGGCATGAAAAACAAAAAGCACCCAGTGAGGCTCAATTCTGTAGGTGAAACAAGAGAGGTCAGAGGAGGATGGCCAGAATGGTTCAAGCTGACAAGAAGGCGACTGTAACTCAAGTAAGCTCAGTAGTGTGCAGAAGAACACCTCTGAATGAACAATACATCGAACCTTGAGGAGGATGGGTTACAGCAGCAGAGGACAATGGATTCCACTTCGATACCCAATAAAATGGCCACTGAGCATACAGTGGAGCGGCTAATTAGCCCACTGACTCGCACAACTTCGAGATGTGGGAAGAAACCAGAGCAACCAGAGGAAACTAACAGAAACACCATGAGAACATGCAAACCTCACAGAAACAATGCATCAGGTTGAAATTCAACCTGGTCACTGGAGCTCAAATACTGTGGCTCTCCAGGTGCATCAGTGTGCTGTTAGGTGTGTTTTATCCACTTGGTCACTTTTGTCAGTGTGTCCACTTGTCCAGGTGGCCAGAATGAGCTAGGGAGCAAATGAACATCTTCTTGACTGCATCCAATGTCAGTGTATCCTTTTATAAACAAGGGGATCAAAACTCCACAGAGTTGTTTATCTGATCTCCCAATCAGAGGAGACTGACCCAGGACTCACCTGTAGCTGTGTAGGCTGATGCTGTCCGCTGGTGATTCTCGAGACAGACTCCCAGCCACACTTGCCCCTGAGGTGGGTGAACGACCTGTAGACGATCCCAGCCATGATCTTGTCCCGCCATCGGTCATAAAGGACCCCACAGTGGGCCGGTTGTCACTTGAAAGAGAGCAGATTTCACATTGCATAAAACAGCGGTAGTAAATCTGTGAACACAGAGAGATTCTGCAGATGCTGGAAATCCAAAGCAACTCACATAAAATGCTGGAAGAACTCAGTTGATCAGGAAATAAATAAACAGTTGACATTTCAGGCTGAGGCCCTTCATCAGGACTGGAAAGGAAGGGGGTAGAAGCTAGAATAAGTCTGTGTCTCTGCTGTTTTCCAACACTTCGACTATCAGATTCCTGCTTCTTCTGCCTATCACCTGCCAGCTTCTTACTTCATCCACTCTCCCTGCTCACCTGATTTCACCTATCACCTGCCAGCTTCTTATTTCCCATCCCCCTTCCCCACTAATAAACCTGCTTCTGTCCTATTCTGGTTGGCTGCCGGTTACCAGTGATGTTCCACAGGGGTCCGTGTTGGGGCCATTTCTTTTTACTTTGTACATCAACGATTTGGAATATGGAATAGATGGCTTTGTGGCTAAGTTTGCTGATGATACAAAAATAGGTGGAGGGGCCGGTAGTGCTGAGGGAACAAAGGGTCTGCAGAGAGACTTGGATAGATTGGAAGAATGGGCAAAGAAGTGGCAAATGAAATACAATGTTGGAAAGTGTATGGTTATGCACTTTGGTAGAAGAAATAAATAGGCAGACTATTATTTAAATGGGGAGAGAATTCAAAGTTCTAAGATGCAACGGGACTTGGGAGTCCTCATGCAGGATACCCGTAAGGTTAACTTCCAGGTTGAGTCGGTGGTGAGGAAGGCAATAGAAACCATAGAAACTACAGCACCGAAACAGGCCTTTTGGCCCTTCTTGGCTGTGCCGAACCATTTTCTGCCTAGACCCACTGACCTGCACACGGACCATATCCCTCCATACACCTCCCATCCATGTATCTGTCCAATTTATTCTTAAATGTTAAAAAAGAACCCGCATTTACCACCTCGTCTGGCAGCTCATTCCATACTCCCACCACTCTCTGTGTGAAGAAGCCCCCCCAATGTTCCCTTTAAACTTTTCCCCCCTCACCCTTAACCCATGTCCTCTGGTTTTTTTCTCCCCTTGCCTCAGTGGAAAAAGCCTGCTTGCATTCACACTATCTATACCCATCATAATTTTATATACCTCTATCAAATCTCCCCTCATTCTTCTACGCTCCAGGGAATAAAGTCCTAACCTATTCAACCTTTCTCTGTAACCGAGTTTCTCAAGTCCTGGGAACATCCTTGTAAACCTTCTCTGCACTCTTTCAACCTTATTAATATCCTTCCTGTAATTTGGTGACCAAAACTGAACACAATACCCCAGATTCGGCCTCACCAATGCCTTATACAACCTCATCATAACATTCCATGTTGGCATTCATTTCTAGAGGAATAGAGTATAGGAGCAGGGATGTGATGTTGAGGCTCTATAAGGCGCTGGTGAGACCTCACTTGGAGTACTGTGGGCAGTTTTGGGCTCCTTATTTAAGAAAGGATGTGCTGACGTTGGAGAGAGTTCAGAGAAGATTCGCTAGAATAATTCTGGGAATGAGAAGGTTAACATATGAGGAACGTTTGACCGATCTTGGACTGTATTCCTTGGAGCTTAGAAGAATGAGGGTAGAAACATTTCGAATGTTGAAAGGCATGGACAGAGTGGATGTGGCAAAGTTGTTTCCCATGATGGGGGAGTCTAGTACGAGAGGGCATGACTTAAGGATTGAAGGGTGCCCATTCAGAACAGAAATGTGAAGAAATTTTTTTAGCCAGAGTGTGGTGAATCTATGGAATTTTTTGCCACAGGTGGCAGTGGAGGCCAAGTCATTGGGTGTATTTAAGGCAGAGATTGACAGGTATCTGAGTAGCCAGGGCATCAAAGGTTATGGTGAGAAGGCAGGGGAGTGGGACTAAATGGGAGAATGGATCAGATCATGATAAAATGGGCCGAATGGCCAACTTCTGCTCCTTTGTCTTATGGTCTTATGTTTCTGATTCTAAATCAGGGGAGGCTGAAACTCAATGATAACAGACAAAATTCTGCACAGTAATTCTTCAGCAGCAGAACAAATTAGTTATTATTTCTGCAAGTTTGGATGAGTGGGGTAAGACCCAATAAAGTACTCGGAATATTCTTCACAAAAATGCAAGCTGTAATATGAATTATAAAGAATGGCATCTAATTCTGCCTCGGACTGTCAAGCACTAATTGAGCATTATATGTAGATTCCTCTCCATAGATGCTGCCTGACTTACTGAGTTCCTCCAGCATTTTGTGTGTGTTGCTCTAGATTTCCAGCATCTGCAGAATCTCTTGTGTTCATTACATTTCATTGCTGCTGGAGGCTCCTTAGTCATTTCAATTCTCCCTTTCCAAACGTTTGACAAATATCCTACCCCTATTTTGGATAAGGTTTTTGACATCTTAATACTCCCCCTGTAATAAACATCTAACATGTCGGTCACAGCATTTCAAAGATACATCCAAGTACTTCATAAATATAATATGTGTTTTTGCCTCCATCAGCTCTTCTCAGCTTCTCCCAGCATTTGAATCAAACAGTCTATGCGATTGAAAACCATTGTAAGGAGCCTCAAATGACAATAGTTCAATCTAAGTGTATCAAATTCCTATTAGTTCAAGGTAAATTGGATATCAAAGTGTTACACACAGTGACCACCTTATTAGTTACAGGATGTACCTAATAAAGTGGCCACCGAGTGTACATTCATGGTCTTCTGTTGCTGCAGTCCATTCACTTCAAGGTTTGACATGTTGTGCATTCAGAGATGCTCATCTGCACACTACTGTTGTAATACATGATTTGAGTTACGGTCACCTTGAACCCGCCTAGCCATTCCTCTCATTAACAAAGCGTTTTCTCCTATAGAACTGCTGCTCACTGGATGTTTCTTGTTTCTTGCATCATTCCCTGTAAACTCCAGAGACTGTAGTGTGGGAAAATCCCAGGAGTATCTCCTGAGTTATTCTGGCACTAACATTCCTCCCAATTGGGACATGCCCTTTACCACCATCAAGGAAAGGTAGAGGACCCACACTTAACATTTTAGGAACAACTCCTTCCCCTCTGTCATTGGATTTCTGAATGGACTATGAACCATGTACACGTTCTCGTTTTTCTCCTTCTATACTATTTATTTAATTTTGTGATTTTTGTCTCTTGCAGGTGCTGCTGCACAAAACAACAAATATTACAGTGTATGTCAGTGATAGAGATCAGAGTGGAAGGGGGGGGATAAAGAATTTCAGTGGCAGTGAACTAAAAGCTTACGGTTACTCCGTGTAGGTCATCTTAGAGTCATAGCAGAAAAGAGAACCTCTGATCTCAGTGCAGCCCAAAAGAAAGATACAGTCTTGTCAACCGAATTCCCAGTTCTTGTTCTGTAGAAAATATCACAGCAAGTGCTCATCCATTGTTAATGTTTGCATTACAAATAAACACATCATCCTCAAATATCTCTCAAGTCATGAATCTAAATAATTTTTGAGATTGGATTGTTGAAACAGAACTGCTTCATCTTGTCAGTGAATCTCAGCTGAGCAAAACGCAGAAACAGATGAAAATTGTCATTGGATTACCACTGGATATGCACTTGAAGTCATATTACCTACAGACCAAGAGCTGGAGAATAAGATTAGGCTGGCAAGATGAAAATCATTTTGTCAGAATTTTCATTACAACTCTGAAGAGTTTCATAAACACTTCAAACAATAGTATAGCCTCACCATGACCTCCTTGTGTAAGAATAGAGAGTTTTGTCAGAGTACTGATGGTTGAGCTATTAAAAAGAGTTCCTAAATGCAACATATTATCTCTGAGGCAATGAAGCCTCTTGGATGAAAGCTCACTGCCTGGCAGCTCAGACGTGTGTACTGAGCTTCATTCACTACCCTGGTGTCTTTTTCCTGTGATCACTCAAGCTGAGTATGTTGTCTTCCTCCTCAGGGATAACCCTTTATGGACAATGCCTGTCTGTGACTTTGTTTACGGTGGTGAGGCTGATGTACGGGCAGCCACCACACCATACTTGATAGATCGGGGTCAGGGTCCAGTAGCATGGAATGCATGGCAGCTGGGAACCCTTCACTGCTGCAGACTTCACTTCCATGGTGATGTGCTATCATCTTCCACCAGCTCCACCGTTGAGGTTTTGTTGGAATGCCCTTTGTCTAGGACTTCCCCTTTGATCTTACCCGCCATGGGTACCCCGACAGGAGCTAGAGTCCAGACGACATCACTCTCGGGATCTCAGGAACTCAGAAACCTCTCCACCACGACAAGGTGACGATCCTATTTTGTTATACAAACATGTTGACTCTAAGGTCCTGTTTGTTTTTAATGGATGTGTTGTCCAGTCAGTCTGCAAACATTGCTCTCCTGAATGAAACTGTTGGAAGGGATGATAGACTAGGACTGGCTTCAGAGCCAAAGTACATGCTGCCACAGATGTACATCATGGTCGAGGTCTCTCTGAACTGCCGATCAGCCATCCAAATGATGCAGCTTCTCACTAAGTCATTGCAAGGGTGTCTACAGTAACTTTGGTAAAAAGAATTTGAAAATTGGAATAAAAGGAAGAGATTAGTTTTATTTGGAAAACGTACAGTGAAATGCATCACTTGCGTTAATGACCAACACAGTTCAAGGATGTGTTTCTGGCAGCAACTAGGTATGCCCACAACTCACTAACCCTAACCTGCATCTCTTTGAAATGTGGAGGAAACTGGAGCACCTAGAAGAAACTCACACGGTCATGGGGAGAACATGCAAACTTCTTACAGACAGAGGCAGGTATGAAACCCTGATCTTACTGCTGGCACTGTAAAGCTTTATGCTAACCACTACTAATCACTATGCTACTATAGTTGAGTGAATTACTTGTTTGGTTGAATCCGTGTCTTTTGTGAAAAGAAATGAAGGGACGTGAGGGAAGATTTACAGACTGCATGGGTCAACGATCTCCCCTGTGATGTATAGGAGAGCTTCAACAGCTGGCCCTCCCGTCCCCCCAGTATGGGCTGCATGGTTGCCTATACATTATATCAGGTGTCACCAGCAACAACACGCGGGGAATACAAACGCAAACAACCAACCTGGCAAAATTCAGAAAATAAAACCAGTTGCTATCTACAAGCTCTCAACACACACAAATCATTCGGAAGGGAATTCTGACTGTTGCAATAAATGCTTTTCTAGTTTGATGAGAAAAGGAGAAAACTTCATCGATTTGGTGAAGTAGGTGAAATCTCAGTTTGAAACACACTAGAATAATAAGCATTCAGCAGAAACACATAAACACAACTCCACAGCTTCCCCCTATTCACCATTCCTAACTTAAAATAAAATGATTCACAGTTTTACTCAACAGTGACAGATTAAGCATCACTGAAGTGAGTCGGAGGGACGACCCTAAGGCAGGCGTCACACCACCTCCTAATGTTCTCCTGTACAATCAGCTCAAAGATGCATGTATAATACTTGTTTGCGACATGTCCATTGATCAGTCCTAAGACATGAGTGATCAGCATGTCTTTGGCACCATATGGGGAAGGCAGCAGGAAGATGTTTTGGCTAGGTTAATATGGATTTCACTTCAATCAGAATGTGCAATATTTATTAATGAATAATGAACAACAATGAACATAGATATCCACAGCTCGTAACTGCTACTTGAAATGATTTGGGATGTAACTAACAGTGGATAGACCATGTTTTCTTTTTGCTGCAGCCATACTTGGCCTTTTCATGCTGCTTAATCTAGGATGATTTCTTCCCTCATCCTTCCTACGCTCCAAGCACACCACCAAACATCCTGTGCCATCTGTTCTAAATCTGTTCTAATCCTTGCTTGACAATTTACCATTGTCAGTAAAAACTTTTACTTCTCTTTATATTTTCATACTTGAACTTCATATTCAAAGTTCAAAGTAAATAGATTATTAATTAGATTATTAATGCTGCCATATATTATCCTACAATACATATTCTTGCAGGTATTCCTAGTTGAACAAAAACTTACAATAGAATCAGTGAAAAACTACACACAAAGATGGACAAACAACCAATGAGCACATTCCTTTCCAAACTCAGTTTTCTTTTATTATTATTTTGCTCAGACCCCAGTCATCATAGTTGACAGAACATCTTTTTCTTGTATATTTATCGGAGGTGGATGTTGCTAGCATGACCAGATATTATTTGCCATCCCAGGTTCCTCTTGAGAAGATGGTGACAAGCCAGCATTTTGAAGGTGCACCAACAGTGCTGATGAGGAGGGAGCTCTGGGCACAGGAGCAACGAGGAGCGACGGTGACATATTTCTAAGTGAGAATGGTATAAAATTTGGGAGGGAATATATAGAGAATGGTGTTCCCTATGTGCTTTTCTTAAGAAAGAATGGTATAAGTGATGATAGGAATAGAATGAGGTGGCAGATAAATGTGTGGCTGAAGAATTGGAACAGGGGGCAGGGATTCAGATTTCTGGATCATTGGGACCTCTTCTGGGGCAGGTGGGACCTGTACAAAAGGGACAGGTTGCAGTTCAATCTGCGGGGGACCAATATTCTTGTGGGCAGGTTGACTAGAGCTGTAGGAAGTAGCTTAAACTAATATTGCAGGAGGATGGGAACCAGTATGGTAGAGCTGAGGATGAGCCAGCAGGTTTGCAAGTAGATAATGGGTATAATATGAATGTAAGGAAGAACTGGGAACAAATGCAGGCAGAGCAAAGAATTAAATTGTACCACAGAGGTAAAATTCAAAGGGCAAAGAATGCAGGGCCGAAGGTGCTGTATTTAAGTGTGCATAGCATTTGAAATAAGGTAGATGAACTTGTGGTACAATTTGAGATTGGTTTCTATGACATTGTGGGCATCACTGAGTTGTGTTTGAAAGAAGACCATAGTTGGGAGCTTAAAATCAAAGGATATACTGTGTATCAGAAGGACAGGCAGTGGTATTGCTCTGTTGGTAAGAGATGGAAGTACATCTTCAGATGGAGGTGACACAGGGTCAGAGAATGTTGAATCTTTGTGGGTGGAGTTAAGAAACTGCAAAGGTAAAAAAGCAATTTAAAAAATCATATATAGGCCTCCAAATAGTAGCCAAGATGTGGGGTTGAGATTGCAAAGGGAACTGGAAAAGGCATGTAATAAGGTTAATGTCACAATTGTAATAGAGGACTTCAATATGCAAGGAGATTGGGAAAATCAGGTTGGTGTCCAATTGCAAGAGAGGTTATTTGTTGAATGCCTACAAGATGTTTTTTTCTGATTTGCTGCTGGTGACTAATGGTGTTCCCCAGGGGTCAGTTTCGGGACCGCTACTTTTCACATTGCTTGTTAGTGATTTAGATGGAATTGATGGCTTTGTGGCAAAGTTTGCAGATGATAAGAAGATAGGTGGAAGGGGTAGGTAGAGTTGAGGAAGCAATGTGATTGCAGAAGGACATAGACAAATTGGAAGAATGGACAAAAAAAGTGGCAGATGGAATACAGTGTTGGGAAATGTATGATAATGCATTTTGGTAAAAGGAGTAATAGTGCAGACTATTATCTAAATGGGGAGAAAATTCAAACATCAGAGATGCAGAGGGACTTAGGAGTCCTCATGCAAGACTCCCAGAAGTTTAATTTACAGGTTGAGTTTGTGGTAAAGAAGGCAAATGCAATTTTAGCATTTATTTAAAGAGGATTAGAATATAAAAGCAAAGAGATAATGCTGAGGCTTTATAAGACACTAGTTCGGCCACACGGAGTATTGTCAACAGTTTTGGGCCCCATATCTTAGAGAGGATGTGTTGTCACTGGAGAGAGTCCAGAGGAGGTTCACGAGGAAGATTCCAGAAAATGAAGGGGTTCATATATGGTGAGCGTTTGACAGCTTTGGGCCTGTACTTACTGGAATTTTTTAGAATTTGGGTGGTGGGGGTGGGGGATCTTAGTGAAGCTTACCGAATGTTGAAAGGGCTAATAGGATGGATGTGGAGAGGATGTTTCCTGTGGTGGGAGTGTCCAGAGCTAGAGGGTACAGCCTTAAAACTGAGTGACATTTTAGAACAGAGGTAAGGAGGAATTTTTTTAGCCAGAGAGTAGTGAATCTGTGGAATGCTCTGCCACAGACTGCGATGGAGGCCAAATCCGTGGGTATATTTAAAGCGGAAGTCGATGGTTTCCTGATTGGTCGGGGCATCAAAGAATACGGCGAGAAGGCTGGTGTATGAGGGAACATGTAGGGACTGGTGATCCCGGGTGTCCTTTTTGTAAATGAGAATGATATAACATTTGGACTGGTGTCCTTTGCCCTTGTCCTCTCAGTGATTAAGATCAGCGATTCGGGAGATACTAATGTTTTAGCATTCGTAACAGTAGCACATTTAGTGGATGGTACACATTGCAGCAAATGTGCACCAGGGCTGGAGATGACTAATAATGAGGAGGTCACCCATGGAATACTGCAGCACAGTACAGGCCCTTTGGCCCATGGTGGGTGCTGACCTTTTAACCTACTCTGATCAATCTAACTCTTTCTTCCTACCTCATCCCCTGTCTTTCTTCCATCCATGTGCCTGTCAGTGTCTCTAATGTATCTACCACCACTGCTGGCTGGGGTTTCCCTGCACACAGCACCCTCTGTAAAGAAAACTCGAATCTAACACCGCCACCCCCCTTTCCTCCAGTCACTTTAGAATCATGCCTCCTGGTATCAGCCATTTTCACACTGGGAAAAAGACTCTGGCTATGCACTCAATTCATATCATCTTGCACCTCAATTGAGTCACCTCTCATCCAACTTCGCTCCAAAGAGAAAAGCCCTCTCTCACTAACCTTCTCTCATTAAACAATTCAGAATGAGTGTCGTGCTTTGCTCTCTGGTGAAGCAGGCTGCATCATCTGAGATGGCGACAAGCCTCTTAAATGCTGCAGGTAAAATGAATGTTCCTTGTATTGAAGGCTTAACTGCATCTGCATCACAAGGTTTCAGCATCACAGTCTGGTCCTTCAGCATTAAAGTACAGAACAGTTTTAAAAATGCTGAACTGCATGCTGTCACAGTCCTTGTATAAATATCTGACTAAGATTAATATTCATGCTCTAATGATTCCAGAATCTCAAATCATATTTCATTTCAATATTACTTGCACATCTGAGCCAAGCATAATTCCTCCTTCTGGTTAAAATGATAAACTTGTGATTTAACAGCAATTATGAATTCCGCAGGCCATTCTCTTCCCCCACCCTCCTACCACCAATCTACAAGCACTAACACCCAACTTGAATGTCGATTAGTCACGACATGTTCCTTTCTCTCCCACTTGCTTTCTTAATCATGTTAACTTGTCTTGTGCAATAGCATTTTGATAATGCCCAGCATTCTCATTAAGATAACCCAAAAACTTGAATTCAAGTTACATATGCTGAATATAAACTTGCAAAGATCCAGCAACATTGCATCAAACTGTGTCAGTCTCAGAGAAGTACGAGTTTGTGAGAATATTGGGAAAATTGTTAAATAATCTCTTTGTTATGATTCTGTGGGCAGCATAGCGACACAGCAAGAGTCACAGAGTAATGCCATACAGAAACAGGCCCTTCAGCCCATTTGGCCCGTACAACCCACAGCATCCTCCCTGCTGGTTCCAATTGCCTGCATTCAGCCCACAACCCTCCAAACCCCTTAAATGCTGCAGTTGTGCCCACCTCAGTCACTCCCTCGGCAGCTTGCTCCAGGTACTCACTGCCCTCAGTGTAAGAGCAACAATGTCATCAGAGTGATGCAGCCATTAATGACACAATTCCTGTAACCAGGCCTTGGCTGCTGTCAGTATGGAATTTGCACATTAGTCCTGTCACCATGTTGATTTCCCCCAGACCTCTGGTTTCTGCCGACATATCCCAAAGATGCTGTGGGCTGGTGGATTCACCGGGTACTGTAAACTGTCCCTCAGTCTACGTTCAAGACCCAAGCTTATTTATCATTTATACATCTAAACATATAGTGAAGCGCAGTGCTCGTTCTAACAACCAACACAGCCAGCTGTTGCCACACTTTCCAGTGCCAATGTAACATGCCCACAATATTCGACAGAACACCACACCACACAACAAAACAAAACAGGACACAAAGACAACAAAGCAAACCCATCCTTCCAATCCTGCCATGTATATACACAGTCCTCCAACCCCAAGATGGGCTGTCTTCAATGGCCTCTAGCCTCCAGTCAATTTGGAATCAGACTCTGACATGGAGTCTGACATGGAGCCTTTCTGCTCCCCAGTGGACTCTCAGAGATTCACAGACTTGATACTCCAGCCACCAGCCTCCAGTGAATTCGAACTCAGACTCAGACACATAGACATTGGGCCCTCGACCACTGTAGTGGACTCGGAGATTCTCAGACACGGGACTCTGGACATCAGCCTCCAGTGAATTCGAACTCAGACTCAGACACACAGACATTAGGCCTTCAATTACCCCAGTGGACCCACAGGGATTCGTGGACTCGGGACTCAGCCATCAGCCTTCAGCGATCTCAGACTCAGACAAGGAGACAATGGGCCTTCGACTACCCCAGCGGACTCACAGACCTGGCGCTCTGGTCAACGCGTCTTAACTTCCGGACTTTTGCCTCGACCCTCGGCATAGACAATAGGGGTGGACAGATTCGACCCCCATCTTGACAGCTGTGTGTGTTGTTGTGTTAACTGGGTACTGTAGTTGTGCCTCAGTGCCTGTGGGCTTTCAACCCATACCCCAGTCTGTGTGGGTCAGTGTGTAATGTAAATTGCCCCTTAGCGTAGGTGGGTGGCAGGAGAGCTAGGAGAAGGGAGAAATCAGAAGTATAAGACTGAAAAGATTACAAGCTGGTAAATTGGAGAACAGGGTCAACTGAGAGCCAGCAGTAACTCAATTAGCTTTCTTCTGTGTTGGAAGGAAAATTGATAATATTTATTAATAACACTGTCTTGATAGTATTCTGATGGTTCTGCAGTTTAATGCTGTTTAAAAACCATGAGCTGCATGCTCCCACAGTTGATGCCTAATTATTTGAATAAAATATTCATTTTGGAATCTAAAAATCACACTCAATTCAAGACATCTTGCACATCTGTACAGGATAATGTTTGGACTGAATGTTCCACCGCCCGTACGGAGAAAGGGATGAACAGAGGAAAATGTTTGGACAGATTGACCCCCCCCCATGGAGAAAGGGATGAACTGAGGATAATGTTTGGACAGATTGACCCCCCCCCCATGGAGAAAGGGATGAACTGAGGATAATGTTTGGACAGATTGACCCCCCCCCCCATGGAGAAAGGGATGAACTGAAGATAATGTTTGGACTGAATGCTCCACCCCACCCCCACCCGTATGGAGAAAGGGATGAACAGAGGAAAATGTTTGGACTGACTGACCCCCCCCATGGAGAAAGGGATGAACTGAGGATAATGTTTGGACAGATTGACCCCCCCCCATAGAGAAAGGGATGAACTGAGGATAATGTTTGGACAGATTGACCCCCCCCATAGAGAAAGGGATGAACTGAGGATAATGTTTGGACCGATCCTCATTAATTCTCTGTAACTTCCGCCACCTCCAAAGGGATCCACCACTAAGCACATCTTTCCCTCCCCACTGTTTCTGCTTTCCGCAGGGATTGCTCCCTACGTGACTCCCTTGTCCATTCGTCTCTGCCCCCCCCATCCCTTCCCACCAATCTCCCTCCTTGTAAGCGGAACAAGTGCTACACATGCCCTTACACTTCCTCCCTCACCACCATTCAGGGCCCCAGACAGTCCTTCCAGGTGAGGCAACACTTCACCTGTGAGTCAGCTGGGGTGATATACTGTGTCCGGTGCTCCCAATGTGGCCTTCTATATATTGGCGAGACCCGACGCAGACTGGGAGATCGTTTTGCTGGACACGTACGCTCTGTCCGCCAGAGAAAGCAGTATCTCCCAGTGGCCACACATTTTAATTCCACATCCCATTCCCATTCTGATATATCTGTCCACGGCCTCCTCTACTGTAAAGATGAAGCCACACTCAGGTTGGAGGAGCAACAGTCTATATTCTGTCTGGGTAGCCTCCAACCTGATGGCATGAACATCGACTTCTCTAACTTCTGTTAATACCCCTCCTCCCCTTCTTACCCCAACCCTTATTTATTTATCTATCTATCTATCTATTTATTTATTATTTTTTCCCCTTTCTTCCCTCTCTTTTTTTTCTCCCTCTGTCCCTCTCACTATAACTCCTTGCCTGCTCTCCATCCTCTGGGCTCCCCCCGCCTTCTTCCCGTCCCATGATCCTCTCCCGTCTCCAGCCTGGTATCCCTTTTGCCAATCAACTTCCCAGCTCTTGGCTCCATCCCCCACCCCCCTCCTGTCTTCTCCTATCATTTCGGATCACCCCCTCCCCCTCCTCCTCCCACTTTCAAATCTCTTACTATCTCTTCTTTCATTTAGTCCTGACGAAGGGTCTCGGCCCGAAACGTCGACTCTACTTCTTCCGAGAGATGCTGCCTGACCTGCTGCGTTCACCAGCATTTCGTGAACTGAGGATAATGTTTGGTCTGAACCCCCCCGCATGGAGAAAGGGATGAACTGAGGATAATGTTTGGACAGATTGACCCCCCCCCCGCATGGAGAAAGGGATGAACTGAGGATAATGTTTGGTCTGAACCCCCCACATGGAGAAAAGGATGAACTGAGGATAATGTTAGGTCTGAACCCCCCCCGCATGGAGAAAGAGGTGAACTGAGGATAATGTTTGGACTGATCGTGCCCCCCCCATGGAGAAAGGGATGAACTGAGGATAATGTTTGGACTGATTGTGCCCCCCCCCATGGAGAAAGGGATGAACTGAGGAGATTGACCCCCCCATGGAGAATGGGATGAACTGAGGATAATGTTTGGATGGATCGCGCCCCCCCCCCCCGTAGGGAGAAACGGATGGCTGAGTAATAGTCTCAAGGTTCAACCATTAAAAAGAAACACAGCGTGGTAGCATAGTGGTCATTATTCTAGCGCCAGTCACCTGGGTTCAGTGCCTCCACTGTCTGGAATGAGTTTGTATATTCTCCCCGTGACCATGTGCCTTTCCTCTGGGTAATTCAGTTTCCTCCCACATTCAAACGAGGTACAGTTTAGTTGGGGAGGTCCCAGGGTGTAATTGGGCAGTGCAGGCTCATTGGGCCATCGGGCCGGTTGCTGAGCTGTATATCTAAAATAAAACAACTATAGAAATAGGAGGGGGTGTAAATTTGTTCTTCAATCGATGCTTCAACCTGCCTCTTCTTTCAGTCTCAATAACTGGCACTGCTGTGGGCTGAAGAGGTGCAGACTTATGAATAGGCATTACAGTTTCTGATTCCTGCCCTGCTTAGTGAGAGGAACACCAGTGACTGACAGGATGACGTTAAAACTACCTCTCCATGACAGTTCCCTAGTTCCCTCAAACAATAAGATAGGCTCTTAACCTCACAATCCACCTCATTATGATCTTGAATTTTATTGATTATTTGCACTGCATTTTATCTGTAGTTGTTACACTTTATTCTGCGTTGTTATTATCTCACTTGTTCCACCTCTCCCTGTTTCCCCATGGGTGAAGTGTCTAATACCAGCAATAAGCAGAGAAGGGGCAAATTTGGAGGTGGTATGTGGATGCCTGGAATAAGCTGTCAGGGTGATGATGAAGGCAAATAGGATAGAGATGTTTAACTGACTCTTAGTGAGGCCTGTGAATAGTGCAGGGAATAGAGGGGCATGAGATTAGGTGTTATTAGCTGAAACAGTTCTGTCCCTGAGCTGTACTGTTCTAGGTGTTACGTTCTAATGTCATGGATTGGTGTCCCAGGTAGTGGTTCTATCACTTGAGTTGCCACATTAACTAACAATCACACAAGACCAACAATCATCACTAATTGGATCCATTTTTGGATCCACGACTGCACTTTAGTTGAGATTAACTTTATTTATATTTACTGAACTAACATATCTCTTGTCACACCAAAAATGGTAAGATTTCAAATGGCTATTGATAATTTTTCATTGAAGCCCAAGACTTGAGTGCAACTGTGCTACTGAAGGTAATCTATCTAAAACGCCCAGTTTTGCATTAGACCCAGTCAAGTACTTTGTGATCAGTGGAATTCTACTCCTTAAGATGTATAGCAAGTGTACATGGGCTAGTCTGGAAAATCAGGTTACAAGATTTTGGGTATTCATCAAGAACTTCCCACCCCTATGTTCCCGGAAATAGGAATCTAATTTTCTATTTGGGTCCAGAATTGAAAAATCTTTCACAAGTTATTAGCCTGCACGTTTCACCTCGTCTGCAGCTAAATCCATTGCAGCTTATTTTGTATTCACTTCAGACTGAAGAAATTACCTCTCAGCTTCATTGTCACTCTCATCACTTGACTCCTCCTCCAAGGCTGCCTGCAGGTCCGCGATCCGTTTTATTGATGTTTCAAGATCTGCTTGCAATGTTTGTTTAATTGCCATCAGACTCTCCACCTGAGACCCCTGCCAAGTACAAAACAAAGTGACATGTGCGACATGTTATCTTGACATACCATTTAAGTAAGTAGTGTAATCCAGCGGAGATGTCACTCAGAATCACAGAATGAGACATGACGGAAACAGAACCTCCAACTCATCCATGCTGGACAAAATGCCCACATAATACCATAAGATACAAGAGCACTGTCAGGCCATTCTGCTGAGTCTGTTCTGCCATCATTTTTTGCCAACCTCAATTCTCTCTCCTCCTCCTTGTAACTCTTACCTCCATTAATAATCAAGAAACTGTCTTAAGAATCTATCTTAAACACATTCGATGACTTGGCCTAGACAGCTGTCTGTGGCAATGAACTGCACAGATTCACCACCCTCTAGCTAAAGAAAGTCCTCGTCTCAACATTAAAGGATGTCTCTTTATTCTGTGGTTATGCTCTCAGATCCTAGGCTCTCCTACTAATGAATCCTCAGAATCAGATACAGAATCAGGTTTAATAACATCTGCATATGTTGAGAAATTTGTTGTTTTGAAGCAGCAGTACATGGCAATAATGTAGCCCCCTGGTAAGCCTCAGGCTCGCTCAACTCGCTTCAGTCTAGGGGGAGCAGCCTTCGGCCCCGCCAAACTGGGTAATCAAGTTTGTGTGGATGCTGTGTGATGTACCCCACCCCGCCAAAATAACAGACAATACACTATATGCGATTAAATGATTACACTTTATAGATCTTGCTGGAACTATGTAATTAATAGAGATAAAATATGAAAGGAAAATAAAAGGCACCAAACTTATCAAAGTTCAACCACTTCGTGCACAACAGTTGGAGCTCAATTAACAGAGTCTTCTTTCCACCATTTGATCCCCTCCGACCCCCTGGACCTGCCACCTGGGACCAACCATGGTGGTCAACCAGACGCTCCACACAAGTGTGTCTTTGTCTCCTCTCCTCGCTGAAGACCCTGGGCCTCAAACTCCCGCTCAGGGTCGGTCCCGCCACCCAGGGTCACAGCATCGCGTCTCCTCACTCTGTCCCCATCCGCCTTCTGCGTCAGAACCCCGCGAAACAATAGCTCACAGACACACAAGAAAGAATAACATCTATCCCAATTGGTTAGCAAATGAATACAATTCTGTTTATAACCCAAATAAGCTGCTAGAGAGAGAACTTTCTCAGCAGTAATTATTACAGAAAAGCCATTTTAATTATAACATAACAAAGAAGCCATTTTGTTAGCCTTCACAGTAACATAAAAGAAGAAAGCCCTTACAATAATAATAAAATCTGTAAGTTACAATAATAACAAGGACTTTATTGATCCTGAGTGGGGGATTATTACAATAAGAAGTACAAAGGTATATTATAGCTTTTCGAGGTATCACTTTTCGAGGGTGCCTTTGATGCTGGGAAGACTAGTGTCCACGGTGGAGCTGCTGAGTTCATAACTTTCTGCAGCTTTTTCCAATCCTGTGCAGTGTGGTTCACGTACCCCCCAACCCCGACCTACCCAACAGTGATGCCGCCAGTTATAATGCTCTCCACGGTACACCTGTAGAAATTTCCGAGTATCTTTGGTGACAATCCAAGTCTCCTCAAACTCCCAATGAAATATAGCCGCTGTCTTTGTAACTGCATCTATATGGTGGGCTCAGGAGAGATCCTCAGAAAGTTGACATCCAAGAACTTGAAACTGCTCATCCTTTCCACTTCTCATCCCTCGATGAGGACTGGAGAGTGCTCCTCTGACTTACCCTTCCTGATGTGCACAATCAGTTCTTTGGTCTTACTGATGTTGAGTCTAAGATTGTTGTTGTGACACCACTCCTCCAGCTGATCTATCTTGCTCTGTACTCCTTGCCATCAGCATCTAAAATTCTGCCAATAGATGTGTCATCAGCAAATTTATAGATGGCATTTCAGCTGTGCCTAGCCACACTGTTACGGGTGTAGAGAGAGTAGAGCAGTGCTAAGCTCACATCCCTGAGGTGCACCAGGTTTGATATCAGCGTGGAGTGGATATGCAGGCTGTAGACCTGTTGTGGCGATAGGCAAATTGTAGAGGGTCCAGATCCTTGCTTAGGCAGCAATTGATTCTAGCCATGACCAATCTCTCACAGTAGATGTGAGTGCCATTGGGCGAAGGTCGTAGAGGCAACTCATCCTGCTCTTCTTGGGCACTGGTATGATTGTCGTCCTTTCGAAGCAGGAGGGAACTTCCGGCTGCAGCAGTGAGTCCTGAGATTGAATATGTCCTTGAACACTCCTGCTCATAGGTTGGCACAGGTGATCAGAGCCCGATCAGGTACACACCATCAGGGCCTGACACCCTGTGAGGGTTGACCTCTTGAAAGATATTCTAATGTTGGCCTCCGAGACAGAGATCACAGGGTCACCAGATGCTGTTGGGATCCTCATAGCTGTAGTTTTGTCCTCTCCATACCCACTCTGCATTTGGTAGGTTTCAATGAGATTTTCCTTCATCTTCTGAACTCAGTTCAGTACAGGCCCAGTGGCTTCTCATATGTTAAAAGTTTTCATTCTTGTGAGATAAGCACAAAATGCTGGAGGAACTCAGGAAGTCAGGCAGCATCTATGGAGGGGGATAAACAGCTGATGTTTTGGGCCAAGACCCTTCTGCAGGACTGAATTGCTGAGTTCTTCCAGCATTTTGTGTGTGTTCAAAATTTGCAGCATCTTGTGAGCTGTGGTGCAAAGTTAGTCCCAGCTTAAGGAAAATCTCTCCACCACAAATTAATTTTCAAAAGTTTAACCCATGGTTCGGAGTTACCCTCAATCGTGAGGCTAATGGTTCAACTCCTGTTCCTGAGACTTGAGCAGGTAACGTGTGTTTTGGATGAGTCAGTAAACTGATATACTGTCCTTTCTTTTGGATAGGCTGCATGGTTGGTGCTGCAGTCTCACTGTTTCAGATTTCATCCTGGCTAGAAGGTGAACATGTGACCTTGTGCATTTCCTTCGGATGTCCTGGCCTTATCCAACATGCTGGTAGGTTAATATAGGTGGTGGCGTGGAGATACGACTCTACCAAAGGAGCTGTGGGGCACTCCTTCCCTCCACTGGTCTACAGGTCACCCTTGGGCAAAGTGTAGCACCTGCTTAGCCCCTAATCAGGGTCATGTGAACCCATGGGAGCAGGTGGCGGATGGTCGTATGAGCAGCCGGTACACATCACAAGTCCTGGTTATGTGACCACTGATGCCAGGCAGACGATCTCTTAAGAGTATTGATAATGTCCAGGGTCACCCATCTTGTAAAGACACTGTCCAGAAGAAAGCAATGGCAAACCACTTCTGTAGAAAAATTTGCCAAGAACAATCATGGTCATGCTTGGGGAAGAGTGAGGGTGGTGCCGTGGTGAGAAGGGAGGAGGGTTGTCATCTCCATGGGCAAAGACCCCTTGTTACTTCTCAGATGAAGGACAGATGGAAGACCACGATCACCCACATCATTCGACATGGCACATGTTGGTGATGCTGGGTTAATTGGCTACTGGAAATGACCCGAAGGTTGGTAAGTGTCAAAAGATTCCAAAGTTTGATGGGCAGGTGGGACAGAGTTAAACTACAGGAAAGTAAGTTGAGAGGGATAATATTGATGTAATCACAGAGGGGGCACACCATCAGTTATATTTCATTAGGAGTTTGAGGAGCCAAAGACTCTAGTAAATTCCTACAGATGTAATGTGGAGAGCATTCCAACTGCCTGTATCACGTTTTGGTGTGGAGGGGTCAGTGCACAGGATTGGAATAACTTGTAAACTCAGCCAGCTCCATCCTGGGCAATAGCCCACCCCCCACCCCACCGCCAGCATCGAGGACACGCTCAAAAGCTGATGCCGCATCCTTCATCAAGGAAGCCCACCACCCAGGACATGCCCTCTTCTCATTGCTACTATCCACAGGGGATACAGGAGCCAGAAGCTGCACATTCAATGTTTTAGAAACAATTCTTTCTTATCTTCACCATCAGATTTCTGAACAGACAATAAGCCCATGAATTCTACCTCACTATTTTTGCTGACTTTTTCCACTATTTATTGTATTTTCTACTGTTTCATGTTTTGCACTGCTGACACAAAGCAACAAATTTCATAAAATTCGTCAGAAGTAATAGCCTGATATTGGGATTCAGAATGGTTTGCTCACAATTAGCGTGGACGTTGGGTTGAATGGCCTCCTATGTTGCTATATGTAAATATTTGAAACATACCATGGAAGTATTTCAAAGATCAGGGAAATAATTTACCTTCAATTAGCATACTTACACTTTGCTCTTCGTGGGAGCTTGCTGTGTAAAGGTTTCCTACCGTGCCTCCTTCATTACAACCGTGACTACTCTTCAGTGGCTATAAGACATTCTTCAATGAAAGTGCCTAGAATCTTTTCCCGTATTCATTGATACAGCCATGGAACCTCTCATACTAAATTTTCATTAGCGGTTAGCACAAAGCTATTACAACTCCGGACATTGGAGTTTGGAGTTCAGTTGGGTGCTGTCTCTGAGGAGCTTGCACGTTCTGCCCATGGCCGCGAGGGTTTTCCCTGGATGCCCCGGTTTCCTCCCACAGTCCAAAGACATCCCCATTGGTAGGTTAGCTGGTCATTGTAAATTGTCCCATGATTAGGCTAAGGGTAAATCGGGGATTGCTGGGTGACACAACTCGTTGTGCCAGAAGGGCGTATTCCACTCTGCATCTCTAAATAAAATAAAATTAAATTAAAAATAAAATTCCTTGACGAAGCTCCATTGGATTCGAGTTCCTGCTATTCGATTTTAATTAAAAATACAATTGCCATAATACATCTGAAATTTTTCTACCCAAATTGCAGACGACAACTTGACAATGCTGTGTTCCCTGATGTAAACCCATTCCTGCATTTCAAACAGTCTCAATTGCAGTACAGCTTTGTTTTGCTGAGGTGTCAGTGCTAAGTCATTGTAGAAATTGGAGCTGGCAGGTAGGGTCGCTGGGTTGAGTATTTGATACAATGAACTGTCACTATTACCATTATCACTGCAGGACCAACGATATGGAAACTCTTCAAGCTAAAATTCATCTTTCTATTGGTTTTACTTGTATTCAACATAGCAATAAAGTGGTTTCCTCTTTCTGCATTTACTGGGTGATTTTTCGAGCTTTGACTGATGGCTGGATTAGTTGCCTGATTGTATGTATGTATGTATTTCTATCTATGTTAGAGGTTAGTTCTTTACACCAACAGTGGTGAGTACCGAGAATGCATTGTCAGTGGTGGTAGAGGCAGAAACATTAGGGACATTTACAAAATTCTTAGACACATAGATGATAGAAAACTGGAGAGTTATTTAGGAGGGAAGGGTTGGATTGATCTTAGAGTAGGTTAAAAGGTCAGCACAATATCATGAGCTGAAAAGACCATAAGACCATAAAACATAGGAGTAGAATTAGGCCATCTGGCCTATCGAGTCTGCTCTGCCGTTCAATCATGGCTGATCCTTTTTTTCTCCTCCTCAACCCCAGTTCTCGGCCTTCTCCCCATAACCTTTGATGCCATGTCCAATCACTGCCTTAAATACGACCTGGTCTCCACAGATGCATGTGGCAACAAATTCCACAAATTCACCACCCTTTGGCGAAAGAAATTATTCTGCATCTCTGCTTTGAAAGGGCACCTCTGTATACTGAGGCTATGCCCTCTTGTCCTAGACTCTCCCACCATGGGAAACATCCTTTCCACATCCAGTCTGTCTATGCCTTTCAACATTCGAAAGATTTCAATGAGATTACCCCTCATCCTTCTGAATTCCAGTGAGTACAGACCCAGAGCCATCAAACGTTCCTCGCATGATAACCCTTTCATTCCTGAAATCATCCCTGTGAACCTCCTCTGGACCTTCTCCAATGCCAGTACATCTTTTCTAAGATGAGGTGCCCAAAGCTCTTCACAATATTCAAGGTGAGGCCTTCTAAAGCCTCAGCATCACATCCTTACTCTTGTATTCTAGACCTCTTGAAATGCATGGTAACATGGCATTTGCATTCCTCACCACCACCTCGACCTGCAAGTTAACCTTTAGGGTGTTCTGCACAAGGGCTCCCAAGTCCTTTTGCATCCCAGATTTTTGGATTTTCTACCCGTTTAGAAAATAGTCTGCACATTTATTTCTACAACCAAAGTGCATGACCTTACATTTTCCAACATTGTATTTCATTTGCCACTTTCTTGCCCATTCTCCTAATCTGTCTAAGTCCTTCTGCATCCTACCTGTATCCCCAACACTACCAATCTTCATATCATAGAAACCTAGAAAACCTACAGCACAATACAGGACCTTCGGCCCACAAAGCTGTGCCGAACATGTCCTTGCCTTAGAACTACCTAGGCTTACCCATAACCCTCAATTTTTCTAAGCTCCATGTACCCATCCAGGAGACTCTTAAAAGACCCTATCGTTTCCGCCTCCACCACCGCTTCCAGCAGCCCATTCCACGCACTCACCACTCTCTGCGTAAAAAACTCACCCCTGACATCTCCTCTGTACCTACTTCCAAGCACCTTAAAACCATGCCCTCTCGTGCTAGCCATTTCAGCCCTGGGAAAAAGCCTCTAACTATCCACATGATCAATGCCTCTCATCATCTTGTACACCTCTATCAGGTCACCTCTCATTCTCCCTCACTCTAAGGAAAAAAGGCCGAGTTCACTGAACCTATTCTCATAAGGCATGCTCCCCAATCCAGGCAACATCCTTGTAAATCTCCTCTGCACCCTTTCTATGGTTTCCACATCCATCCTGTAGTGAGAAGACCAGAATTGAGCACAGTACTCCAACTTAACCACAGAGTCAACCTGAGCAGCTGCTTTGAGTGTCCTATGGAGTCGGACCCCAAGATCCCTCTGATCCTCCGCACTGCCAAGAGTCTTGCCATTAATGCCTCATTATGCCATCATATTTGACCTACCAAAAGGAACCACCTCAAATTTATCTGGGTTGAACTCCATCTGCCACTTCTCAGCCCAGTTTTGCACCCTATCAATGTCCCACTGTAAACACTATCCACAACACCCCCAATCTTTGTGTCATCAACAAACTTACTAACCCATCCTTCCACTTCCTCATGCAGGTCACTTATAGAAATCACAAAGAGAAGGGGTCCCAGAACAGATCCCTGAGGCACACCACTGGTCACTGACCTCCATGCAGAATATGACCCAAGCCAGTTCTGGATCCACAAAGCAATGTCCCTTTGGATCCCATGCCTCCTTACTTTCTCAATAAGCCTTGCATGGTGTACCTTATCAAATGCTTTGCTGAAATCCATATACACTACATCTACCGCTCTACCTTCATCAATGTATTTAGTCACATCTTCAAAAAATTCAATCAGGCTTGTAAGGCATGACTTGCCTTTGACAAAGCCTTGTCTAACTTGTCTATTCCTATCCCTCTCCAACGCTATGGTAAAGGATATAGAATTGTGATCACTATCTCCAAAATGCTCTAGCACTATTAGACCTGACACCTGACCAGGTTCATTTCCTAATACCAGATCAAGTACAGCCTCTCCTCTTGTCGGCTTATCTACATATTGTGTCAAGGAACCTTCCTGAACACACCGAACAAACCCCATCTAAACTCCTCACTCTAGGGAGATGCCAATCAATATTTGGGAAATTAAAATCTCCCACCACGACAACTCTGTTATTATTACTCCTTTCCAGAATCTGTCTCCTTATCTGCTCCTCGATGCCCCTATTATTATTGGGTGGTCTATAAAAAACACCCAGTAGAGTTAATGACCCCTTCCTATTCCTAACTTCCACCCACAGAGACTCCGTAGACAACCCCTCCATGACTTCCTCCTTTTCTGCAGCCGTGACACTATCTCCGATCAACAGTGCGATGCCCCACCTCTTTGCCTCCCTCCCTGTCCTTTCTGAAACATCTAAAGCCTGGCACTTGAAGTAGCCATTCCTGCCCCTGCACCATCCAAGTCTCCGTAATGACCACCACATCATAGATTCAAGTGCTGATCCACGCTCTAAGCTCATTCGCTTTAATCATAATACTCTGCAAACTTGGCAACAAAGCCATCTATACCATCATCTAAATCATTTATATACAGCATAAAAAGAAGTGGTCCCAACACTGACCCCTGTGGAACTCCACTAGTCACTGGCAGCCAACCAGAAAAGGATCCTTTTATTCCTACTCACTGTCTCCTACCAATCAGCCAATGCTCTATAACTTTCTTGTAATAACTTGGTAAGCAGCCTCATGTGTGGCACCTTGTCAAAGGCCTTCTGAAAGTCCAAATATACAATATCTACTACATCCCCTTTATCTACCCTACTTGTAATCTCCTCAAAGAATTCCAAAAGGTTCGTCAGGTAGAATTTTCCTTGAAGGAAACCATGCTGACTTTGTACTATCTTGTTCTGTGTCACCAAGTACTCCATCACCTCATCCTTAACCATTGACTCTAACATCTTCCTAACCACTGAGGTCAGGCTAACTGGTCTATAATTTCCTATAAAGCCTGTACTGTGCTGTGATGTTCTATGTTCACTTTGAGATACGGCAGGGTAAGGGGCCCACCTGGCCCAAAGTGTCCACACCGCCCAATTGATCAACCTGTACATCTTTGGAATGTGGGAGGAAATGCACGTGGTCACAGGTAGACTTACAGACAGCAGTAGAATTGAACCTGGGTCACTTGTGCTGTAAATGTGATATGCTAACCGCTAGGCTACTGTGCTGCCTCAAAAGATCTTAAGGCTTTTTATATTGTCACTCACCGTTAAAGGAATAGTCTACTTGAGCTAAACAATAATGTCCCAACTGTCTCAGTGAAATTTGTCATTTGAAAAATTAATTAAAACTGAAGTTACTGATTACAATAACAATGATACAATTTTACAGTGGATTATCCATCCTGCAGACATCTGGTTCTTGGATGATGTCAGGCAAATGAAATGGCTGGCAGGGAGCAGGAGAAGACTGCTGGAATCACAAAGCAGGACGGGGTAGGAGCACTGGGTTTGGAGCCAGGACCACCTGCAGCAGACAGGTCAACAGGTACAACAGAGATAGCAAGTGTGCATCAGAAAGGGCAAGGGAGTGCGTGGCAGAGATCACAGGGTGTGGTGCAGGGAGCTCACGGGGTGGGAGAGAGAGGTCACGGGGTGAGAGAGAGAGGTCACGGGATGGGAGGGAGAGGTCATGGGGTGGGAGGAAGAGGGAAAGGTGTGAGGTCATGGGGTGGGAGAGAGAGGTGACGGGATGGGAGAGAGAGGTCATGGGGTGGGAGGGAGAGTGAAAGCCGTGAGGTCACGGGGTGGGAGAGAGAGGTCATGGGGTGGGAGGGAGAGGTCATGGGGTGGGAGGAAGAGGGAAAGGTGTGAGGTCATGGGGTGGGAGAGAGAGGTGACGGGATGGGAGAGAGAGGTCATGGGGTGGGAGGGAGAGTGAAAGCCGTGAGGTCACGGGGTGGGAGAGAGAGGTCACGGGGTGGGAGGGAGAGGTCATGGGGTGGGAGGAAGAGGGAAAGGTGTGAGGTCATGGGGTGGGAGAGAGAGGTCATGGGGTGGGAGGGAGAGTGAAAGCCGTGAGGTCACGGGGTGGGAGAGAGAGGTCACGGGGTGGGAGGAAGAGTGTTTCAGATGGGACTGAGAGGACAAGGGTGGAGGGAGCAGAATGGGTTGGATGGAGGGGGTGTGGAGAGAGCAAGGAGTGGACAGAAAGGGTTTGTTGTGGGGCAGGCAAATCATGGACCATTGGAACAATTGTAATTTTGAGCACGGCACGGAGGGTGTGTGCGTGCGCGCGTGTGCTGATGAGCATCTGTTTATTCATGTTTGTGTGTTCATATGTGTCCATGTGGTCACATGTACCTGTGTACGTCTGTGTGTGGTGCGTGCATCCATCTGTGAGTATATGTGCGTGTGTGTGTGTGTGTGTGTGTGTGTGTGTGTGTGTATGCTTTAAACTACCCACGTCCAATTCACCTATCCTCTGGACAGGATAGATGCAGTTGTTAAAATCCCACACAGTGTGTTTAATTTCGGCTGTTGAAATAGGTCAACCTGGAGGCAGCAGGCAGACAGTCAGGTGAGTGTCCTGTCAGAACCATACTCGCCTGTTTACTCCCAATGTAAGCGGTATTCAATGATTCATCAGTTTGATTCGACAAACTATCTCAAATAGTAATGAGAGAGACAGTAGAAGGAACACTGCAGGAGTCTGGGAATATCAGAGCCGTTCACAATTCTGAGTAATGTATTAATAATATACCATTTGAAAAACAAACACGCCCACGTGGAGAAGCTTTACCAGCGTGAAGAGAGAGGGCATCTGATACATAACGGTGAGTAATATTTATTTCCTCTCAAGACGAAAAGCCAGCACATACTATGATGACACCTGTAAAGGCCTGTCCTATTTTTAAATAGCTGCACTGGATCAGAACCCACGGCAGACGAACGTCTCATTGCACTGACTGACAGAGTGCAGAGGGGAAGAAATGTGGCTGCATCTTCGGCAGCAAATCAACAAACAGCGGCTGCTGGAGGAACTCAGCAGGTCAGGCAGCATTTATGGAGAGAAGTAAAGAGCCGACATTTCCGCCCCAGGGGCCGGAATGCTGAGTTCCTCCAGTAGTTTTTGATTGTTGCTTTGGATTTCCAGCACCTGCAGAATCTCATGTGTTTACAAATAACAAAGCACTGAGCAGATTTTACAAGTACAACCCACCCCACACCCTCCACGTCAGTGGAGACCAGGGAAGTTAGAACAAAGAGCGGAGTTGGTGTCCATCATATGGGTCTGTCACTTGCATCAACATGGTGTCTATCATGTGGAAATCTGGAACAGTTACAGGGCAGATGTGGGAGCAGCAGGAAGAAGAGAATGCCTCAGGCTTTGACAGATGTGTTTGTGAAACAGTTGATGCCAAGCCCAGTCTCATATTACTGACAGAGTGAAGGTCAGTGAGGGAACCAAATAACCAGATTCAATTCCCTCCCCCATTTTAAGGATTCACTCATTACCAAAGAGGATCAGAGGGCCATTTGCAGCCTGAGCACCAAGAGGAAGTCTTACCCAGTCAAATATCAACACCTTACACTTCATAATCTCAACGGTATAGAAAGAGTCGTCAGCTCCATGCCAATTCCTAGAGAAGTAGTCCCGTTAATCCCAATCCCTCTCTCTATTTATATGCCCATCCTCTCCAATTTATTCTCTCAAACATGTCACGTACCACCAGGGTCAAGGACAGCTTCCACCCTGCTGTGTAAGATTCATCAATGGGCCTCTTGGAGGATAAAGGTAAATCCTCGATCTCTCTTGATTCATTGGGGTGTCAAAGATTACAGAGAGAAGGACAGAGCCACGATGGAATGACACAGCACACTCTCTGTAAACAGAACCCTGAATTCGGCATTCTGTAAATGCCTTTCCCTTTGCACTACCTCGCTGTTCCTAAGTTTGGAATAACTTGTCTGGTTGGCATGCAAAGCAAAGTTTTCAGTGTATCTCAGTACATGACAATAATGAATAATTAACCAATTGATTCCTTTTGTCATTAATAAGATTACTAGACTATAAAATACAAGAGTAGAAGTAGGCCATTTGGCCCATTAAGTCTGTCCCACCATTCAATCATGGGCTGATCCAATTCTTCCAGCATCCCCACTCCCCTGCCTTCTCCCCATACTCCTTGATGCCCTGGCTGACCAAGAACCTATCTATCTCTGTCTTAAATACACCTAATGACTTGGCCTCCACAGCTGCTCGTGGCAACAAATTCCACAGATTTGCCACCCTCTGACTAAAGTAATTTCTCCGCAGCTCAGTTCTAAATGGACGTCCTTCAATCCTGAAGTTGTGCCCTCTTGTCCTAGAATCCCCTACCATGGGAAATAACTTTGCCATATCTAATCTGTTCAGGCCTTTAACATTCGGAGTGTTTCTATGAGATCCCCCCTCATTCTCCTGAACTCCAGGGAACACAGCCCAAGAGCTGCCAGGCGTTCCTCATACAGTAACTCTTTCATTTCTGGAACCATTCTCATGAATCTTCTCTGAACCCTCTCCAATGTCAGTACATTCTTTTTAAAATAAGGAGCCCAAAACTGCACACAATACTCAAAGTCTGGTCTCACAAGTGCTTTATAGAGCCTCAACATCACATCCCTGCTCTTGTATTCTATACTTCTAGAAATGAATGCCAATATTTCATTCGCCTTCTTCACAGTCGACTCAACCTGGAGGTTAACCTTTAGGGTATCTTGCACAAGGACTCCAAAGTTCCTTTGCATCTCTGCATTTTGAATTCTCTCCCCATCTAAATAATAGTGTTCCCATTTATTTCTTCCACCAAAGTGCATGACCATACACTTTCCAACATTGTATTTCATTTGCCACTTCTTTGCTCATTCCCCTTATATATCTAAGACTCTTTGCAGGCTCTGTTTCCTCAACACTACCCTCTCCTCTACCTATCTTTCTTTATATTATCGGCAAATTTAGCCACAAGTCCATTAATACTGTAGTCCAAATCATTGACATACATCGTAAAAAGCAGCGGTCCCAACACCGACCCCTGTGGAACTCCACTGGTAACTGGCAGCCAGCCAGAATAGGATCCCTTTATTCCCACTTTCTGTTTTCTCCCAATCAGCCAATGCTCCACCCATGCTGGTAACTCCCCTGTAATTCCATAGGCTCTTATATTGCTAAGAAGCCTCATGTGCGGCACCTTGTCAAAGGCCTTCTGAAAATCCAAGTACACCACGTCTACTGCATCTCCTTTGCCATCCCTGCTTGTAATTTACTCAAAGGATTGCAGTAGGTTTGTCAGACAGGAGTTTCCTTTTAGAAAACCATGCTAGTTTTGGCCTATCTTGTTATGTGCCTCCAGGTACTCCATGATCTCATCCCTAACAATCGATTTCAACAACTTCCCAACCACTGATGTCAGGCTAACAGGCCTATAGTTTCCTTTCTGCTGCCTCCCACCTTTCTTAAATAGCGAGGTAACACTTGCAATTTTCCAGTCATCCAGTACAATGCCAGAATGTATTGATTCTTGAAAGATCATCGTTAATGCCTTCACAATCTCTCCAGTTATTTCCTTCAGAACCTGAGGGTGCATTCCATCAGGTCCAGGAGATTTATCCACCCTCAGACCATTAAACTTTCTCAGCACCTTCTCAGTCATAATTTTCACTGCACATACTTCACTTCCCTGACACTCTTGAATGTCCAGTATAGTGCAGATGTCTTCCACTATGAAGACTGATGCAAAATATGTATTCAGTTCCTCTGCCACCTCTGCATCTCTCATTAAATATCTCCAGTGTCATTTTGTATTGGTCCAATATCTATGCTCGACTCTCTTTTACCCTTTATATACTTAAAAAAGCTTTTAGTATCTTTGATATTAGCCACCAGCTTCCTTTCATAATTCATCTTTTCTTCCTAATGACCTTCTTAGTTTCCTTCTGCAAGTTTTTAAAAGCTTCCCAATCCTCTCTCTTCCCACTAGCTCTGGCTTCCTTGTATGCCCTCTCTTTTGCTTTTACTTTGGCTCTGACTTCACATGTCAGCCATGGTAGTGTCCTTCTTCCCTTTGAAAATTTCTTCTTATTTGGAATATATCTGTCTTGTACTTCCCTCATTTTTCTTCCTGCAAATTGTCTTTTCCAGTCAACTTCCGCCAATTCCCCTCTCATGCCATTGTAATTTCCTTTATTCCATTGAAATACAGACACATTGGATTTTATTTTTTCCCTTTTAAATTTCAATGTGAACTCGATCATTTTGAGATCACTGTTCCCGAAGGGTTCCTTAACCTTAAGCTCTCTTATCACCTCTGGATCATTGCACAACACCCAATTCAGCACAGCCGATCCCCTCGTGGGCTCAACAACTAGCTGTTCTAAAAAGCCATCCTTTAGACATTCTACAAATTCTCTCTGCTGAGGTCCAGTCCTGACCAGGTTTTCCCAATCCACTTTCATGTTAAAATTCCCAACAAATATCAGGACATTTTTTTTCTGACACGCCTTTTCCATCTCCTGCTGTAATTTATAATACACAGCCCGGCTGCTGTTTGGACGCCTGGTTACAACTGCCATTAGGGTCCTTTTACCCTTGCCATTTCTTAGTTCAACACATAGAGACTCTACACCTTCCGGTCCTATGTAATCTCTTCCTGATGATTTAATCTACAATTTGGGGTAAAGTAATATTGCCAGATGACCTCCCAGCACACCTTTGGGATGTGGGCGAAGTGGAGCACTCAAAGGAAACCCACTCAGTAACAGGGAATACGTACAAACTCCACAAAGACAGCAGCCGAGGTAAATTCCTAAGATGGCATATTTCAAAATTTCCAAGCCTCAATTTGTTTTATCAAAAAATAAGCATATATTAAAATAAACGATTGCCTTTCAACATATCTGGGAAAGCCAATGGTCTGGAAATTCATCTACACCATCTAAATGAGTGTTCAGTAAATGAAAATTGCTTTCATCAATTTGATGTGCGTTTTTGATTAAGTTCATTAAGCATACAAATTAGCCAGAGAAAGTGGCTCACCTGAGGACTGGGAGAAATTCAGAGTTCAGCAGAGGAGGACAAAGGGCTTAATTAGGAAGGGGAAAAAAGATTATGAGAGAAAACTGGCAGGGAACATAAAAACTGACTGTAAAAGCTTTTATAGATATGTAAAAAGGAAAAGACTGGGTAAGACAAATGTGGGTCCCCTACAGACAGAAACAGGTGAATTAATTATGAGGAGCAAGGACATGGCAGACCAATTGAATAATTACTTTGGTTCTGTCTTCACTAAGGAGGACATAAATAATCTTCCAGAAATAGTAGGGGACAAAGGGTCCAGTGAGATGGAGGAACTGAGCGAAATACATGTTAGTAGGGAAGTGGTGTTAGGTAAATTGAAGGGATAGAAGGCAGATAAATCCCCAGGGCCAGATGGTCTGCATCCCAGAGTGCTTAAGGAAGTAGCCCAAGAAATAGTGGATGCATTAGTGATAATTTTTCAAAACTTGTTAGATTCTGGACTAGTTCCTGAGGATTGGAGGGTGGCTAATGTAACCCCACTTTTTAAAAAAGGAGGGAGAGAGAAACCGGGGAATTATAGACCGGTTAGCCTAACGTCGGTGGTGGGGAAACTGCTAGAGTCAGTTATCAAAGATGTGATAACAGCACATTTGGAAAGCGGTGAAATGATCGGACAAAGTCAGCATGGATTTGTGAAAGGAAAATCATCTCTGACAAATCTCATAGAATTTTTTGAGGATGTAGCTAGTAGAATGGATAGGGGAGAACCAGTGGATGTGGTATATTTGGATTTTCAAAAGGCTTTTGACAAGGTCCCACACAGGAGATTAGTGTGCAAACTTAAAGCACACGGTATTGGGGGTAAGGTATTGATGTGGATAGAGAATTGGTTAGCAGACAGGAAGCAAAGAGTGGGAATAAACGGGACCTTTCAGAATGGCAGGCGGTGACTAGTGGGGTACTGCAAGGCTCAGTGCTGGGACCCCAGTTGTTTACAATATATATTAATGACTTGGATGAGGGAATTAAATGCAGCATCTCCAAGTTTGCGGATGACACGAAGCTGGGTGGCAGTGTTAGCTGTGAGGAGGATGCTAAGAGGATGCAGGGTGACTTGGATAGGTTGGGTGAGTGGGCAGATTCATGGCAGATGCAATTTACTGTGGATAAATGTGAAGTTATCCACTTTGGTGGCAAAAATAGGAAAACAGATTATTATCTGAATGGTGGCCGATTAGGAAAAGGGGAAGTGCAACGAGACCTGGGTGTCATTATACACCAGTCATTGAAAGTGGGCATGCAGGTACAGCAGGCGGTGAAAAAGGTGAATGGTATGCTGGCAAGAGGATTCAAGTACAGGAGCAGGGAGGTACTACTGCAGTTGTACAAGGCCTTGGTGAGACCACACCTGGAGTATTGTGTGCAGTTTTGGTCCCTTAATCTGAGGAAAGACATCCTTGCCATAGAGGGAGTACAAAGAAGGTTCACCAGATTGATTCCTGGGATGGCAGGACTTTCATATGAAGAAAGACTGGATGAACTGGGCTTGTACTCATTGGAATTTAGAAGATTGAGGGGGGGATCTGATTGAAACATATAAAATCCTAAAGGGATTGGACAGGCTAGATGCAGGAAGATTGTTCCCAATGTTGGGGAAGTCCAGAACGAGGGGTCACAGTTTGAGGATAAAAGGGAAGCCTTTTAGGACCGAGATTAGGAAAAACTTCTTCACACAGAGAGTGGTGAATCTGTGGAATTCTCTGCCACGGGAAACAGTTGAGGCCAGTTCATTGGCTATATTTAAGAGGGAGTTAGATATGGCCCTTGTGGCTAAAGGAATCAGGGGGTATGGAGGGAAGGCTGGTGCAGGGTTCTGAGTTGGATGATCAGCCATGATCATAATAAATGGCAGTGCAGGCTCGAAGGGCCGAATGGCCTACTCCTGCACCTATTTTCTATGTTTCTATGTTTCTATGTTTCATGCTGGGTGCTCATAAACTCTACAATTTTCTCAATCGCCAATCTGATGTCTGCTTCCAGCATGCCCAAAGGACATCTTCAGTTGTTCAGTGGTGCGAATTACAATCATATCGGCGTGACTGTATCTAGCCTAAAAACGGACTACTAGACAGACTGCCTAGTCTCAAACATCAACATCTCACAGGATATATCATGGGCACAACATGTTAATGAAATCACAAAGAAAAAATCCCAGCGGCTGTACCTCATTGGGAGATTGAGGAGATTAGGCATGACACCAAAGACTCTAGTAGATTTTGACCGATGTACTGTGGAGAGCAATCTGATTGGTTGCATTGTGGCCTGGTTTGGAAGCTACAAAGAGGCTGCCAAGGGCTGTAGGTTTAGCCAGTTACATCAGTGGCATAACGCTCTGCACCACTGAGAACATCTTCAAAAGATGGTGCTTCTAGTAGATGGCATCCATCAGTAAAAACAGTCATCTCCAGGGACCATCCACCAGTCATCATCCACCAGTCTTCTCATTCCCACCACTGGGGAGGAGGTACAGGATCCTGAAGACCCACACTCTAATGCTTTCGGAAAAGTGTTTTCTCCTCTGCAATCAGATTTCTGATCAGTCCATGAACACATGAACACCACCTCACTATTTTTATTTTGCAATTTCATTTCAATGCAACTAAGAGTAAATGTTTTAGGCTTTACACTGTACTGCTGCAACAAAACAACGAATTTCACATTATAGAATGTCAGTGATTATAAACCTGATTCTCATTGTGACTGGAGAAACAGCCGTTGGTGATGCTGAAAGATGAAAGTGAGCTGCAGCTAATGGGCAGGGCACATTCCCACGGAAAAGGACAGAGGGTCAGGCATACCCCTCACGGCAGGGATAGAGGGACAAACACATCCCTCACATCAGGGGTAGAGGGTCAGACACATCCCACATGTCAGGGACAGAGGGTCAGACACATCCCTCACTGCAGGGACAGAGGGTCAGACATATCCCTCACGGCAGGGATACAGGGCCAGGAACAGCCCTTACGACAGGGAAAGAGGGACAAACACATCTCTCACGTCAGGGACAGAGGGTCAGACACACTCCTCATGTCAGGGACAGAGGGTCAGACACATCCCTCACGGCAGGGACAGAGGGTCAGACACATCCCTCACGGCAGGGACAGAGAGTCAGACACATCCCTCACAGCAGAAAGCTGTCAAACAAATCTCAGGTGTACCCACCTAAACCAAGGCCCTCACCACTTGTAACTTCAGTGGTTCCCACTCAGAACTGGAATCAGAACCTGCTAGAAGACTGTGAGAAGAGATTTGATAGTCATTGCCAAACATTGGAGGGAAATGTTTGATGAAAGACTTAACACTCATGGCAGGCAGCTTTCAGGATGGTGTCCATATTTAAAGATTGGCTTTATATGTCACATGTACATCAAAACATACAGTGAAATGCATCATTTTGCATCAACAACCTACTCAGTCCAACAATGTGCCAGAGACAGCCGTCAGGTGATGCCACGCCTCTGGTGCCAACACAGCGTACCCACAACTTACTTACCCTAACCGTGCAGTACGGCTTTGGAATGTAGAAGGAAACCAGAGCCCCCGGAGGAAACCCAAGCAGATATGGGGAGAACATACAAACGCCTTACAGACAGCAGTGGGAATAGAACATCAATCGACAGTGACATTGAGTAAACATTGAGGGCCCAGCAGTGTCACACCAACTGTTCCATCTTGCCAACTCAATGCATGCCTGCGGAACAGCGGTTAGCGTAATGCCATTACACTACCAGCAACCAGAATGTGGACCGAATCTGGAATGCCTAGAGAAATCCTGTGCAGCCACGGAGAAGAAGTACAAACACTTTACAAGCAGCGACAGGAACGGAACTCTGAGCTGTGATCAGTGGCGCTGTGGAGCGCTGTGCTAACTCGTCATTCCAAGTCCGCGTGTGCTCAGGTGCAATGAAGAACTTACTTGCAGCAGACAGGCAAGACTAAACTGTATACATTTTTTACTAGAAAGAACACAATTATAAATAGAAAAGTAAATTTTCATCTGAAGTATTCAAATAAGTCATAGTGCTGCTAGTCTCTTGTGATTAGGGTTTTGCTGGTTGGTTCAGGAACTGAATGGTGGAAAGGAAGTAGCTGTTCCCTCTATAGAAGCTGCCTGTCCCGCTAAGTTCATCCAGCAGTCTGATTTTGTTAATCATTGATTCAAGAGTGTTTAACACTATGTCCAGTACACAAGTGTAAAGGAGAACAAAATAATTTCTACTCTGGATTCAATGCTGCACAAAAAAACACAATAAGATAAATAATACAATAATTGTAAAAACATAATAAACATAAATACATTAGATAGCTTATAGAAATAGATGATTACATGCCCCCCGGGTGATGCTAGGCACAGGAGTGTCTGTACACAAGGTGACCGACAGGAAATAATAAAATAGTAGTGGCTGGGGGCGTGGAGATGTTGTTCGTCCTTACTGCTTGGAGAAAGTAGCTGTTTTTGAATCTGGTGGTCCTGGCATGGACACTATGTAGCCTCCTCCCTGATGGGAGTGGGACAAATCATCCATGAGCAGGGTGCTACCATGGTGAGCGAACTTGTCAGCTTTTAATCCCTCTCTCTAAACAGAATTACTTTGGCCTCTCAGTACTCAATAATAAAAGATTAGATACTCTGTGCAATGATTCACCAGCTAGATAGAGAATGAGGAAATTGTTGACAGGATTAAACCACTGATAACATTATTCTGCATTTTTCAATGCAGAAATCCTCAAAGCAGTTTATCAATTATCTCGACACCATTATAACTATGATCAAAACATTATTTATCATTATCTAATTTAGTACCAATTATTCAATTATACTATCTACTCAGCATTTAGGATTAGATTGGATTATGAGGACACACAGTCCTCTTTTATTGTTATTTAGTAGTGACATTGCTATGACAACCAATAAGGGTTTCTGTTCTCAAATCAATGCAAAAAGCACCCATTTCCAGAACACCGATGAACTAAAGGAATCAGATCGTAAATTGTGATCAGTGATGAGCACCATAAATTATTCTGTAGCCAGTAGTTCCATTGTTATCAATACTATCTACACTTGTCCCATTTGTCCACGTTTGGCCCATATACCTCAAAGCTTTTCCTAGCCATGAGTGTCTTTTAAATGTTATTAATGTACTACTTCTCCTGACAGCATATGCCACGCTGACTATGTGAAGAAGTTATCTCTCTAGATCCCCTTTAAATTTTTTCCCTCCCCTTAAACGTATACCACAGACTTTGTGATTCCCTTTCTCTTGGAAAAAGACTGTATAATGGGGAGGGGAGAATAAAAATGGCAATTAATGTACGATTAGTGTAAATGGTTCAGATTGAAGCCCGAAGGTTGTCTGGATGGCGAAAGCCAACGGCCAAGGCACAATATCTGCAGGTCCGCAAATCCACAGGAGACTGGAGGCCCAGAGGAGAGCTGTTCTGGGTTTGGAGGACTACTTGTGTGCGTGAGGTGTTGCTGTTGTTGATTCATTGCTGTTCTATTGTTGCTTCTCAGCATGGTGGGCATTCTGTTTTGGCGCCAGAATGTGCATTGACACTTGCAGGCTGGCCCCAGCACATCCTGAGGTTGTAACGCCGGCACATTTCGCTGTATGTTTTGATGTACACATGATAAATAAATGAATCAGAACACGCCTCTTGTGCTTTAAGTCTCCTGTGCTCCAAAGAATAAAATTCTAGCCTACCCAACCTCTCCCTATAACTCAGGACCTCGAGTCCGTGCAATTTTCACAAAATCCTCAGTAGCTGGTGAACTTGCGTCAGCCAATGTTCCATACCAAACTAAATTCACTGATTCTGAGGAAGAGTTTGTGTCAAAATGTTAGCGTCACACCTTTCACCAGACTGGTCTGACTTTCCGATTTGGTTTCAAGTGCCCAGCACCGAGAATGCACGTGAATGCAAGAAGCTGCAGAGAGTTGTGGAACTGGCCCATTACGTTAGAGATCTTTCATATTTTCCATCCCTCCTCACCATCAGGACTATCGACACGAGGTGATGCCTCAAAAAAACAGCCTCTATCATCAAAGATCCTACCATCCAGGCCATGCCATCTTCTCACAGCCACCATCGTGCAGGAGATACGGAGGCCTAAAGTCCCACACCAGGTTGTTCAGGGACAGCTCTTTCCCCCCGTCCATTTGGCTCCTGAACCAGCATGCACAAGCCTAATCACTACCTCAGCTTAGCAACAATGTGACCACTTTGCACGACAATGGACTTCCTTTTGTTCTACTTGTTCTTTCATATACAGTCTTATATGGTTTATGTTTCATAGTCTTAAATAGTTTGTGTTTCATGTATATTTGCCTTGCAAATATAACATCTGTGATACTATACGTCTGTGATATATTGCATATATCATATGTCTGATACAAAATGTCTATGATGCTGCTGCAAGTTACCTTTTCATTGTCATGTACTTGTGTGTATGACAACAAACTCAGCTGAACTTTTCCCTGCCTCCTCCAAACCCGTGTTGAGATCCCCTGCTCCTTACCAATTCCATGCACCTATGAGAGGCCTCCATCTCCCGCTGAACGAGATCCTCCATTTCAGCCTTCATTTCCTCCATGCGCCGCTGGAAGTGACCGGAGATCTCCTTCTCACGAGCCTCAGCCTCGACCGCCTGCTCTAGCCCTTCACCCATCTTCATCACACTGTCCCGTAAACGCAGGACGAGCGTCTACAAAGAGTAGAAGCAAAACCTCAGGTTAGAGCACAATATACTAACTCATGGGGGGGGGGGGTGTTGAGGGGAAGCCATTCAGCCCTTCCATCTGTTCCACCGTTCATCAATGCAACCATTCATGGCTAATCTTTTACCTCAATGCTACTTCCCAGAATTATCCCTTTGAAGTTCAGAAGTCATTGAATCACAGTATCATAGAGGGCAGAAAGGGGCCATGAATACATTTTCTGTCAGTCAGTATTGTGTTTTGTGTTGAGCGTTTATTACGGGTAATTTGCCACGTGGGTTGGAGCGTGGTAGAAGCAAAGAGTATAGTTATATATTTACGCTTTGCATTAGTTCAGTTGAATCTAGATAGAACCAGAGAAGCAGCTGGTATTTAATTTTTTGTTGGCCACTTAAGACCGCTTAAATACCTTAAGGATTGGCAACCCTACTGCTTAGACTGCTTATTTTGTTATATCACTGGTTTTAGCTTTTTTGTTACAAGATTGTTTGTCTTTGCTGATTTCTTAATTAAGGATCGAACGTATTCTTTTGAACACTGGAACTTCGTTACTCTGGATAGCGCGTCATACAGTGTTAATCCCTGTGCTTAGTCTCTGAGTCATTTTTGTTTGTCAGGTAACCACTGCATGGTGCATCTGCCCAACTACTCCATGGCAACCAAAATATTCACTTACGCTAGTCCCATTTGGCCTCAAAACTTTTCCAATCCTATTCCTGCAAATCTTTTCTAAATCCCTGTCCACCTTTTCTAAATAAACACAGTGGTGATGAAGACATACTTGTTTTCATTAGCCAGGGTATGAAGAACACACAGAAACATAGCAGTTGGTACAACTGCTTTCCAGTGCCAGTGAACGCTGATTGGGATTCGATGTCTGTAAGGAGTAAGGACCTGTGTGGGCTTCCTCTAGGTCAGGAGTTCCCAACCTCTTTGCCATAGAACCTTACCATTAACCAAGGGGTCCATGAACCCCAGTTTGGGAACCCCTGCTCTAGGGCACAGTTTTCTCCTGCATTTCAAAGAAATCCTGCTGGAGTTAGGCTCAAACACGAGGAATTCTGCAGATGCTGGAAATTCAAGCAACACACATCAAAGTTGTTGGTGAACACAGCAGGCCAGGCAGCATCTCTAGGAAGAGGTACAGTTGACGTTTCGGGCTGAGACCCTTCGTCAGGACTAACTGAAGGTTCCTGACGAAGGGTCTTGGCCCGAAACGTCGACAGTACCTCTTCCTAGAGATGCTGCCTGGCCTGCTGCGTTCACCAGCAACTTTGATGTGTGCTGCTGGAGTTAGGGTTAGTGAGTTGTGAGCATGGGGAATTTCAATATGCAGGTAAATTGGAAAGATCCCAAGAGGGGTAATTTCTAGAGTGCCGACGAGATGGCATTTTAGAGCAGCCTGTGCTTGAACCTACTAGAGGATTAGCTGTTCTAGATTGGGTGTTGTGTGATGAACCAAAATAGATTAGAGAGTTTAACGTGAAAGAACCCTCAGGGGAAAGAGGGGAAGGGTGGATGGTGACGGAGAAGGAAGGGAGAGGGAGTGGAGCGCGGTGGGGAGGGCGTGGAGTGGTGGAGGGGAGAGAGGGAGAAGGGATGAGAGGGGGTGGGGGAGGAGGGGGGAGGGGGGAGGATACATTAAATAAAAACATGCATACAAGAGAGAGAGATGGCTCTAACTGTTGTATTCACACGGGGAGGGAAGAAAGGGGAGGGGGAGAGGGTGAGGGGGCGGAGAGGGTTGGAGCGGGGGAGGAGGAGGGGGAAGAGGTGGGAAGGGTGTGGGTGAGGGTGAGGGTGTGGTGAGGAGGCAGGTGCGGAGAGGGGTGGAGCGGGGAGGGGGTGGGAGTGGAGCGGGGGGATAGAGAGGGGGGATGGGGAGGGCAGGGGTGGAAAGGAGGAGGGGGAGGGGGTGGAGAGGGGAATGGAATGGGGGATGGAAAGGGGGAGAGAGGAGGGGAGGGGAGGAGGTGGAGACGGGGAGGGGAGGGAGATGGGGAGGGGGAGGGGGATGGAGGGGGGTGGAGAGGGGGAGAGGGGGGAGAGGGAGAGGGGATCGTAAACACAAAATAATTTGCAGATACTGGGGTCAAACAACACTCACAACACGCTGGAGGAACTCAGCAGGTCGGGCAGCATCCGTGGAAAAGATCGGTCGACGTTTCGGCCTGGAACCAGTCCTGACGAAGGGTTCCGGCCCGAAACATCGACCGATCTTTTCCACGGATGCTGCCCGACCTGCTGAGTTCCTCCAGCGTGTTGTGAGTGTTGAGGGAGAGGGGGAGAGGGAGAGGGGAGGGGGAGGGGGTGGAGGGCGAATAGTGTGGAGGGGGTGGAGAGGGGGAGAAGAGGGGCTGGTGCGGGGGAGGGGGAGGAGGGTAGGGGGAGAGGTGGCGGGGAGGAGGTGGTGCAGAGGAGGGGGAGGAGGGTGGGGGAGAGGGAGAGGGGAGGGGGTGATGCAAGGGAGGGGGTAGAGGGTGGGGGAGGGGGAGGGGGTGGAGGGCGAATAGTGTGGAGGGGTGGAGAGGGGGAGAAGAGGGGTGGTGCAGGGGAGGGGAGGAGAGTGGGGGGAGAGGGGGAGGTGCAGGGGAGGGGGAGGAGGATGGGGGGAGGTGGAGGTGGAGGTGTGGAGGTGGAGTTGGAGGTGTAGAGGGAGAAAGCAATGCCCATTCGCAGACAACAGATCAACACATAGTGTTGGGGAGGGGTAATTGCTCTAAAAGAAATAGATTCATACATTACAGTGGCTGAAGAGATTGTGGAGGCATTAGTAATGATCTTTCAAGAATCATTGGATTCTGAAACAGTTCTGGAAGACCAGAAAATTGCGAATGTCACTCCACTCTTCAATGAGGGAGGGAGGCAGAAGAAAGGAATGTATAGGTCAGCTAGCTTGACCTGAGGTTGTTTAGCAAGATAACAGCCATAGTATTACAGGAAATATACTAGAATCTGAAGGGCCTGACGCAGAGCTACGACTAAATTTCCAGGGGATCTGAGAAGGAATGTGTCCACTAAGAGCAGGGATTCTTAATCTTTATGCTATGGAGCCCTAGAAGGGGTTCATGTATCCCAGGTTGGATCCATTTGGATAGTGGTGACAGAGACTCTTCAGTATTGTCTGATACATAAGCAGCGAATTGGTGTTTATTCATTGGTTAAGCAATTAGTGTTGACAAATACTGTAGGATTATTGAGGTATTTCTGAGAGGCCATATGGGTTGTGGGATTAGCATCCCAACCAAGTGATGGCACCTCCAACCATGCAGCATTCCCACAGCTTTAGTTGTAGGATCAGTCTGGATCCAGAGCTCCTGGGATTGTATCTACTGAGCCTCCTGTAAGCCCAGGCTGGCACAACAATAAAGTCCATGTCGGCTCTGCAGTACACCAGCTGGGCAGCAATGCTACAGCAATAAGCTAATTTTGTATTCTAGTGCAACCTCATCTCAGAGCACTGCAGATGTGCCAAATACCCAAACCATGCGTCCAGCTCTCATTATCAAGCTATATGAGAAAGATATGGGAACGGTGATGTATGATAATGAAACTGTCCCCATAGATTCATAACTTAATGATAAGGTAATACGCAGAAACATAATTATATACAATTCTGTATCTACCAAGTATCAGAGTAGAGCAGCAGCTTACCCAGCCCTCAAATCAGAGATACAAAAACAAAAGAAGAAATTAAACCTTTAATCTGCTCAAATTGTCATCCTATTCTGCTTTTGGGTTTGTGTGTGTGATAAAGCTGGGACTGAAGACTGACTGATTGTATAGATACTTCAACAAGTATTTTCTTTTATTAAGACAAGTTAATTGGCTGTGCTCCACACAGATCCTCTGGATAAAAACAGTTGGTGTCATGCTGATGCAAACTTGAATTTAACCTTCATTTTTCAATATTGTTTCCATGGCTCCCGTAAAATCCAAAAGGGCACAGGACACAGAATACTTCTTCCTAACCTGAGTTAGCAAAAAGATGCACAGTTTGCAAAGATCCAAATTGCTGTAAGATATTGGAGATAGACGATTTATTCATTGAAAAGTTTCTGGTATCTTCTGAGAGATTGAGTGAACAGGTGTTTCATCGATCTGATGAAGAGCGTGATGAAGGAATTTGTTTCATTGGTGTGAAGTTTCTATGTAATACTACTTGTGTTGTGTGCTAAATTCAGATGGAACTCAGTTCCTGATGTTTATTCTAATAAGTTTTTATTCTTTATTTCTTCAGAGATATCACACAGAACAGGCCCTTCCGGCCCGATAAGCTGCACCTCCCAGCAATCTCCCGATTTAACCCCAACCCAATCACAGGACAATTTACAATGATCAGTTCAACTACTAACCGGCACGTCTTTGGATTGTCAGAGGAAACCCACATGGTCATGGGGAGAATGTACAAATGAGGTCAGAGTTAAACTCCGAATTCTTACACAAATTGTGAAAGCCTCATGCTAACCACAATGCTACTGTGACACCCCATACAACCTGTTTCACGAACAGAGTAACAGAGTCAGTCTGTATTCATTGCAGACACGAGGAAATCTGCAGATGCTGGAAATTCAAGCAACACACACAAAATTGCTGGTGAACGCAGCAGGCCAGGCAGTATCTGTAGGAAGAGGTACAGTCGACGTTTCGGGCCAAGGCCCTTCGTCAGGACTGCATTCATTGCATATGAGAACTCTCAGTACGTGTCCAAGTTCATCAGGAGATGTGAACGATGGAACACTGCGTTACAGAGTACAGTGCATCTGAAAATGCCTTAAAGCTAAAAAAAAGCTTAAAGAATTGTTGGGTTTGGCACACACAAGCCATGAAATCATCATGGCAAAGGAGGAAATCTTCTGGCTTCCCTGTAGAACAATCTAATTCATTGCAGTCCCCAGCTCTATCCCTGCAGCCTGGTACATTTATTTTCCTCAGACAACTATCCAACTTCCTTTTGAAATCATTGGTGGTGTCACAGAGCACTTCAGCACAGAAACAGGCTCTTCAGCTCGCCTAGTCTGCACCCAAATATTATTCTGCCTAGTTCCGTCGACTTGCACCCGGACCATAGCTCTCCATACCCCTCTCATCCATGTACCTATCCAAGCTTCTCCCTGGTTCCATTGACCCACACCCAGATCATAGCCCTGCATACCCCTCTCATCCATGTACCTATCTAAGCTTCTCCCTGGTTCCATTGACCCACACCCAGATCATAGCCCTGCATACCCTCCCATCCATGCACCTGTCCAAACTTCTCTGGCAGCTCGTTCCACGCTGTCAGCATCCTCTCAGTGAAGTGGTTCCCCCTCATGTTCCTCTTAAACATTTCACCTTTCTGCCTTAAGCCATGACCTCTAGTTCTAGTCTCACTCATCCTCAGTGGAAAAGGCTTGCGTGATCACCTCCATTTCTACAAATCTTATGGGTGGTGAGATCTGAGTCATTATCACTCACTATGCAAAGAAGTTCCTCTCTGAATCCACCCCCATCTCTCCACCTCTTCCCGAGCCCTTAAATCCATTCTCCCTTGTAACTAACAGAGACAGCTTAATTGTGTCTACTTTTATTTAAACCTGCTATGATTGTGTCCATCTCTCTCAGACTTCAAACCTTCCCCACCACCTTCTCCCCAGGGATCACAACTCAACTTTACCCAATCTAATGTGGTAGCAAATACCCTTCAGCTCTGGAATCCGAAGTAAATCTCTGCTCTCTTACCCTGCCTAAAAGCTTGGCGGCCAGGAGTCACACAGTGGTCTGTAGCTAGTGGAGTTGTTGCTCACAGCTTCACAAGGGTTCATTCTTGTTCTCTGGAGCGGGTGGAATTCATGCATTCTTCTTGTCACCGTGAGGGTTTCTTCCCACATCTCAAACATACGGGGGTGGGTAAGCCAACTGGCTGCAGTAAATTATCCTGTGACCACAAGGGTGTCTTCCAACATCCCAAACACATGGGGGTGGGTACGTTAATTATCCGCAGTAAATTTTCCCTGGGATACCTCGAAGCAGTAGAGTCTATGGGTAATTGATGGGAATGAGGGCAGAGGACTCATTTGCGTCAAAAGCTCCATTTCTGTTCTGTGTGACTCTATAACAGGACACAATCTCCTCGCTGTGATATCAACAGAGTTTAGTAAAGCTTAGGAACACCTTGATTGCTTTCGCACTCAGTGCTTCCACTTATGAAGCCCAAGGTCCATCATGTTTTGCTAATTACTGTAAACACAAAATATTCTGCAGATGCTGGGGTCAAAGCAACACACACAAAACGCTAGAGGAACTCAGCAGGTTGGGCAGCATCCGTGGAAATGAACAGTCAACTTTTCGGGCCAAGACCCTTCGTCAGGACTGAAGAGAGAGGGGGCAGGGGCCCTATAAGGAAGGTGGGGGAGGGTGGGAAGGAGAAGACTGGTGGGTTCCAGGTGAAAAACCAGTAAGGGAAAAGATAAAGGGGTGGGGTAGGGGAAGCAGGGAGGGGATAGGCAGGAAAGGTGAAGAAGGAATAGGGGAAAACACAATGGGTAGTAGAAGGAGGCAGAACCATGAGGGAGGTGATAGGCAGCTGGAGGAGGGGGCAGAGAGAAACTGGGATGGGGGAAGGGAGGGGAGGGAATTACTGGATGTTGGAGAATTCAATGTTCATACCAAGGGGCTGGAGACTACCTAGATGGTATATGAGGTGTTGCTCCTCCAACCTGAATTTAGCCTCATCATGGCAGTAGTGGAGGCCATGTATGGACATATCGGAATGGGAATGTGAAGCAGAGTTGAACCGGGAGATCCTGTCTGTTGTGGCGGAGCGGAGGTGCTCGACAAAGCGGTCCCCCAATCTGCGTTCGGTTTCACTGATATAGAGGAGGCCACACCGGGAGCACCGGATGCAATAGATGACCCCAACAGACTCACAAGTGAAGTGTTGCCTCACCTGGAAGGACTGTTTGGGGCCCTGAATGGTGGTGAGAGAGGAGGTGTAGGGACAGGTGTAGCACTTATGCTTACAGGGATAAGTGCCGGGTGGGAGATCCGTGGGGAGGGACGTGTGGATCAGGGAATTGCGGAGGGAATGACCCCTGCGGAAAGCGGAGAGGGGTGGAGAGGGAAAGATGTGCTTCGTGGTAGGGTCCTGTTGAAGGTGGCGGAAGTTGCGGAGGATAATGTGCTGGATCCGGAGGCTAGTGGGGTGGTAGGTGAGGACAAGGGGAACTCTGTCCCTGTTGTGGTGGCGGGAGGATGGGGTGAGGGTCGAAGTGCCTTAAAGAAACCACAATCCTTAAAGAAAGAGGACATTTGAGATGTCCTCCTCTACTGCCATGATGAGGCTAAACTCAGGTTGGAGCAGTAACACCTCATATACCGTCTGGGTAGTCTCCAGCTCCTTGGCATGAACAATGAATTCTCCAACTTCTGGTAATTCCCTCCTCCTCCCTTCCCCCATCCCAGTTCCACTCTGCCCCTTCCTCCAGCTGCCTATCACCTCCCTCATGGTTCTGCCTCCTTCTACTACCCATTGTGCTTTCCCCTATTCCTTCTTCACCTTTCCTGCCTATCACCTCCCTGCCTCCCCTCCCTCACCCCTTGATCTTTCCCCTTACTGATTTTTCACTTGGAACCTACCAGCCTTCTCCTTCCCACCCTCCCCCCACCTTCTTTATAGGGCCCCTGTCCCCTCTCTCTTCAGTCCCGACAAAGGGTCTTGGCCCGAAAAGAAGTTGACTGTTTGTTTCCACAGATGCTGCCCGACCTGCTGAGTTCCTCCAGCGTTTTGTGCATGTTGCTAATTACTGTCTCAGTTCATCCTGCCACCTGAAAAGATGGTTTCTCGGCTCTTGTTCCCCTTTTAGAATGGTGTCTCCACGCACCCCCCCCCCCGACTTCTATTCCAAAACGCACCACGTCACAGTGGATGAAGTCCCATCACTGAATTGACTGCCCACTTCCCCTGACTCTCTATACGATGTTGACCCACCTTATTCTTTGCTATACAGTACCAACATCAGTAAATTTTGAAATTATAAGCTAAGACGATGCTCCCCGGTTCCAAATGATCTCATAACGAGAAACAGCCTCTCAGTAGCAATCCCCTTCTGTCATGGCCCAGATCGGGGTCTCTTTAAATTTACTTTGTTTATGTTATGATCCGGACCGTTGACTCCCTGTTTCCCTTTGGTTCCCTGTTTTCCCGTGTCCCTCGGCCTTGGTAATTTTTAGGCAATTTATTCTCGACTGAACCGATAGATTATAGTCTCCGGCTTTCAGCCATTTGGCGTGAGAGCGTCTGCAAAGTCACCAAAGGTACGGCGTGCCATGCCAATGTCATCTGGCTGGAACAAGCCTAGTCTCCGCTGGAGGCGAGTGCCAGTAATTCGCCTTTCCTCACCGGAGCAACCCTGTCAAGTTACCCCGCCAAAGCGAGCCTGCAAAGTTTCCTCAATGAGGTGGGTCCGTCAGTTAACCCGCAGGAGGGAATCAAGAATCGCTGTCTACAGTTCCCGGGCCGAGTTGAGAGCTCACCACTACCTGGCAGCATCCATGTACCGAGTCAAGACTTGGCCCTGGCGGCATCCAAGTACCAGGTCAAGTCCCGGCCCTGGCGGCATCCAAGTACCAGATCAAGTCCCGGCCCTGGTGGCATCCAAGTTCTGGGTCAAGTCCCGGCCCTGGTGGCATCCAAGTTCCGGATCAAGTCCTGGCCCTGGCGGCATCCAAGTACCAGGTCAAGTCCCGGCCCTGGCGGCATCCAAGTACCAGGTCAAGTCCCGTCCCTGGTGGCATCCAAGTACCAGGTCAAGTCCTGGCCCTGGCAGCATCCAAGTTCAGGGTCAAGTCCCGGCCCTGGCGGCATCCAAGTTCCGGATCAAGTCCCGACCCTGGTGGCATCCAAGTTCTGGGTCAAGTCCCGGCCCCGGCGGCATCCAAGTTCCGGGTCAAGTCCTGGCCCTGGCGGCATCCAAGTTCCGAGTCAAGTCCTGGCCCTGGTAGTCTGGGATTCTTGTCCTACCCCGCTGTCTGAATCCCTTCTCTGCCCCTCTCGCCTCTAGCCCTCGTCTGCAGCCCTCACCTGCACTTCGGTCTAGTTCTATCGCCGGAGCTAGATAGGTACTGTCTGGTGTTCTTTCGTGTTGGTCTTGTCCTGTCCTCACCTCCGTGGGGTAAGTCAGGCCGTTGCTCTGCAGGGGGTCATGTCTTGTCTTGTCTGGTCCTTGCCTTCGTGGGGTAAGTCTGGCTGTCTTGCCATTGCCCCGCTGGGGGTCATGTCTTGTCTTGTCTTGTCCTCGCCGCCGTGGGGTAAGTCAGGCCATCTTGCCGTTGCCCCATGGGGGAGTCATGAGTTCCGGCTCTCTGTTTTGTGTGCGAGTCCCGGTCCTATATCCTGTACCCAAGGAGGGGTCCCGGCTCTCTGTTCTGTGTATGTATCCATGGTTCCATGTACCTGCTCTCCCGAGACCGAGGCTCTGTTTTTCTATGTTCCTCCTCTCCCTAGCCCATGTCATGTCCATGCCTGGTTCTGGGGTCCGAGCCCGGGTCACGACCCACGTACTGTGTCATTGCCCAGTCTCTGGCTCGGAGTCCATACTGTAGCCTCTTCATGTCGCCGCTAGTTCTGGGATCCAATTCCGAGTCCCAGCCCAGACCCCTAGTCCCAGCCTAGTCGTAGTCCTGAGTCCTTGTCCAGTTCGGTATTCTTGCTCCTGTTTTGTTCTCCTGGTATCAAACAATAAACTCAATTTACTTAACCTCACAAGATGTGTCTTGCATTTGGGTCCACCCTTGCTCCCAATGCCCCCCCCCCCATTGTGACACCTTCAGAATCTTATGTTCTTACTGGAACTGAGCTGTTGGGCCAAATGGCCTAGCTCTGGTGTCTTATAGTCTTGTACGAGGTTCTGAAGGGCATTCTTCTCATGCTTCTAAACTGTAATGAGCGAGAGCACCCCTTGCTCAGTTCTAAGCTGTAATGAGCGAAAGCACCCCTTGCTCAGTGCTAAACTGTAATGAGCGAGAGCACCCCTTGCTCAATTCTAAGCTGTAATGAGCGAGAGCACCCCTTGCTCAGTCCTAGCACACTGTCTCAGCTAATGGATAAGCAGCCAGAGTTCTGGACCAGGTTCAGAGACACAAATTCAAATCCTACCACAGCAGATGGGAAATTAAATTTCAAGTAATTAAGTAAATCTGGGATTTAAAAAGACAAGCTATGCTCAGTAACAGTAACCATAAACTACTAGATTGTTGTAAACTGACCTGCTTCACTAATGTCTTTCAGAGACAGTAGTGATCCACATCAGTTTTACAATATCCTTACCCAGTCTGATCTACACACATAAAATGCTGGAGGAACTCAGCAGGCCAGGCAGAATCTATGGAAAAAAGCACAGGCAATGCCTCAGGCTGAAACCTGTGGATGCTGCCTGGCCTGCTGAGTTCCTCCAGTGTTGTGTGTATTGCTTGGATTTCTAGCATTTGCAGATTTTGTTAGTCTGACCAAATGTGATTGCTTTCCCTTAACTGCCTCTTCAGCTTAGGGGCAGATATGGACAATAAATGTCAATACTTCCAGTGGTACCTACACACCAGGGATGAAGGAAATAAACTCTGAAAACAACTCCTTCCCAGAAACTGGAGTGGATTCCAGCCCTTTCTGTTTGTGTCAGATTGGCAGCATTTGAAGATTTTTGCTTCCATGCCAGGCCAAGGTCGATACTGACTGGAAGACCATAAGATATCGGAGCAGAATTAAGCCATTCGGTCCACCAAGTTTGCTCCACCATTCAATCATTGCTGATTTTCTGTTCAACCCCATGCTCCTGCCTTTTCCTGAAAATCTTAACACTCCTATCAATCAAGAACCTATGCATCTTTGCTGTAAGTTTACCCAATGACTTAGTCTCCACACCTCTACAGCAGAATCCACAGATGCACTAGCCTCTGGCTGCAGAAGTTCTTCCTCGCCTCAGACATCCCTTTATTCTGAGGTTGTGTCCTCAGAACTTAGGTTCTCCATCCAGGCCTTTCAGTATCTAGTAGATTTCAACGAGATCCACACTCCACCAGTCAATCCCTCGGAACTCCATTAAGGCCCAGAGATATAGAACCCTCCTTTATATTCAATCCTTTCATTCCTTGGGTCATTATTGTGGACTTCCTCTGGACTGTCAAGGACCAGTACATCGTTCCTTTGAACAGGGCCTATCTATAATTGTACAAATTGCTCAGAATATTCCAAACCCAAAAGCTGATGAGAATGCATAAGCATGCTGAAAGAGTTACCCAACACCACCATAGGGGTGACTTTAAACTCCAGTACTGAAGGAAGAGACACTTATTAACATGAACCGTACTTGCAAGACACAATTACAAATCATCATCATGAGAGCAAAGTTCAGAAGGAAAAACTAGTCTGGGCAGAATCACAGTCACTATGTAGCTGAACTGCAAGACAACATGATTTGAATAAATCAGTTTTTTTTGTATTCAAGGTGTTAATCTCTTTCTAAAACATTTCAGCAGACAGCTAAGCCTTTCTGAAGACTGTAGGAATCTAGAGTGAGTCATTTAGCAGGAGGTTGGGAAAAATAGCTGCAAACTGTTAAGATTAGCCATGCAATTGTAGTTGCTCTGCAGATAAATATCCTCACTGTATTAGCCCACCAGGTTAACCGTACTTCCTATGAATGGATAAAGTGGATAAATGGATTTGACAGATTTAGAGTTGCATAACCTGAAAGGAATCAGATTAAGACATGGACATATTTGGACAGCAGGGAAGGGATGTGTTATACTTTTCACAACAGTTTAAGAGCTACTAGGGGAAACACACAAGTGTAGAGAATCAATTTCAGTTGAAGCTAATTCCATTCAAGGAACAAGAGGTAGTGGACACTCCATCCAGGCATGCCAGAAGGAGAAGATTCGCCCAAATACCCATTTTAATGTGGATAGAGGTATTTTCAAAAACGCCTGGTGTGGACGCCTATCATTTTTACGTGAAACTGGCGTTTTCAAAATTATCCGGTCTACTGTGGACATAGCCTTAGTCCAGTCACCATGAGTTTCTTTGTTTAACAAAGGAGTTTGTTGTCAACGTAAACAGGAGGAATTCTGCAGATGCTGGAAATTCAAGCAACACACATCAAAGTTGCTGGTGAACGCAGCAGGCCAAGCAGCATCTCTAGGAAGAGGTACAGTCGACGTTTCGGGCCGAGATCCTTTGTCAGGACTAACGAAGGGTCTCAGCCCAAAACGTCGACTGTACATCTTCCTAGAGATGCTGCCTGGTCTGCTGCGTTCACCAGCAACTTTGAAGTTTATTGTCAAGTTGCAAGTGTAACAATGAGCAAGAGATTTAGAGATCATAGTTAGGACTGGAATGAAAGTTTGTCAAGGCAATGAGTCAAGTAGGGCAGGAGCTATGCAGAAATGTGAAGTAGTGGTCAGTTTGAGAACACTAGGCAGCAGAAAACACAAGAGATGGGTGCTCATGGCAGCAAGATCCCATTTATAACAGGCCACAGAAATGCGCATGCACAGGCCACAGAGCCGCGCATGCACAGGCCACAGAGCCGCGCATGCACAGGCCACAGAGCCGCGCATGCACAGGCCATGGAACGGCAGAACCTCGCATACAAGGCACTGAACGACAGAACCTCACATAGAGGCCACAGAACGACGGAACCTCACATACAAGGCACTGAACGACAGAACCTCACATACAGGCCACAGAACGGCAGTATATAGGACAGACTGCTAGGGGCTTTCGGACTATATTTCTTGGCACCTAGGGGTGTATGATAGAATTGCAGTTGGCGTAATTACTTTACATCGACAGTGATCAATGATGAGGGTTTAGTTCCAGTACTATCTAGGAGTTTGTATGTCTCCTCGTGGCCGCGTGGGTTTCCTCAGGGTGCTCGCGTTTCCTCTCACGTTCCAAAGGTATACAGGTTGGGGTTAGTGAGTTGCGGGCGTGCCATGTTGGTGCCGGGAACGTGGCAACACTTGCAGGCTGCCCCCAGCACACCGCAAAAACAACAACGACGCAAAAGGTGCGTTTCACTGTACACGTGACAATGAAAACAAAAACTAATCTTCATGTTTGATGCAGGGTTGTTAGCAAAAACAGTACTTTCATCTTGTGTGTTCAATCAAAATGAAAACAAATATTAATATGCAGGGATGAAAAGTAAGCAAACTTTTCAATTGTCACTGAAGGGTACACTGACAAGTTTCGAATCAATATGTAACGGATACTTGGACTAATTCAATCAATCCTCTATTTCTGTGTCAGTTTATACACTACACAATACAGTTATATAATGATTGGGATTTTATGGTTGAAATCACACAATAAATCTTGTTCACACATACGCTGTTAAAAGTGTAAACTCAAGATGGGCTAGTGATTCCACACACCTCTGCAAAGTGCATTGGCTTGCAGGTTTCTTGGACAAGGTCCCAATTAGGGTGACCTATTAAAACCTATCAAATGGTGAAAAGCCTTGATAGAGTGGATGTGGAGAAGATGTTTCCTATGGTGGGAGAGTCTAAGACCAGAGGGCACAGCCTCAGAATAGAGGGGCGTCCTTTCAGAACGGAGATGAAGAGGAATTTCTTTAGCCAGAGCGTGGTGACTCTGTGTAATTCTTTGCCACAGACAGCTGTGGATACCGAGGCTTTTTGTATATTTAAGGTGGAGGTTGGTAGTTTCTTGATTTGTCAGGATATGAAGGGATGCGGGGCGGGGGTGGGGGAGGCAAGAGATGGGCGCTGAGAGGAAAACTGAACCAGCCATGATGAAATGGCGGAGCAGACTCAATGGGCCAAATGGTTCGATTCTTCTCCCACGTCCTATGGTCTTAATGTACTCTCCAGTAATGAGTTGAACTGATCAGACTTTCCGCAACGCGGATGCTGGAGGGAATTAGGCAGTCAACAGTTTGAGCCGAGAAAAGAAGGGTCTCAACTCGAAATGCTGACTGTCTATTTCCCTCCACAGAAACTGTTTGACCTGCTGAGTTCCTCCAGCATCTTGTGTGTGGCTCCATTTAGAGTAAATGCAGCCTCCTGCGGCTCCATTGATCACCTTCTCTTGTTTATGAACTCCTACTTCTGTAAAATACTCTGAGAAAGCCTTAACAACTACTCTGCAGCTCGAACATAACATTCTATTATAATTGAAATGCTTCAAAATGATAAAGTGGTCCCATACCTACAGGAAAAATATCAATAAGACTGAGAGAGTGCAGATAGAATTTGCTAGGATTTTGTCAGGGCTTGAGGATGTGAGTTACAGAGAAAGGTTGCCTAGAGTAGGACTTCATTCCCTGAAGTGAAGGAGAATGGGGAGATTTGATAGAGGTATACTGTACATGATTATGATAGGTATAGATATGTATCATAAATGTGAGCAAATTTTTTTGCACTGAGGTGGGATCGACCAACATTTAAGAGGAATTTGGGTAAGTACATAGATTGGAGAGGTATAGAGGGCAATGGTTTGGGAGCAGGTTTACAGGACTAGGCAGTTGAATAGTTTGGAATGGACTAGGTTGGCCGAAAGGCCTGTTTCTGTGTGTAGTGTTCCATGACTATGATAACACACACTTCTTTACAATACTTCACTTGTAACTGGACATCACGATTGTCATAACCATTATTGTACTTTCTGTAAACTGTTCGTTACAAAAAGTGCTTTATACTTTTTGATTTGCATTCTGTGACCACCAACCCCGCCCCCCCCGCCACTTCAGTGATTGGATGCCCAGCTGAAATGATGACATCACTGTTGCTGGAGACTGGGAAACTCCAAACTAATTGAATGATGTTAGGTCTCCTCAGCTTAGAATGAGTGGTTCACTGTTTAGAAATGAGGTTGTCCATTTAAGGCAGAGATGAGATTACTTTGCTCTCTCTAAAAGGATCGGGAGCCTGTGGAGCTCCCTTCCTTAATGGATGGAGGAAGGAGGGTCTTTACAAGGGCAACAGTTTGATATGCAAGGGGGTGAAAGGTTCCAGGGAGAGGTGGGAAAACTTGGAATTGAGTTTAAATAGTTAAATCAGAATGGCACAGTAGTGCAGTGGTTAGCATAACACTTTACAATACCAGCAACCGGGGTTCAGTTCCTGCCACTGTCTGAAAGGAGCTCATATGTTCTCCCCGTGACCGTGTGGGTTTCCTCCACGTGCTCTGGGTTCCTTCCACAGTCCAAAGACGTACTGGTTGGTAGGTTAGTTGGTCATTGTAAATTGTCCTGTCATTAGGGTAGGATTAAATCAGGAGATTGTTGAGAGACACGGTTGGAAAGGCCTGAGGGTCTACTCCCTGCTGTAGCTCAATAAACCGTCTGGATGGGTATTCTGTCTGATAGACAGGGGAGAAGAGAGACTGCCTGGGTGGGTATTCTGTCTGATAGACAGGGGAGAAGACAGACTGTCTGGGTGGGTATTCTGTCTGATAGGAGAGGGGTGAAGAGAGACTGTCTGGGTGGGTATTCTGTCTGATAGACAGGGGAGAAGAGAGACTCTCTGGGTGGGTATTCTGTCCGATGGGACGGGAAAAGTGAGAATGTCTGGGTGGATATTCTGTCTGATGGACAAGGGGAAGAGAGACACTGTCTGGGTGGGTATTCTGTCTGATAGACAGAGGAGAAGAGAGACTGTCTGGGTGGGTATTCTGTCTGATAGACAGGGGAGATGAGAGACTGTCTGGGTGGGTATTCTGTCTGATAGACAGAGGAAAAGAGAGACTGTCTGGGTGGGTATTCTGTCTGATAGACAGGGGAGATGAGAGACTGTCTGGGTGGGTATTCTGCCTGATATATGGGAGAAGAGAGATTGTCTGGGTGGGTATTCTGTCTGATAGACAGGGGGGGAAGAGAGACTGTCTGGGTGGGTATTCTGCCTGATAGACGGGAGACGAGAGACTGTCTGGGTGGGTATTCTGTCTGGTAGACAGGGGGGAAGAGAGACTGTCTGGGTGGGTATTCTGTCTGATAGACAGGGGAGAAGAGAGACTGGCTGGGTGTGTATTCTGTCTGATAGACAGGGGAGAAGAGAGACTGTCTGGCTGGGTATTCTGTCTGATAGACAGGGGAGAAGAGAGACTGTCTGGGTGGGTATTCTGCCTGATAGACGGGAAAAGAGAGATTGTCTGGGTGGGTATTCTGCCTGATAGACGGGAGAAGAGAGACTGTCTGGGTGGGTATTCTGTCTGATAGACAGGGGGGAAGAGAGACTGTCAGGGTGGGTATTCTGTCTTTTGGACGGGAGAAGAGAGACTGTCTGGGTGGGTATTTTGTCTGATGGGAGAGGGGAGAAGAGAGACTCTCTGGGTGGGTATTCTGTCCGATGGGACGGGAAAAGTTAGAATGTCTGGGTGGATATTCTGTCTGATGGACAAGGGGAAGAGAGACACTGTCTGGGTGGGTATTCTGTCCGATGGGACCGGGAGAAGAGAGACTGTCTGGGTGGGTATTCTGTCTGATGGGACGGGGAGAAGAGACACTGTCTGGGTGGGTATTCTGTCTGATAGACAGGGGAGAAGAGAGACTGTCTGGGTGTGTATTCTGTCTGATAGATGGGAGAAGAGAGACTGTTTGGGTGGGTATTCTGTCTGATAGACAGGGGGGAAGAGAGACTGTCTGGGTGGGTATTCTGCCTGATAGACAGAGGAGAAGAGAAACTGTCTGGGTGGGTATTCTGTCTGATAGACAGGGGAGAAGAGAGACTGTCTGGGTGGGTATTCTGCCTGATAGACCGGAGAAGAGAGACTGTCTGGGTGGGTATTCTGTCTGGTAGACAGGGGGGAAGAGAGACTGTCTGAGTGAGTATTCTGTCTGATAGACAGGGTAGAAGAGAGACTGTCTGGGTGCGTATTCTCTCTGATGGACAGCGGAGAAGAGGGACTGTCTGGGTGGGTATTCTGTCTGATAGACGGCAGAAGAGAGACTGTCTGGGTGGGTATTCTGTCTGATAGGAGAGGGGAGAAGAGAGACTGTCTGGGTGGGTATTCTGTCTGATAGGAGAGGGGTGAAGAGAGACTGTCTGGGTGGGTATTTTGTCTGATAGACAGGGGAGAAGAGAGACTGTCCCGGTGGGTATTCTGTCCAATGGACAGGAGAGAAGAGAGACTGTCCTGGTGGGTGTGGTCTTTGCTATTTCAGAATCAGAATTAGAATTCAAATCATGTTTTTTATAACGGACATATGTCGTCTTTTTTGTATTCCCTTCCAAACAGACAGGATTCTCAAGTGATTCCCAGGTTGATGTAATGGTTTAAAAACTTTGACAAGGACAAGAGAATAATTTAAGAGAAAAGAACTTCAAAAAATGACATAACTCACCTCAAATCTCTTGAGCTGTGCCCTCTGGAACTCGAGCTTGTTCTCAAGATCACAGATGGTAGCCTCCTGCCGGCTTACAATTCCACGTTCCACCATTGAGTTTTCCATGAACTCAATCCTGCTCTCCGCCACCTGCAACTGAGGTTTGAGAAAGACGAATTACACACAGTGAACCATGACTCAGGTAACAGAAAACAATCGGACTGTCTCTCAGTGGCAACGGGGGTGGATTAGGTCGCAAATTCGCTGCCTCCCAGCTCCAGAGACCTGGATTCAATCCTGACCTCGGGTGCTGTCTATGTGGAGTTTGCACAATCTCCTTATGACTCTGTGAATTTCCTCATGTGCGCTCTGGTTTTTCCCCGAATCACAAATACATGCCGTTTGCTTTATTTTACTTTACTTTACTTTATTGTCGCCAAACAATTGATACTAGAGCCTACAATCATCACAGCGATATTGGATTCTGCGCTTTGCACTCCCTGGAGTACAAATCGATAGTAAATGGTAAAAATTTAAATTATAAATCATAAATAGAAAATAGAAGAGGGAAAGTAAGGTAGTGCAAAAAACCGAGAGGCAGGTCTGGATACTTGGAGGGTATGGCCCAGATCCGGGCTGGTTAATTGACCATTGCAGACGAGTGGAAGGAGTCAATGGGATGCGGTTGGGCGGGTGGTGGTGGGAAGGATGAAAACTAGGATTAATTTCGGAATCAAGTAATAGTTGATAGCCAGTACAGACTTGATGGGCTGAAGAGCTGGTTTCTATGCTGTCTCTCTGCATGATTCTGACTCTAACTCTCACTGTAGGTACATTGCACCTTTTCTTGATAAAGTCACTACATTATATCACTGGAGAAGGAGGGATGCTCTGTCACGGCAGCAAGTGCTTAAAATGATAAACTGGTTTGTAAAATGCTATCTTGCATTTTATGATAATTTACAAATCCAATGAAAGAAATAAAATGATAAACTGCTTTACCATGGAACTAATGGAGGATAGATGTTAGCAGGCCTTAGGTGGGTCATAGAATCATAGAGCACTACAACACCGAAACAGGCCCTTCAGCCCATCTGGTCAGTGCTGAACTTTTATTCTGCCTAGTCCCATCAGCCTGCAGCTGGATCACAGTCCACCCTCCCCTCCTATTCAAACTTCTCTCAAATGTTTCAATTGAATATGCATTCACATTTCCGCTGATGGTTCATTCTACACTCACATCCTGCCCCTCTGGTTGAAGAACTTCCCCCTCATGTTCCCCTTAAATATTTCACCTTTCACCCTTAACCCATGACCTCTAGTTGTAGTCTCACCCCAAACTCGGTGGGAAAACCCTGCTTGTAGTTATCCCATCTAAACCCCTCACAATTTTTGTTTGGTGGCGAAATGGAGTGATCAACACCAAAGGAGGTTTAACGTGAGGGTCTGTGTTACATTTTGACCAGAAAAGAGAGGTCACATTGACCAAATGCTATAATCCTCAATGGACTGTGGAATCACGGATCTGAGTCTGTGTGTGGGAGAATCTCTAGAGGTGGCACAGTGGCTTGAGTGAGTGTTGACTAGATGAAATAAGATCATGGGCTTCATTAATATAGAAACACTAAAGTACAATTCTGAAAGATAATGCTGAACAAGCACAGATTGTGCAGCTGTTGGAAATCCTGAGCAACGCACACAAAATGTTAGAGGGACTCATCAGGTCAGGAGGTATCAGAGTAACCAGAGCACTGTGTCCAGTTCTCATAGAATCAAATAGTCATACAATTTGGAAACAAAGCCTTCACCTCATACCACTCTGACTCCATTTGGTCTGTAGATTCTCTACCAAATGTTCATCCAGGTGTGTATTCAGTCTGAGCAGTCAAGGCTCCAAACACACCTCTGCATGAAAAAGATTTTCCTCAAATCTTACCCCTTACCCTAAACCTGTGCCCTCTAGTTTATATCAGTCTCCTGAACCAGTGTGGATAACTTCACTCACCTCAACTCTGAACTGATTCCACAAATTATGTTCTCACTTTCAAGGACTCTACAACTGATGTTCTCAGCATTGTTTATTTATTTATTTTTGCATTCTTTTGCACATAGCTTGTTTGTCAGTCTTTATAGTTTATTAATTTTGTGTTCTACTGCGAATGCCTGCAAGAAAATGAACTCAGGGTAGTACATGCTGATATAGATGTATTTTGACAACAAATTGCCTTTACTTTAGACACCTCTGCCATGGAGAAATGTTCTTCTATCGATGCCGCTCACTATTTAGAAGTTTCTATATGATTCCCCTCTCAACATCTTCTGCTCCAAGGGAAATAAATCCAGCCTCTCCTCGTGAATGAAACATTGCATCCCAGGCAACATCTCCTCTTAATGTTCTCCAGTGCAATCACACTCTTCCTAACTATAACTGCACACACTTCCAGCTGTGGCCTAACGGTGTACCATTTATAAAGTTGTACCATTAAAGATTAAAGATCTGTCACATGTATATTGAAGCATGCAGTGAAATGCATCATTTGCATCACGGACCACACAATCTGAATGTACGTTGGGCAGCACACAACTGTCATCATGCTTCCCACACCAACATAACATGCCTATTCACTTTTGAACCCTAAGCCGTACGTCTTTGGAAAGTGGGAGGAGACCGAGGCATCCTCAGTCATGGGGAGAATATGCAAACTCCTTGCAGACAGCAGCAGGAATTGAATCCTGATTGCTGACCACTGGCACCGTGATACCATTACGCCACTGTACTTCCTCTTAAATTTCCTGCTTTTAAGTTTTGTGCTTCAGCTAATGAGGACAACGATCCCAAATGGCTTCTTCACCACGTCACCTACCCATGCTGCCACCTTCAGAAGTCTTCATATTTGTGTACTTCATTCCCTGTGTTTCAATACTCCTTCAAGACCGACCACTCATTGTACATGTCCTGCCTTTACTGGTCCTCCCAAAGCACATCACCTTGCACTTATCAGGATTAAATTCAATCTGCTGTTGTTCGAGCCATTCTTACCAATTGATCAATATCTTCCTGTAGTGTACAAATATCTTGTCCTCATTGTCCTGCAGAATTAATGTACTGTACTTAATTTACATGCAGAGTGTGGGCTGTACCTATGTGCCTGTGATGCTGCTACAAGTGAGTTTTTCATTGTACCTGTACCTCATTGTAGTTGGGCATATGACAGTAACTCTATTTGATAATAAGCTCAATTATCCTCCTCCCTTTGTCAACAATGCCACCAATTTTCCTGTCATTTGCAAAGTTATTAATCATACCTCCTACATTCCTATCCAGATTGTTAGTGCATGTATTATGAAGGAAGGAAAGGCCCTAGACAAGGAGAAATAAAATATACTACAATGATTTGGAACTGGAATTAGTTACTATTGTCACGTGTGCCAAGATACAGTGAAAGGTTGTCTTGCAAACTGTTCATACAGGTCAGATCATTACACAGTGCATTGAGGTAGAACAAGATAAAAATAAAGAATAAAGTGTAACAGCTACAGAGAAAGTGCAGTGCAGGTGAACAATATGGTACAAGGTTATAAAGAGGTAGATTGCCAAGTCAAGAGTCCAGCTTATCATACCGGAGAACTACTCAATAGTTTTGTAACAGCAAGGTGGAAGCTGACCCTGAGTCTGATAGTACTTGCTTTCAAGCTTTGGTATCGTCCGCCCAATGGAAGAGAGGCAAAACGGGAATGTCCAGGGTGGGTGGGGTCTTTGATTATGCTGGCTGATTTACAGAGGCAGCGAGAAGTTAGACGGGCTCCATACAGGGGAAGCTGTGGTTCCAGTGACAAGAGATTCCAGTTGTGAAAATAGACTGACAGATGTTTGGAAGGAGATTTGATAGAGGTTGTAGAATCTAGATGATTTATATTGGGGATATAGAGAGGCCTGTGGATAATTCAAGATGCAGGGACAGAGTTGGAAGTGACAGATAAACTACTGAGAAGAGGCAAGAAGATAAATATTGATCAAACAGTAAGAAACAAAGGCTGAAGTTGTGGTGAATGAGCATTCAACTGCACCTATCAATGGAATTGGATAAATGAAGTTTAGAAAAAATACTGGGCTATGGAGATAAGTATGGGAATGGATAGATTGAATTGCGTACAAAGACACGGTATATAAACAAATGGATGAATTTCAAAATCAAACATCCACTCTTCACAAGTGGTAAGGCAAGTGGACCTTCCACAAAACTTGCAGTAGAGGTCAGGATAACAGCATCAGAAAGAAAAGATAGTAACAGCAAAGAAACCTTCACTGTTTCAAAGACTCGAACCAGAACAGGAAATAAAGACTTGCATTTATATTGCAACTTTACTTCTCTTTCAGGAAGTCCCATTGCGCTTCTTAGCTAGTGATGTATGGTCAAGTTTCTAACCAGTAGCTATTCTGTAAACAGAAAAACTGTTTGTGTCTGAGAGATACCAGGCTACCTCAGATGACTCCTCCTCTTGCCCGTCTTTATGTGGTATTGGAGCCTCTCTCATCCACCTAGACAACTTCATCTAAAATAGGGTAACTCTGGCATCAGTAATAGTGCCCAATGCAGCCTAGACTTGCATTCAGGACTCAGAAATGAGACTGGACCTGAAGCCTTCCAACTCAGAGAGGGGAGAGACACAGTCAACAAGAGGGCAAAGGCTCTCAAGCACTGACATTGCTGAGTACTACTGAAATACTGACTGGCAAAGCTTGTATCTAGCCAGGCTATAAATAGACATGCCATTCCTTGATAAATCCATCATGCTGGAGGTACAGCAGCTGAAAGACCCACTCCTGAAGGTTCAGCAGAAACTTCTTCCCCACTGCCATCAGGTTCTTGAAGTGACCTAAGAAACTCAAACCCGAACACCTCAGACTATTTATTTTCTCTCTTCCTGAAATTGCACGAATGCCATTATGCTATTTTTATTGTTGTCATGTGAGTTGTGCATAATTTATGTTGTTAAATTGATGTTAATTTATGTTTATAATGTGTGGTCTGCTGCTATAAAATGCTAATTTTCATGGCATGTGTACCTTGGGTATGTATACTCATTACAACACACTTGAATTTGAATTTAAACTTCAAACTTCAGAAAAGAATCAAAACTAATTGTGCAGACTTGTAGAATTAGAACCAGATGATCAAAGGAATTTTCTGTGATCCGGAGACCAAAACTTGCAAGAGATCTTGAGAACAGGTGTTCTTGGAAACACATTCTTCAAAGACCTATCAATGGATGAACAAGGCTCGGGCTTCCTTTTAACGTACACTGTACAATGACTATTTTTGTCATTTTCAGACAGATCAAGGTTTCAATATCGCATATTCTAACTTTCACAGAGAGAGGGGGAACCAAAAGGAAATTTGCGATTCAGTGCAATACAAACAGAGCAATTTATGTATAATCTTTAAAACTCTTTGCATGCACCTTTAAACAATTCATTATTGGTTTGCAGAAGAGTTCCAAGCTTTAGGCTAGACAACTAAGCCTGCTAATAAACGCAAACACGAGGAAATCTGCAGATGCTGGAATTTCAAGCAACAAACATAAAAATTGTTGGTGAACGCAGCAGGCCAGGCAGCATCTATAGAAAGGGGTACAGTCGACGTTTTGGGCTGAGACCCTTCATCAGGACTAACTGAAAGAAGAGATAGTAAGAGATTTAAAAGTGGGAGGGAGGGAGGGAGATCCAAATTGATAGGAGAAGACAGGAAGGGGAGGGATGGAGCTACGAGCTGGAAAGTTGATTGGCAAAAGGGATATGAGAGGAACATGGGACAGGAGACCTAGGGAGAAAGAAAGTGGGAGGAGCACAGAGGATGGGCAAGGAGTATAGTGAGAGGGACAGAAGGAGAAAAAGGAGAGAGAGAAAAAAATTAATAATAATAATAAATAAATAACTGATGGGGTTCAAAGGGGAGGTGGGGCAAAAACGGAAGTTAGAGAAGTCAATGTTCATGCCATCAGGTTGGAGGCTACCCAGATGGAATATAAGGTGTTGTTCCTCCAACCTGAGTGCAGCTTCATGTTGACGGTAGACAATGCCGTGGATAGACATATCTGAATGGGAATAGGACGTGCAGAGAGACTTGGATAGATTGGAAGAATGGGCAAAGAAGTGGCAAATGAAATACAATGTTGGAAAGTGTATGGTTATGCACTTTGGTAGAAATAATAAATGGGCAGACTATTATTTAAATGGGGAAAGAATTCAAAGTTCTGAGATGCAACGGGACTTGGGAGTCCTTGTACAGGATACCCTTAAGGTTAACCTCCAGGTTGAGTCGGTAGTGAAGAAGGCAAATGCAATGTTGGCATTCATTTCTAGAGGAATAGAGTATAGGAGCAGGGATGTGATATTGAGGCTCTATAAGGCGCTGGTGAGAACTCGCTTGGAGTACTGTGGGCAGTTTTGGTCTCCTTATTTAAGAAAGGATGTGCTGACGTTGGAGAGGGTACAGAGAAGATTCACTAGAATGATTCCGGGAATGAGAGGGTTAACATATGAGTCCGCTCTTGGACTGTATTCTTTGGAGTTTAGAAGAATGAGGGGAGACCTCATAGAAACATTTTTTAGTCAGAGGGTGGTGAATCTATGGAATTTGTTGCCACGGGCAGCAGTGGAGGCCAAGTCATTGGGTGTATTTAAGGCAGAGATTGATAGGTACCTGAGTAGCCAGGGCATCAAAGGTTATGGTGAGAAGGCAGGGGAGTGGGACTAAATGGGAGAATGGATCAGCTCATGATAAAAAGGCGGAGCAGACTCAATGGGCCGAATGGCCGACTTCTGCTGCTTTGTCTTATGGTCTTAAGGTCTAAAGTGTGTGGCCACTGGGAGATCCTGCTTTCTCTGGTGGACAGAGCATAGGTGCTCAGCGATATGATCTCCCAGCCTGCGTCGGGTCTTGTCAATAAATAGAAGGCCGCATCAGGAGCACCGGACGCAGTACATCACCCCAGCCGACTCACAGGTGAAGTGTCACCTCACCTGGAAGGACTGTCTGGGGCCCTGAATGGTGGTAAGGGAAGAAGTGTAAGGGCATGTGTAGCACTCGTTCCGCTTACAAGGATAAGTGCCTGGAGGGAGATCGATGGGAAGGGATGGGGGGGGGGGGAACGAATGGACAAAGGAGTCACGTAGGGAGTGATCCCTGCGGAAAGCCGGGTGGGGGGGGGGGAGGGAAAGATGTGCTTAGTGGTGGGTTCCATTGGAGGTGGCGGAAGTTACGGAGAATTATATGTTGGACCCGAAGGCTGGTGGGGTGGTAGGTGAGGTCAAGGGGAACCCTATTCCTAGTGGGCTGGCGGGAGGATGGAGTGAGAGCAGATGTACGTGAAGTGGGAGAGATGCATTTGAGAGCAGAGTTGATGGTGGAGGAAGGGAAGCCCCCTCTCCCCCTCTCCATCCCTCCTCTCCATCCCCCCTCTCCATCACCCTCCCCATCCCCCTCCCCTCCTCCTCTCCACCTTCTCCCCCTCCCTGACTTCTCTAACTTCCGTTAGTGTCCCACCTCCCCTTCGTCCCTCATCCATTATTTGTTTGTTTGTTTGTTTGTTTGTTTATTTATTTATTTATTATTTATTTTTCTCTCTCCTTTTTCTCCCTCTGTCCCTCTCACTATACTCCTTGCTCATCCTCTGGGCTTCCCCCCTCCCCCTTTCTTTCTCCCATGATCCTCTCATATCCTTTTTGCCAATCACCTGTCCAGCTCTTGGCTCCATCCCTCCCCCTCCTGTCTTCTCCTATCATTTTGGATCTCCCCCTCCCACTCCCACTTTCAAATCTCTTACTAGCTCTTCTTTCAGTTAGTACTGATGAAGGGTCTCAGCCTGAAACATCGACTGTACCTCTTCTTATAGATGCTGCCTGGCTTGCTGTGTTCACCAGCAATTTTTATGTGTGTTGCCTGCTAATAAACATTTATTAAACCTCAGCAACATTTGACTTCAGAAAAAATTAACCTCCTGCCAGAATATCAAAGAAATGTGCCAGTCATCAACAACCTCTCATTGACACTGTGGCATGAAGTTGACTTGTTAGGTTTCGACTATTGATAAACCTAGGGGAAAAAGAGTCACAGAGTTCAGAGCTGCGAATTAATGGTACAGCCCTATGAAACTCTGGTTAGACCACACAGAACATTGTGTTTAGTTCTGGTCACTTCATTATAGGAGGACATGGATGCTTTAGAGAGGCTGGAGAGATTTACCAGGATGCTGCCTGGATTGAACATAGAACATAGAATAGTACAGCACAGGAACAGGTCCTTCGGCTCACAAAGTTGTGCCAAACCAGCTAAGAAGTAAATCAAAAACGGCCCAAAGTGCAATCCCTCCTATCTACACAATGCCCATGTTACTCCATCTTCCTCATATTCATCTGCCTATCTAAACACCTGTGATGCCCTGGTTCATATTTTCACTGTTATGCTGTGTGTATTTCATTTAGCAGTTCTGTAAGAGCAGTCTGCTCTGCTTTCAGCCTGTTTGGGTTTATTGTTGAAGATAAGGGAATGTGTGCCATCCAATTAGTAGTAAGTTTTCTTGGTGAGGGACAATAAGATTGGGCTTGGGGCTTTTGTTCGAGAAGAGACGAAGAGAGAAGGCACTGGGGAGAACCAGTCGTGGCATACGATCTGCTGGTAGACTGTTTATTCGAGATAGATTGCAAACGATATTAGGAAGGTGGTGTGGGCATTCACACAGACCGAGGGCCCAGCACGAGTGACAGAGAAGTTCAAGATGAGCTCCAATTCGTGCACATTTGACTGTTTCATTAGAATGGGCTCTTTTATTTTTGTTATTCTTTACTAACCCTTGAGTTAAGATTCATAAATATAATTCCTTTAATCGTATGCAGTGTGCTGTCTGTTATCTTGTTGTACTAATTTGTAACAGGGTAGCAAATGATACAGCATCCGCACAAACCGGGGTTTGGGTTGGGACGAGCTGTCTCAATCTCACAAGTTTGGCGGGACTTGAGCGTGTCTTCCCTTGACTTATGCAGTCAAGGAAACCAGGGTGTTTCACATCTCTTAAATGTGTTTGTCTCTACCACCGTACCAGGCACTGGAGAGCATTTCTTATGAGAATCGGTTAAGCGAGCTCAGGCTTTTCCCTTTGGAGCAAAGAAGGATGAGAGGTGACTTACAGAGGTGTAGTAGATGATAAGAGGCATAGATTGGGTGGACGGCCAGTGACTTATTCCCAAAGCAGAAAAGCCAAAATGAGGAGGCACAAATTGAAGGTGTTTAGAGAAAAGAATGAGGGGATGTTCCTTTGACTCAGTGAATGTTGGATGCTACTGGGGGTAGTGTCAGAAGCAGGTAAATTAGGGACATTTAAGTGTCTCATAGATGGATGAAAGAAAAATGGGAGGCTATGTAGGAGGGAAGGGGTTGGATTGATCAGCACAACACTGTGGGCAGAAGCATCAATACTGTGCTGTACTGTTCTATGTTTCAGATAAATCTGGGCTATTACACTTACCAGGTGGAGTTATGCTGGAAAACACAAGTCAAAGAAAGCAGCTCCTATCTCAAAGCTTACCTTATGGTCCAAGACTTGTGTGTGAAGCCTCCTACCTTTCCTTCAAAGTTTTGCTTCTCCTTTGTTGCTTCTTTTAGCTGATTCTGCAATTCTTGGATCTGTGCAATGTCACTGGATGTCTACCCATGGTCAGGGGAGAGAGAAAAAAAACATTCATTGAGTTCAACAAAAATTATAAAGGCAAGATAATGACACAAAGTAGTCACACTTGATTTTTATTTATGCATTAGAGGACGTGGCCATTGCTGGGAATGCTGCCATATACTGCTTGTTCCTAATTGCCCCTGACAAGATGGCGGTGAGCCACTGCAGTCCTTCTGGAGAAGGTGCTCCCAGAGTATTGCTGGGAAAGGAGTTCTGGCATTCAGATCCAATCATACAGTACATTTTCATATAGTTCCTTTATATGTTTGTATTTCATTGATTTCCTTCACGGAATAGGAGGCCATTTGGCCTATCGATTCTATGCTATCTCTCAGTGCAATCCCATCTATGACGTTCCCTCATTTATTTCCCTGTGATCTGTTCTCACGGAAGCACATTGACTCTCCCCACATGTTCTACCACCACACCTACACACTAGCGATAATCACAGTGATTGACCACATTTCTTTAGGAAGAGGGAAGAAAGTTCAGCGTCCAGAGGGAACCCACGCGGTCAGAAGGAGGGTGGACACCACTGCAGTTCGGAATCAAACCTGCTCAGTAAAGCTGGGAGAAAGCTTTACCACCGGCAGCAGTATTGTGATGTCCTTAGTACTGAGCAAGGTAGAATGCGGATAGATTGCTCAGTCCTTCACCTGTCGATCCTCAAATTAAGATCAAAAGGGATTCGTGTTCATTTCAATGTGCCAACTGATGTAGATCACGAGAGCTACATTTGCTTCACTGAAAGTTCAAAGTAAATGTATTATCAAAGTCACTCTGAGATTCATTTTATTAATTTACTTTTTGAGAAACGGCGTGGGATAGCCCGACAAACTGCATCACTCCACAACACGCCTAATTAACACTAGCTAATTCACAGGACAATTTTCAATGCCCAGTTGACCTACTAACTGGGGGAAACTGGAGCACTTGGAGGTAACCCACATGGTCATGGGGAGAATGTACAAACTCCTTACAGACGGTGCTGGAATTGAACTTCAAACTCCAGAATACACAGAGCTGTAAAAGCATCTTGCTAAGCACCATTCTACCACGGTCAGCGTGATGCTATTTCCTTGCGGGCATTCACAGTATAATAAAAAGAAACACAATAGACTCAATGAAAAACTACACACAAAGGTTGATAAACAAACAATGTGCAAAAGAAGATAACTACAATATAAAAAACATAATAACCCATGACGGGTTTCCTGTGCCCCATCAACGTGTCCCCAGGTGACGGATTGGGGAATACTCTACAGCTGGGAAATAAAATACCACCTGTGCATGGGCCAAAACCGAAACAAATGCAGGCACGTCTGTACCCAGATTGGGCGGTGCTCCGGTCAGCATCTGCCCTCCATGTTAGGGGCAGCTGAAACTAGAACCTGGCTGCAGGTATAAAAAGCAATACCCTTTCACTTCAGAATTAGAACAGAGTGATACGGCCGCTGCCTGGGGGTCACCAAGGCATGCCTGGAGTGAGCACTAGGTGTGACAAAAAGTGAAGTTCTAGCGGGTGCACTGCTGAATATGCGGGCAGGCACCGGGAAACCCAAGACAGATGCAGCCAGCATTGGAAGGAGCCCAGCAACACCACAGTCAGAGACTGCTGTACGTGTTTCCCAGGTGAGCAGTCCACCTACAACTGACAAGAGATGAAAGACACACACAAAGAGGTCATTAGAAGTAAACACATTCATAACGTGTGTATTATTGAATAATGGAACTTGAGACTGACATGACAGCATACAGGAACAAACCTCATCAACAGTTTATCGTGCAATATTCCTCCTTGCAAGAAAGTGCACAATGAATAGCAGATCAACGGATTGTGACAGTGAAAAATAACTTAATCCCCATAGACTACAGTCCTATCCCTGCCGATACATCAGCTCCTGTCTGAGCGGCGACTTGGATCTGCTCCAATTCGCCTACTGAAGCAACAGGTCCACAGCAGATGCTATCTCGTTAGCTCTTCACACTTGGACAACAGAGCTGTATACGTCTGAGTGCTCTTTATCGATTACAGCTTGGCATTTAACACTATCATCCCCTTAAAACTTGTCAATAGACTCCAAGACCTTGCCCTCAATACCTACTTGTGCAATTGGATCCTAGATTTCCTCACTTGTAGACCCCAGTCAGTTTGGATTGGCAACAACATCTCCTGCACAATCTCCATCAGCACTGCAGAGATGTGTACTGAACCTGCTGCTCTACTCGCTTCACACCTGTGACTGTGTGGCTAAGTACAGCTCCAAAACCATATACAAGTCTGCTGACAATAGCACTGCTGTGGGCTGTATCCAAGGTGGTGATGAATCAGCATACAGGAAGGAGACTGAAAATGTGGCTGAGTGGTGTAGTAGCAACATCTCTCACTCAATGTCAATAAGACCAAGGAACTGATTGTGAACTTCAGGAGAGGGAAACCAGAGGTCTATGAGCCAGCAATCATTGGAGGGTCAGAGGTGGAGTGGGTCAGTAGCTTCAAAATCCTGGGTGTCACCATCTCAGAGGGCCTGTCCTGGACACCTCAGATAAACATTATTACAAAGAAAGCAGGTAATAGTATAAACATGCGGTACTTCCTTAGGAGTCTGCGGAGGTTCGGCACATCATCAAAAACTTTGGCATAGCAGTGTTGTGGAAAGTGTGCTGACTGGCCGCATTACCGTCTGGTATGGGAAGACCAGTGCTTTTCAGTGGAAAACCCTGCAAAAGGTAGTGGATTCGGCCCAATACATCATAGCTAAAACCCTCCCAATCATTGAGCACATCTACATGAAATATTGCCATAGAAAAACAGCATCCATCATCAAAGATCCTCACCACCCAGGCCATGCGGGCAGAAGATACAGGTGCCTCAGGACTCACACCACCAGGTTCAAGAACAGTTACTACCCCTCAGCCATCAGCTTCTTGAACAAAAGGGGACAAATACACTCATTTAAGGACTGTTACATTGTTATCTCACGCTCACTATTTATTGCTATTTATTTATATCTGCATTTGCACAGTTTGTTTATAGTTAACAGTTCCTGATGTTTACAGTTTACAATTACTATCCTATTGATTTGCTAAATATGCCTGCAGAAAAAGAATCTCAGGGTTGTATATGGTGACATGTATATACTCTGATAATAATTTTTACTTTGAACTTCAGACAGTTGAACCAAATAAAACATGAAGTTGCACAAGAGCTAAAAGAAACCAAGCTAAAGACCACGACAATGCTATGCAGGAAAATAATGAAGATGCAGCCCACTAAAGCACTGAGAATTACTTCAACAACTTGATGGTAATAACAACAACACAGATGTAGAGCCTCCGCAGAATGCTGAATATGAAGCTGAGCTTACAGACAAAGTTATCCCAACAGTTAACAGTACACGAACAGAATACGTGGACACTGACCCATCAAAAAGACCCTACATACCTAAACAAAACACGTCATCAAAATTTGCAAAAACTGTTAATATTCTCAACAACATTATATTACCACAATATTTAGGAAAACTTGAAACATTGGGAGGGCTACACCTAGTAACGTACTGTGCAGCATTAACAGCAGGGCAATGCAATGGCTCCAAAATAGAGACACTCATTGACAGAAACACTAAACTGAGTAATGAGTAATACGTCAGGGTTGAGTGGAATCCCGGATCAGACATGAGCAGAGTCAATGGCCTAAGTAGCCTAATTCTGCTCCTACGTCTTAAGGTCTAATGAAATGAGAACACCAAAATGCCAATAAGAAACAAAATTGAAACCTGAAGAGCAGAAACAGCCTGCCTAATGGAGCATAAAATGGATAAGCAAGGAAGTTAAAAGAAAGCTAAGGAAATGTCAGGTCCACAACAAGATACAACCAATATAACAAAAGCATGTAGAATGTATAGATACACGAAAGCCAGACTAAATAGATACATGAAATGTGCCAGATGAAGAAAACAGAACGATCAGTTCAGGAACGATGACAAAGGTTTAAACAGGACATTGAAACTAAATTTGACACACCAAAATGTCACCAATACCAGCAAAGAATTACCAACAAACACAGAGATAATGAACTTTTGGTCCAACACACAATCAAGAAGCAAACTGGATTAGGGAGGAGAAAGAACACTGCAGACATGCAAATACCTGAAGTTACAACGGAAATGCCAAAAGTGATTGTTAAAGATACCCACAAATGGAAAAGTACAGGCACTGATAATATTTGTAACTATTGGTATAAAAGATTTACTTGCTTTCATCCATAGCTATAAATATATATTCAACAATTTTCTTAAAAATCCTGAAAAATTGCTTGAGTTTTTGACAGAAGGTAAAACATATCTCTTACATAGAGGAGAAATCAAAAATGACCCATCAAAATCAATATCATCCTTTACTTGTTTACAAATTATATATAGAATGGTAATATCATGCATCTTGCAACTAATCACCACTCACTTATGTAACCACAGTATACTTACAGAAGAGCAGAAAGGATGCCATAAGGATATGAAAGGATGTAAAGAACAACTGATAATAGATTCTGTCCTAGTGCTGACTTTAAGAATCTATTGCAGTTTTCACTCTGTGTTGCAATTTCGTCGGGGTTTCTTTAACTGCACCTCCCAAATCCATGACCTCTACCACCAAGATGGGTCTCCAGGTTCCTCATCAAATGATACAACGCCTTGACTTGGAAGTGCAGCTCTCCTCCTTCATTATGATTGGTTCTAAGACACTGTCCATGGAGATGTCAGAGGCAGGTCTTACATACAGAGAGTGGTGGGTGCGCGAGAGGCAGATGCATTAGGGTTATTTTAGATAGGCACATGAATGAAAGAAAAATGTAGGTCTATACGGAAGGGGAGCATTATATTGATTCTGAATTAGGTTAAAAGGTCTGTACTGTGCTGTACCATATGCCAAGGGTTCCCAATGTTTTTTATGCCACAGGCCAATAACATTAAGCAAGCGGTCTGTAGACCGGAGGCTGGGAACCTCTGGCCTCAGCTAATAGCATTCTTGGTCGATCTTTCACCATATGACTCAATATGTTTCAAGGAATCACCTCAAAGTAAGGGAATAAACAGTGGCCCACATCCCAAGAATGACATTTTTTTTCAGGAAAAGCACCTGGAGAGACAATATGAAACTTCTGTTGGTTTTTAAGTTATTCCTTAATAAATTCTACAACTGTTAGCTCTAGCCAGCCTTTTATATTTGGCAAGTCAGGCTCGTTTGTTTGACGACGAGGGACTCACAACGCCGAGCTCAACACATGACACCCACCCAGACTGTAAAATAAGTGAGCTATAAATATTTCAATATTTGTAATCTATTTGTTTGTGAGAAGTAGCTTTAAATTTCTTCATAAATAATGCAGTTAAACCAGCAATAAACTAGACAGATATAAAAGAGAGATGACGGTTTGTTGACTAATGGCATAATTCTAAAATACAAAAGATGTTTGAATATTGCCTTTTCATATGTTTTATGCAGGAATTTTCCTTTGGGATTTGTATATTGCTGACAGGTCCAGCCGTTATTACCTCTCTCCAAAACCCTGAACAGTGACTGCTGGATCAGTCCAGAGGATAGTTTAAGAGCAAAACACTTTGATGGGTTTGGAGTCTTACAGAGACTAGACTGAGTAAGGAGCAGATTTCTTTCCCTGAAGGATATTAAAGAACCAGACATTAATTTATAGGCCAATATTGCTACTATTTCGGATTATTAACTCAATTCTGACTTTCACAGTTGCCATGGTGACTTATATTTAATGATTATTAGCTTAGGTCTCTACATGACTAGTCTGGCAACTCAGCCACTGTATCACCTCTGCACTCTATTGATCTAAACAGATATTAAAAGAAAGCGCGTTATTGAAGAACATATTGCCTGAAGCTACGTTGCATCTTCATTGTGCCTTCTTATAGATTTAAGGAGAAAATACACTCAGTGGCCACTTTATTAAGTAAAGTAAATATGTAATTGTTAATGCAAATATCTAATCAACCAATCACGTGGCAGTAATTCAAAGAATAAAAGTATGCAGGCATTGTCAAGAGGTTCAGACCAAACATCAGAATGGGGAAGAAATGTGATCTAAGTGACTTTGATCGTGGAATAATTGATGTTGCCAGATAGGGTGGTTTAAGTATCTCAGAAACTGCTGGTCTCCTGGGATTATCACACATAACAGTCTCTAGAGTTTTTACAGAGAATGGAGTGAGGATCAAAAAAACATCCACTGAGTGGCAGTTCCATGGGCGAAAACACCTTGTTAATGAGAGAGGTCAGAGGAGAATGGCCAGACTGGTTCAAGCTGACAGGAACTCAAATAACCGCACATTACAGCAGTGGTGTGTAGAAGAGCATCTTTGAATGCACAACATGTCAAACCTTGAAGCAGATGGGCTACAGCAGCAGAAGACCACGAATATACACCAGTGGCCACTTTATTAGGTACAAGAGGTACTTAAAAAAGTGGCCACTGAATGTAATTGGTGTGCTTTTATATTCTAGGACTGTTTCAACAGAAAGAAAAGCGTGCAGATCTTTGGATTCTTGCACACTTAGTTTTACATGCAGGTTTAAAGACAAAGTCTTTTAGGACTATGTTTAGACAACGTAGGCTAGGTACCTGAGCAATGAGATCCTTGTGCTTCTTCATGATGTCATTCAGGTCCTCTTGGTCTTCATCAAGACGTCTCAGCAGGTCAGACTTCTCACGCTCCAACTGGCAGAGCTGTTCATCGGCCTGCCGTCAAGCACATGGAAATATCAGAGAACAATGCAAGGTCCACCAATAAAATTCTTACTTCACACGTATTTGTACATATTCTATGCAGCCTGCCCAAGGTTTCCCCTTCCAACCGATCATGATCATGTGATTCTAAGAAAGCTTACCAAAGCTGGAGGAAAATAAAAGCTGAGTAGATTTGAAAGGTGGGAGGAGGGGAGAGAGTATGCCAGGCGATAGGTGAAACTTGGAGGGGGGGATGAAGCAAAGAGCTAGGAAGTTGATTGGTGAAAGAGACAGAAGGCCATGGAAGAAAGAAGAAAGGTGGGGGGGTGGGGATTGGGAACACCAGAGGGAGGTGATGGGCGGACAAGGAGGTAACATGAGAGAGGGACGGGGGATGGGAAATAGTGAAGGGAGATGTGGGTGGAGGCATTTCTGGAAGTTTGACAAATCGATGTTCATGCCATCAGGTTGGAGGCTACCCAAACAGATTATAAGGTGTTATTCCTCCAACCTAAGTGTGGCCTTAACCTGACAGTGGAGGAGGCCATGGATGGACATATCGGAATGGGAATGGGAAGTGGAATTAAAATAGGTAGCCACTGGGAGAGCCTGTTTGTTCTGACAGACAGAGCATAGATCTCAGTGAAGTGGTCTCCCAATCTACGTCGGGTCTCACCGATATACAAAAGGCCACACTGGGAGCACCGAACACAGTATATGACCCCAATAGACTCACAGGTGAAGTGTCGCCTCACCTGGAAGGACTGTCTGGGTCCCTGAATGGTAGTGAGGGAGGAAGTGTAGGGGCAGGTGAAGCACTCGTTTGCAAGGAAAAGTGACAGGAGAGATATCAGTGGGGAGAGACGAATGGACAAGGGAGTCGCGTAGGGAGTGATCCCTGCAGAAAGCAGAAAGTGAGCGGGCGGAGGAAAGATGTGATTGGTGGCGGAATCCAGTTGGAGGTGACGGATGTTTCAGAGCATTATGTGCTGGATGCAGAGGCTGGTGGGGAGGTAGGTGAGAACAAGAGGAACCCTACCCCTGGTAGCATGGTGGGAGGATGTGATAAGAGCAGATGTGCATGAAATGGAAGAGATACGGTTGAAGGCAGCGTTGAATGTGGAGGAAGAGAAGCCCCTTTCTTTGAAAAAGGAAGACATCTCCTTCGTTCTAGAATGAAAAGCTTCATCCTGAGAGCAGATGCGACGGAGACGGAGGAATTGAGAGAAGGGGCTGGTGTTTTCATAAGTAGCGGGGGTATAGTTCAGGTAGCTGTGAGAGTCCATTGGTTTATAATAGACATTGGTGGATAAGCTGCCTCCACAGATGGAGACAGTGAGGTCGAGAAAGGGAAGGGAGGTGTCGGAAATGGAGCAGGTGAATTTGAGGGCCAGGTGGAAGTTGGAGGCAAAGTGGATGAAATCAATGAGTTCAGCAGGGTACAGGAAGCAGCACCAATGCAGTCAATATTTTAGGTTAATGACCCTGCTTCAGAAGAATTCTACTGGCGTATACACTGCTGCAAAGAGTTCAGTGTCTTTTTTCATCCTTCTGATTTCTCCAGAACCAAGTAGCTATGTCTTAGAATTAGGTATCAATCATTTAAGGACAGAAATGGGAAATTTTCTACCCTGGAGAGTTGTGGAAGCTCAGAGACTGAGAATTTCTAACATGCCTTTGGCTCAAGGGGAAATTGTCTTAAGTTATACACACAAAATGCTTGAGGAATTCAGCGTCCGGGAGCATCTATGGAGTGGAATGAACAATCGACTCTTCAGGCTCTTCATCAGTTTTAAGAGCTGATGTTAAGTTTTTTGCTTCTTTACAAAAGAAAATTATCCAATTTAATTTTGATATAGATTTGGAACTGACTGAACGGCTAAGCAGGTTCAAGGGCAGGAAAGCCTGCTCCAACCTGTCTGACTTTGCAAGGGGGTTTAACAGGGTGGTCCTGATAAATGGCCTGAAAAGCTGACTGTTTATTCCTCTCCATCGATGCTGCCTGAACTGCTGTGTTACTCGAGCAAATTGCGTGTGTTGCTTAACACTTCCAGCACCTGCAAAATCTCTTGCATTTGTGACAGGGTAGTCGCAGGGGTTGTCTCCACTAGTGGGAGACTTGAACAACACAACATAGTTGCTAGATAAGAGGGCAGCATTTAAAATGGAGTCACAGAAGTATTTCTTTCCACAGAGAGTGGTGAGTCTCTGGAATGCTCTATCTCATAGGGTTTTGGAGATATTTAAAGAGGAGTTACTTGTGACAGCACAGAAAAGGCCATTCCAGCCCAATGAGCTACACGGCGCAGGTAGACAAGGCCCAATAAATCCATTCTGTCCCAAAGGGCCCAATTCCGACCCAATGAGTACTTGAATAATCAAGGAATGAAACGCTATGGAGAACTGGCACAGAGTAGTTGAAATATGAGGCAGATTAACCTTGATCACACTGAATGGCAGGGTGGTCCTGAAGAGCTTTTTTTGTTGTGTTCTTATGTTCCATTTCCTGCATTACCAGGGTTCGGTGACAGAGTTGCAAGGCATTGGTCAGACTGAACTTGGAGTATTGTGAACCGTTTTGAGCCCCTTATCTACGAAGGGATGTTCTGGCATTGAGGAGACCTTTCGACATTTGATAGTTTCAATAAGATCTACTCTCATCCTTCTGAATTCCAGTGAATACAGGCCCAGACTATCAAACACTCTTTATACAATAAGCTTTTCATTCACAGAATTATTTTCGTGAACCTCCTTTGAATTCCTCTCCAATGTCAGCATTTCCTTTCTTAAATAAGGGCTCAAAACTGCTCACAATACTCCAAGTGAGGCCTCACCAGTGCCTTATAATGCCTCAGCATTACATCTTTGCTTTTATATTCTAGTCCTCTCGAAATGAATGCTAACATTCTATTTGCCTTCCTCACCACAAACTCAACCTGCAAATTAACCTTTAGGGAATCCTGTACAAGGACTCAAGTCTCTTTGCACCTCATAATTTTGAATTTTCTCCCCACTTAGACAATAGAATCGTGAGTCTATCATCCTCTGCTTTAAACATACCCAATGACTTGATTGCTACAGCTGTCTATGGCAATGAATTTCACAGGTTCACTACTTCTGGATAAAGGGGACTGATTCCACAGATTCACCACCTTCTGGTTAAAGAAACATTCCATTTGTTTGCAGTTGGTCCATATACCTGTCTTTTAACTGAGAAGGAAGGAATTACTACTCTACGATTTCAGCTGCATTGAAAAAGGAGCAGAAGGGCCACTTCAAGGCTCCCATCTCATTGCAAAGGAGGGAAATTGTGAAACATCTGGAGCTGAGAAACCCAGTGGACTGAATGGTCCGTCTGGTCAGCATGACAAAACGATGAACCTTTGCTAACAGAGACAGTTCAACCAGCAAAGACAAAATAGCACTGGTAAGCAACAAAGCACATTTGCTTTTGTTATCATCATGAGAAGCCTGGAGGGAGGGGCAAAGGTGCCTGGGTTTAGCATGTCAGCTTTAATCCTATATGGTACATGGACAACCGGAGTCTACAAAGTGACACGCGCATTATGAAACCGGAGACAAAAATAAATACTCAGCAAAATAAGACTGAGTTTAGTTCAGATATTCTCTTTTTCCAAACTATTAAAGTCCTTTAACTTTCTTAAATATAAGAAGGGATAAAGATCAAAAAGACAGGAAGAGATTGTGAAGTATTACTGAAGGGGCTAACAATTCACTGCAGCCAGAGTTAATAATTAACTTGCACAGGGAATTAAACCTGGCCTTTGATTTTTTTTAAATTTCTCGAAGCATGGAAAGTCATTTAAACAGCAACTCTATAATCCTCTGGTGCTGTGTATTCTACCCAGTTAATAAGTGCACAGATGCCATACAAGTTACGGAACTTTAGTTACAACAGTGCCAATCTACACATGATGACTATAATGTGAGAAACACCACGGTGTTCATGAAAGCAAAGTAAAGGGAGAGCTTTGAAGCTGAGCAGAATCACACACAGCCAGTACAGTAGCTGCTGAAGGATCTGCAAAGCCAAACACTGAACTGACAGCAGAATTAGATTTATACAAAAAGGAAATGGATCAGTCAGCCCATCCAACAACACATACAACATCAACCCCTACCAATGCACCATAGAAAGCATTCAACCTGAATACACCATGGTTTGATAATGGCAACTGCTCTTCACATGACTACAAGTTGGACCCTTGATCTCACAATATATCTCATGGTGATCTTGCACTTTATTGCCTACCTGCACCGCACTTCCTCTGTAGCTGTTACACTTTATTCTGCTTTGTTATTATTTTACCTTGTTCTAGCTCAGTGCACTGTGTAATGATTTGATCTGTATGAACATTACTCAGGACAAGCTTTTCACTGTGTCTCGGTGCAGGTAAAAATAATAACCCAACACCAACACCAACCCTACAGCAAGCCCATTTTTCTCTCTTACATCCCACAGATGGTCATACCATTTTCTTGTCCCCCTGAATATTTTCCAGCTGAACGTGCAGATGTCCCAACTCCTGCAGCATGGATTTGTGAGACTTCTCCATCTCCACACAACGAGCTGTGCTTTCCTGTAACTGATGAGAGGAAAAAAAAATGGTTACTGAGTAATTGTTTGATGAGCACTTTGTTTGCAAGAAGGCCTGACTTTTCAAGGACGTGTTAGTGCACTAACAGTACCCAGGAAACGTAGACACTAAATCCATTGAGCGAACTTGTCAGAATTGCTGAACCACCAGAACAAGACACCAGGAAGAGAGACGAGTAAAACATCTCATGAAACCTGTCCACTTCCAATATATCCTACTTCACATAGTGAAGGGCATTTGTGGTCGTAAGAAATAGGAGCGGAATTAAGCCTGTGCCCCTCAGCTATGTGGAGTACTTCGCCATGTATTCAACCTGAGCCTGAGGCTCCAGAGGGTTCCTGTGCTGTGGAAGACGTCCTGCCTTGTGCCTGTGCTGAAGATGCCGCGCCCCAGCGGCCTCAATGACTGCAGACCGGTGGCATTGACCTCCCACATCATGAAGACCCTGGAGAGACTTGTTCTGGAGCTGCTCTGGCCTATGGTCAGGCCACACTTAGATCCCCTTCAGTTTGCCTACCAGCCCCGACTAGGAGTTGAGGATGCCATCGTCTACCTGCTGAACCATGTCTACGCCCATCTGGACAAGCCAGAGAGCACTGTGAGGGTCATGTTTTTTGACTTCTCCAGTGCGTTCAACACCATCCACCCTGCTCTGCTGGGGGAGAAGCTGAGAGCGATACAGGTGGATGCTTCCCTGGTGTCATGGTTTCTTGATTACCTGACTGGCAGACCACAGTACGTGTGCTTGCAACACTGTGTGTCTGACAGAGTGATCAGCAGCACTGGGGCTCCACAGGGGACTGTCTTGTCTCCCTTTCTCTTCACCATTTACACCTCGGACTTCAACTACTGCACAGAGTCTTGTCATCTTCAGAAGTTTTCGGATGACTCTGCCATAGTTGGATGCATCAGCAAGGGAGATGAGGCTGAGTACAGGGCTACGGTAGGAAACTTTGTCACATGGTGTGAGCAGAATTATCTGCAACTTAATGTGAAAAAGACTAAGGAGCTGGTGGTAGACCTGAGGAGAGCTAAGATACCGGTGACCCCTGTTTCTATCCAAGGGGTCAGTGTGGACATGGTGGAGGATTACAAATACCTGGGGATACGAATTGATAATAAACTGGACTGGTCAAAGAACACTGGGGCTGTCTACAAGAACGGTCAGAGCCGTCTCTATTTCCTGAGGAGACTGAGGTCCTTTAACATCTGCCGGATGATGCTGAGGATGTTCTATGAGTCTGTGGTGGCCAGTGCGATCGTGTTTGCTGTTGTGTGCTGGGGCAGCAGGCTGAGGGTAGCAGACACCAACAGAATCAACAAACTCATTCGTAAGGCCAGTGATGTGGGGATGGAACTGGACTCTCTCACGGTGGTGTCTGAAAAGAGGATGCTGTCCAAGTTGCATGCCATCTTGGACAATGTCTCCCATCCACTACATAATGTACTGGGCGGGCACAGGAGTACATTCAGCCAGAGACTCATTCCACCGAGATGCAGCACAGAGCGTCGTAGGAAGTCATTCCTGCCTGTGGCCATCAAACTTTACAAATCCTCCCTTGGAGGGTCAGACACCCTGAGCCAATAGGCTGGTCCTGGACTTACTTCCTGGCATAATTTACATATTACTATTTAACTATTAGTGGTTTTATTACTATTTAATTATTTATGGTGCAACTGTAACGAAAACCAATTTCCCCCGGGATCAATAAAGTATGACTATGTCTATGACTATGACTAATCCATTTAGCCCATTGAGTCTGCTCTGCCATTCAATCATAGCTTATTTTTTTGTTCAACTCTTTTTCCTGCCTTCTTCCTATAACCTTCCTATAACCATTATCAATTTCTGCTTTAAATATACCCAAAGGCTTGGCTTCCACAGCTGCATGTGACAACAAATTCTGCAGATTTACTGCCCTCAGGCTGAAGAAATTCCTCCTCAACTCAATTTTAAAGGGATGCCCCTTTGTGCTGAGGCTGTGTCATCAGATCCTGGACTCTCCTATTGATGGGAACCCCCTCTCCACATCCACTTTATCCAGGCCTTTCAGTGTCACACAGGTTTCCGAACTCTCTCAAGTACAGGCCCAGAAGCATTGAACGCTCTTCACAGGTTAAGCCTGTGAATCATTCCTGTGAACCTCGCTGGACCTTCTCCAGGGCCAGGATACCCATCCTCAGATACAGAACCCAAAATTGCTCACAATATTCCAAGTGTGGTTTGACCAATGCCTTATAAAGCCTCGGCAGTACATCCTTGTTATTGTACTCTAGCCCTCTCAAAATGAAGGCTAACATTGCATTGGCCTTCTTTACTACCAACTCAGCCTGCAAGTTAATCCTGAACCAGGTCGGCCAGGTCCCAAGCAGAAGCAGGAATTGCATCCAATAAGCAATAAGCATCTCAATGATGCCAACCAAGGAGCACAGGTTACTTCAAAGGCACTGCAACAAAGTACAGTATCTCTCACCATCAGGACAATAATGGTGCAAGACCAGCGGTTTTCCACACAAGCAAATCTTTATTGTATGACGTAAACCGTACAAGTGGGAGGTTTTGCTCCCGGGCTTTCTCCTGCAATTGACGTGCTGTAAAAATCACGTCAGGTGTTCCTCCAGCTGGATGGAGGCCACACAGAGTCAGGCAGGAGATCTGCCAGAGGTGAAAGCCAGTCACATAAAATTCAGGTGAGTACCTTTCCTGCTGTAGAGAGAGGGGAGATGCCTCTGCAGTTTCTGCAGTCAGCCTTGTCACTCTTTTTGAAGAATGTGACAATCAGAGCATCCCTGAGTTCAGCTGGACCTTCTCCTGGTCCCGGCTGTGGACAAGCAGGTCATGAATACCATTTTAAAAGTTCCGTGCCACCTCCTTTGAGGATTTCTGCTGGAATTCCATCAGGCTCCATGGTTTGTCCTTCCTCAACTTTTTGCAAGCTGTCTGCACCTCTTTGATATTAGGATGCTTACTCATAGGAACAGGAAAAAATAGGAGCAGGAGTAGGTCACCTGGCCCGTCGAGCCTGCTCCATCATTCAATAAGATCATGTATTTACTGAGATCGCCTCCACTGCTTCATGGGGCAGAGAATTCCACAGATTCACCACTCTCTGTGTAAAATAGTTCGTCCTCATCTCCATCCTAAATCTACTCCCTCGAATCTTAAGGCTTTGTCCCATAGTTCTACCAGTGCCTCTATCTTATCTATCCATTGCATAATTTTATATGTTTCTATAAAATCTCTTCTCATTTTTCTGAATTCCAGCAAGGTCAGTCCCAGGCAACTCAATCTCTCCTTAGTCTAAACCCCTCATCTCTGGAATCAACCTGGTGAACCTCCTCTGCACCGCCTCCAAAGCCAGTACGTCCATCCTCAAGTAAGGAGACCAGAAGTGTATGCAGTGCAGATGTTAAACTAACTGGCCTATAGTTACCTGTCTTTTGCCTACACCCTTTTTTAAACAGTGTCCTCCTTCATGGGTTGTTGTGGGAGCTGGTTGATGACTTTAACATCAACAGTAGTGTCACGATTAAGTAGCTCCTGAACATGTTCCTGCCATCAAGAAATGATGGCATCATTGTCCTTTGGCAGCCTTTTTGTCCATCTTTGGAGCGAAGGGGATTTACGCCACAATGGTTTGGGCCGTACGTTGCCTTGGTGATAATTGATATCACCAGAGTCAGCGAGCTGCTGTGTTTCTAGGGCCCTCTCAGTTCCCCACCATCACTCCAACTTTATATGGCCTTCATTGACCTTACCAAAGCATTTGACTCTGTAAATTGTCCTACCCTTTGGCAGATACTGTCCAAAATCAGGTGCCCGGAGAAATCTCTCAAGATCCTGCAGCTCTTACACAGTGCGACATTCATCAGCAACAGTGGCTCTGAAACAGCACCATTTAAGGTTGAGACCAAGGTCAAACAGGGGTGCATCATTGCCCCAACTCTGTTTGCCATTTTCATTTCAACCATTTTTCACCTCACAGGCCGAAACCTCCCACAAGGTCCAGGTTCTTCATAAGACAGATGGGGCTGCTCTGTAACACTAACAAGTTCAAGGCAAAGAGTAAAGTGTCAACTACTTCCATCATGGATCTCCAATACACAGACAACAATTCCATTGTAGCTCACTCTGAGGAGGTTCTGCAGTGCATAATGGATGCTTTTGCCTGAGCATACAAGCTCCTGGAACTTGATCTGAACATCAAGAAAACCCAAATACTGCACCAACATGCTCCAGATCAAGCTGCTAAACCTCCAACTATCCAAGTTGACAACATCCCTCTGGAGAACACTGATCATACCTAGGCAGCCTTCTTGCTTCAAGAGCTAACATTGACCTTGAAATAAATTACAGAACAGGATGTGCGAGTGGAGCTTTTGCCAGGCTGAGAAAGAGGGTTTTTGAAGATCGGAATATCAAAACCAAAACTAAGTTTCTGGTCTATAAAGTTATAGTTCTTCCCTCCTATGGAGTGGAGTCATTGACAACATACAACAGGCACATAAAATCCTAAGAAACTTACGATCAAAGATGCCACCACAAGATTCTGATAGTTAGCTGGAAGAACAGGCGCACTAACTCCAGCATCCTGGAGGAAGCTAACATTAACTCCATAGCCACAATCGTGACTCAACACCAATTGTGATGGGGGGGCCACCTCATTCATATGCCTGACTCCCCCCTCCCTCAACAACTCCTGTCCAGCCAACTCAAGGATGCAAACAGCACTCCTGGAGAGCAGAAAAAGCAGTTCCACGACAATCTCAAGACTTAGCTGAGGAAATGCCACATCAACTTGAATGGACGGGAGAAATTAGCACAGGATAGGAATAGCTGGAGAAAGACTGTCTGTGAGGGAGTGCACAGCTTGAAGAATACCCCCACTAAGTGGCTTCACTGTAAGGAGAGACTGGGAAAGGGCCAACCTCCTCAACGATCAGGAGAAGAATCATACTTGACTATGAGTGATCGGTGATGATGACAATTACATAAACGCTTCTGTTTCACTTTGCTTTTGTAAGTTAATTTACAGTATAATAGATTTTCCAGTGTACCCCTTTGAAGAAGGAGTGTGAAAAAAAGCTCTGGTGAATTAAAATCACAAAAGATCCCACAGATGCTGGAAAAATCTTTGTGATTTTTTTATAAATGACCTGGATGAGGAAGTGGAGGGATGGGTTAGTAAATTTGCTGATGACACAAAGGTTGGGGGTGTTGTGGATAGTGTGGAGGGCTATCAGAGGTTACAACGGGACAATGATAGGATGCAAAACTGGGCTGAGAAGTGGCAGATGGAGTTCAACCCAGATAAGTGTGAGGTGGTTCATTTTGGTATGTCAAATATGATGGCAGAATATAGCATTAATGGTAAGACTCTTGGCAGTGTGGAGGATCAGAGGGATCTTGGGGTCCGAGTCCATAGGACACTCAAAGCTGCTACGCAGATTGACTCTGTGGTTAAGACGACCTACGGAGCATTGGCCTTCATTAATCATGGGATTAAGAGCTGAGAGGTGATGTTGCAGCTATTGGACCCTGGTCAGACCCCACTTGGAGTACTGTGCTCAGTTCCGGTCGCTTCGCTACAGGAAGGATGTGGAAACTATAGAGAGGTTGCAGAGGAGATTTACAAGGAAGTTGCCTGGATTGGGGAGCATGCCTTATGAGAATAGGTTGAGTGAACTCGGCCTTTTCTCCTTGGAGCGACGGAGGATGAGAGGTGACCTGATAGAGATGTATAAGATGATGAGAGGCATTGATCATGTGGATGGTCAGAGGCTTTTCCTTAGGGCTGAAATGGCTAGCACAAGAGGGCATAGTTTTAAGGTGCTTGGAAGTAAGTACGGAGAAGATGTCAGAGTAAGTTTTTTTTTACGCAGAGTGGTGAGTGCGTGGAATGGACTGCCGGCGGTGGTGGTGGAGGCGGAAACGATAGAGTCTTTTAAGAGATTCCTGGATAGCTACGTGTAGCTTAGAAAAATAAAGGGCTATGGGTAAAGCCCAGGTAGTTCTAAGGTAGGGACATGTTCAGCACAGCTTTGTGGGCCAAAGGGTCTGTATTGTGCTGTAGGTTTTCTATGTTTCTATGACCATGTAGGAAGGAAGTGTTAGATTGATCCTAGATTAGGTTAAAAGGTCAGCAAAATATTGTGGGCCAAAAGGCCTGTACTTGCTGTGCTGTTCTATGTTGTGTTCTGTGTTAAGTTTGGTTTACCTGCTGCCTAGATTCTGACTCCAGCCCCAAACCTGTCTACATCTTTGACCCTTGGCATCCCCAGGTCCTGTGGCACACTCGGTTCACACTCCAATATACACACGTGACCTCATGAGTACACAGATCCATAGGCGAACTGAGAACAGGGAATCCGTGCAGTTTGGAGTGAGCTGGATGCTGAACCAGTGGGATTGATTGCCAAAAAACTTGATACCAGATTATTGGAGTTTGACTCAAGTTTCTGTGATGACTGAATGTTAATCACAGCACTGAGCTCCGAATGCTCCAACTCTGCAAGCACAGCTAGCATCTTTTCTTAACAAAAACCAAAAGAACATGTCAGTCTATGGCCTCCTCTACTGTTGCAATGCGGCCACACTGAGGTTGGAGAAGCAACACCTTCTATTCTGTCCACGTATCCAACAACCTGATGGCATGAACATCGATTTCTCAAACTTCTGGTCATGACTCCCTCCCCCACCTTCATCATTCCTCAATCCCATTTCCCTCTCTCACCTCATCTCCTTTCCTGCCCATCAATCTTCCGTCCGTGGACTCACTTTACACCGCACACTGTCGGAGCAGTGCTGCCAGAATAATCAAGGACACGACTCACCCAGCCAACACATTTTCCGTCCCTCTTCCCTCCGGGAGAAGGTTCAGGAGCTTGAAGACTCGTACGGCCAGCTTTGGGAACAGCTTCTTTCCAACTGTGATAAGGCTGCTGAATGGATCCTGACCCGGATCTGGGCCGTACCCTCCAAATATCCAGACCTGCCTCTCGGTTTTTTTGCACTACATTACTTCCCATTTTTCTATTTATGATTTATAATTTAAATTTTTAATATTTACTAATTTTAACTATTTTTAATATTTAATATTTGTAATCCAGGGAGTGTGAAGCGCAGAATCAAATATCGCTGTGATGATTGTACATTCTATTATCAATTGTTTGGCGACAATAAAGTATAAAGTATAAAGTACCTCCCTCTGGTGCTCCTCCCCCCTTTTCTTTCTTCCATGACCTTCTGTCCTCTCCTATAAGATTCCCCCTTCTCCAGCCCTGTATCTCTTTCACTGATCAATGTCCCAGCTCTTTACTTCACCCCCTCCCTCCCACCCGCTATCACCCATCACCTTGTGTTTCTTCCTCCCCTCCCCCCACCACCTTCTTATCTGACTCCTCATCTTTTTTTCCCTCCAGTCCTGCAGAAGGGTCTCAGCCCAAAATGTCAACTGTACTCTTTTCCATAGATGCTGCTTGGCCTGCTGAGTTCCTCCAGCATTTTGTGTGTTACCTTTTCAAAAGTAAGTGACAACCCTCACATCAATGGGGGATGCATTCTATGATGTCACTCTGAATGGAAACTGGTTCAGAATAAGGTCGATCTGAAATGGTTTACATTATCACACATGGTGTCACTTTATGTATACTGTAATCTATGACTATAAGTCTATTTATGTATATGTGGCCACACTCAAATAGTTACTTGTGTTCTATAGGGTTGCCTTTATATTGATATTTATTTTGCATTTTTTGTTGTGTTCTTTATGCTTTGTGTTTGTTCATGCTGCATTGGACCCAGAGTAACAATTATTTTGTTCTCCTTTACACTTGTGTACTGAAGAATGACAATAAATAATCCTGAATTAGAGTAGTTTGGGCATTTACTCTGTGGTTAATAGTTTGCAGAATAGACTCGATGAGCCAAATTGCCTAATTCTTCTCCTATGGTCCAATAGAAAGCTGATCAACAGCACTTTCACTTGGAGATTTGGAACCTTACTCTCCTCGTTCAGAATATTCAGATGGCTTTACTATTGCATTTTGAAAAGTAATTTGTCTCTTTGCTCCCGAGTTAATAGGAAACTGATCAACGCCACTTTTGTGTTTATACGAGGTAGTTAGGAACACATGCATATTCATTCACTGAATGCAGGCATCACTGACAAAGCTGACATTTACTGCCATTCTCCTGGAGAGCTTGTTGGTAAACTGTATCCTCAATGTCTGGTACTTCCACACCATGTTTACACAGAGGAATGCCACAGAATGCTGTGCTCTGACGAATGGTGTAAATAAAGATAATTCTTTATTCTTTCTATTATCGGAGAGGATGCTGATTGGTTCCATCACTGTGCCTGGTGTGAAGGCACCAACGCACAGGATCACAGGAAGCTGCAGGATCACCAACGCACAGGATCACAAGAGGCTGCAGGATCACCAACACACAGGATCACGGGAGACTGCAGAAGGTTGTAGGGTCAGCCAACTGCATCATGGCAAAACCCTCCCCACCATCTGGACATCTTCAAGAGGTAGTTCCTCGAAAATAGGCCACATCTATCCCAAAGGACATTCACCAAATGAGGCATGTCCTCTTCTAATTATTACGATCAGAGAGGAGGTACAGGAGCCTGAAGACCCACATTCAGCAATTCAGAAATAGCCTCCACCCTTCTGCCATCAGATTTCTGAATGGTCCATGACCCCATGAACACTACCTTTTATTTTGCACACTTATTTTTGTAATTTATAGTAATTTTATGTATTGCAATATACTGCTATTGCAAAACAACAAATCTCACAGCACAGCGATAATAAGCCTGATTCTGAATTAAGTGGTGAATCCCTGACACTCTCTAGCCCAGAGGCAAGATGACTGAATATTGATATATTTTTGAAAGATGGAGAAATTGAGGGCTGTGGGGACCTGGCACAGAGAAGGGGTTAAGGACTGGGGAAGGTGCCATGATGATATTGAAAGTTGGGGCAGACATGAGGGGCCGAATGGCCTATTCTTGCTCTTCCTTTCTTGTATCTTTTGTGTAAAAAATTGACTGGGGCAGGATGGAAATGCTGGTAGACAAAATGAGGTTGATGTTCTGGAGCATGCTGATATTAAGGGAGAGGAGGTGTTGGAGTTGTTAAAATACATTAGGACAGATAAGTCCCTGAGGCCTGACGGAATATTCCCCTGGCTGCTCCACGAGGCGAGAGAAGAGATTGCTGAGCCTCTGGCTAGGATCTTTATGTCCTCGTTGTCTACGGGAATGGTACCAGAGGATTGGAGGGAGGCGAATGTTGTTCCCTTGTTCAAAAAAGGTAGTCGGGATAGTCCGGGTAATAATAGACCAGTGAGCCTTACGTCTGTGGTGGGAAAGCTGTTGGAAAAGATTCTTAGAGATAGGATCTATAGGCATTTAGAGAATCATGGTCTGATCAGGGACAGACAGCATGGCTTTGTGAAGGGCAGATCGTGTCTAACAAGCCTGATAGAGTTCTTTGAGGAGGTGACCAGGCATATAGATGAGGGTAGTGCAGTGGATGTGATCTATATGGATTTTAGTAAGGCATTTGACAAGGTTCCACACGGAAGAAGGCATGGGATCCAGGGAAGTTTGGCCAGGTGGATTCAGAATTGGCTTGCCTGTAGAAAGCAGAGGGTGGTGGTGGAGGGAGTACATTCAGATTGGAGGATTATGACTAGTAGTGTCCCACAAGGATCTGTTCTGGGACCTCTACTTTTCATGATTTTTATTAACGACCTGGATGTGGAGGTAAAAGGGTGGGTTGGCAAGTTTGTAGACGACACAAAGGTTGGTGGTGTTGTAGATAGTGTAGAGGATTGTCAAAGATTGCAGAGAGACATTGATAGGATGCAAGAGTGGGCTGAGAAGTGGCAGATGGAGTTCAGCCCGGAGAAGTGTGAGGTGGTACACTTTGGAAGGACAAACTCCAAGGCAGAGTACAAAGTAAATGGCAGGATGCTTGGTAGTGTGGAGGAGCAGAGGGATCTTGGGGTACATGTCCACAGATCCCTGAAAGTTGCCTCACAGGTGGATAGGGTAATTAAGAAAGCTTATGGGGTGTTAGCTTTCGTAAGCCGAGGGATAGAGTTTTAGAGTCGCGATGTAATGATGCAGCTCTATAAAACTCTGGTTAGGCCACACTTGGAGTATTGTGTCCAGTTCTGGTCACAATAGGAAGGATGTGGAAGCATTGGAAAGGGTACAGAGGAGATTTATCAGGATGCTGCCTGGTTTAGGGAGTATGCATTATGATCAGAGATTAAGGGAGCTAGGGCTTTACTCTTTGGAGAGAAGGAGGATGAGAGGAGACATGATAGAGGTGTACAAGATAATAAGAGGAATAGATAGAATGGATAGCCAGCGCCTCTTCCCCAGGGCACCACTGCTCAATACAAGAGGACATGGCTTTAAGGTAAGGGGTGGGAAGTTCAAGGGGGATATCAGAGGAAGGTTTTTTACTCAGAGAGTTGTTGGTGCGTGGAATGCACTGCCTGAGTCAGTGGTGGAGGCAGATACACTAGTGAAGTTTAAGAGACTACTAGACAGGTATATGGAGGAATCTAAGGTGGGGGCTTATATGGGAGGCAGGGTTTGAGGGTCGGCACAACATTGTGGGCCAAAGGGCCTGTACTGTGCTGTACTATTCTATGTTCTATGTTCTAAAATCAAATTTATTATCACTGACATATACGACATGAAATCTGTTGTTTTGTGGCAGCAGTACATTGCAAAGACACAAAAATACTATAAATTACAAATAGTTAAGTAGCTCATAGATAAATAATAAAGACAGAGTGTTCATAGACCATTCAGAAATTTGATGGTAGAGCGGAAGAAACTGTTCCTGAATTATTAAGTGTGGGTCTTCAAGCTTCTGTACCTCCTCCTCACTGGTACCAATGGGAAGGGGGCAAATTCCGGATGGTGAGGGATGTAAATCTGGAGTTATTTATTTGTTTATCTATTTATTGGAATCTAGGATGGAATCAGCCTCTCAGGCCCTTCGAGCCACGCCACCCTGCAATCCCCTGATTGAATCCTAACAATTACAGGATAATTCACGATGACCAACCAGTAGGACTTTGGACCATGGGATGAAACCGGAGCACCCAGAGGAATCCCATGTGGTCATGGGAAGAGCACACAAACTCCTTACAGGCAGCGTGGGGAATTGAATCTGGTCACCAGTACTGTAAAGCACTGTGCTAACCACTAGCCACTGTGCTGCCCCCTGCATTAACATGTTAAAGACATGCATTTTCAAGACAGCAGTAGTGGTTTAGGAACGATGGGTGTGGTCACAAATTAGGAAGGATTTAAGTTTTTTTCACACAGATTAGAAAGTTATCAGTAATTAACTCACTGATTTTTAATCACTACCAGACATTGACATATAACCTGCCTGAGCTCCCTGGCCCCTAACAAACTGCTGCCTTACATGAACACAACTCATACCTTGTCATTTTCAGCCCCTTCAGATATTGTACCCCACCTCATGTGGATAACTTCAACTGCTTGCTGGTTGTCATGGTTACAAGAGGCAGAGGATAGATAGTGTGTGTCTTCTCAGCATTTTCTATACTGTTATGAAGTCATTATTCCTGATTAATTGGAAAATACACTGTGCTTAATGAAATTGAATGCATGAAAGGGCGTGAATCAGAATCAGATTTATTATCACCGGCATGTGTCCTGAAATTTGTTAACTTAGCAGCAGCAGTTCAATGCAAAATATGATAATATATGAAAAAATAAGTAAATCAGTAACAGTCAGTATGTATATGTACTTTGTACATTAAAAAATTAAATTACATTTAGTGCAAAATAGAAATAACTTAAAGAAGTGAGGTAGTGTTCACGGGTTCAAAGCCCATTTAGGAAATGGATGGCAGAGGGAAGAAGCTGTTCCTGAATTGCTGAGTGTGTGCCTTTAGGCTTCTGTATCTCCTGCCTGATGGTAACAATGAGGAGAGGGCATGTCCCGGGTGATGAGGTCCTTAATAATGAACGCCGCCTTTCTGAGGCACCACTCCTTGAAGATGTCTTGGATACTATGGAGGCCAGTATCCGTGATGGAGCTGACTAATTTTACAACTTCCTGTGGCTTTCAGTCCTGCGCAGTAGCCCCCCCCCACCCCCCCATACCAGACAGTGATGCAGCCTGTCAGAATATTCTCCACGGTACAACTATAGAAGTTTGAGTGCTTTGTTGAGTGCCAGGTTGTTGCTGCAACACCACTCAACTAGCATATCTTGCTCCTGTGTCCCTCTCATTTCCATCTGAGATTCTACCAACAACGGTTGTATCATCAGCAAATTTATAGATGGTGGTTGAGCAATGCCTAGCTACACCTGAAGCTAGAGAACCATCAAATCTGAAGGGCTGAGCTCAGTTAGATCAGTAGCTCCTTGAAAATAAGATTGCATAGAGTTTTAGCATCAGAGTGATCTAAGGAGAGGTTAGTAAGAGATTGAAGAGGGTGGGGACACTGGGAGATCCCAGCTCACAGAGGGCATCATATCCTCTCAGACTTTAGGGAAACAAAATTACCTGGAAGTTTAAGCCAGAGGGTTGTGGCTTGTGCAGTGGAACAGGAAAAATAACAGCAGCCCAGTCTGTGCAGCAGTACTGCCTCCAACTTACCCTATCTCTCCACAAAGAGCAGGTCAGTCACGCTGGTGTGCAGAAATGGTGACAAATTGCCCAATTATAACAGTAAATGTACCAGGGAGATACATTTCAAACGGTTCCATTAGCCTCGGGTTTTGCAAGCAGAAAATCCGACAGCACAACTAAATGGGCCACAAATATCCCTTAAACACGCTTGCAGAAAGAAGGGAAAAAAATGCAGATAGTTCCAACCTGTCCTTCAGATGCACTGTAAATGAACACAAGTTAAATGGTAGAGAATAGAAGGTCTGGTTTCAAATGTTTATATCATCACCTCGAAACCTGCTGTTTTACTGCCTCCCATGTTTTATCCTCTACATTATTTATGTGTAATGTATATTAAATAGATTCTGGATAAGACAGCATTTCATTATCTGTAACCTGAACTTCCCTGATGTTTCTGTGCATCACACAGATCCGATCGATAGTCAGCAACAGCTCCGTTCCTGATCTGGCTGATGGATTGATGGATAGAGGAGAGAGCTAGCCAGCAAAGCAATCACATCTGGGCCTCAAAGTGACAGGGCTGACCACAATTACACTGCCAGCTCAGATACTCGTGTCAACTCACACCACAGACGGAAATGCTAGTGTGAGGTAAGGACTGAAAGCAGTGTCACAGGTAGACAAGGGGGCAAAGAAGGTGTTTGCCTACTTCAGAATCAGAATCAGGTCACAAAATTTGTTGTTTTGCAGCAACAGAACACTGTAATATTTAATAAACACTGTAAGTTACAATAAGAATTATGCAAAATAAATTAGAGCAAATAGAGAGTAAAAAGTGAGCTTGTGTTCATGGTCTATTCAGGAATCTGATGGTGGATGGGAAGAAGCTGTTCTTAAAATACTGAGTGTGTATCTTCAGCCTCTTGTACCTCCTCTTGATGGTAGCAATGAGAAGAGGGCATGTCCTGAATGGTACTCGGTGCATTGAGCATACTGCAGTATTACACAAGGTATTGGTAAGGCTATACTTACAGTTTTGGTTTCCCTGTTATAGAAATGATGTTAAGAAGTAATTCAGGGGAACCTGAATCTGAGAGGGAGCTCTTTCACTCAGGTGGTGGTGTGGGTGTGAAACACTGGAAGTGGTAGATGTGAGTTCAATTGTAACACTTAAGATAGGATAGGTACATAGATGGGAGGGGTTTGGTGGGATATGGTCTGGATGAATGTAGATAGGACCAGGCAGGAGATCAGGTCGGCATGGACTAGATGGGTCAAAGGGCCTATTTCTTTGCTGTCGTGCTCTGTGATAGGCTGTGGCTGTGACTGACCTGCCGTTGCAGCTTCTGCACCTCCAGCTTACTGGAAGTTTGATCAGGGTCTTGCATGGTTCCCAGCAGTAGCTGTGCATCTACCAGGAGTGCATGCTTGCGTCGCAGATCCCTTCGTAGGCGCTTCTCCACGTCAAAGTCCCGATGGCCGATCTGCATTGGATGAGATCTACTTTTAGCAACAATTCATTTTACTTTGCAAGCAGTTTGGATGCCTTTGTCTGCCATCAAGGCCATAAAAAAAATTGGCAGCAAAAGCAGACATTCTCAGTCTATCTGCTCTGATGAGACAGAATTTCAAGATTGCTACATTGTTATGCAAAGTCATCCTATTTAATTTGTTCCCTAATTCTGTGTTGCTTCTTAATAGAGCTTGTTTTCAGTCACATGACTGAAACAGAATAGAATTTAACCAGACAGTCGCACTGCACTAACTCAGGACCCACTTAGGTGGTCACGAACTGCCAGATGTTAATGAGTGATCCACGAGGACAGCCCACAGCGTAATCTTCATATATAAAATTAATTACTACAAATATCTAATGCTTCTTTGCTGATTTGAATATCTTTGATTAAACAGGGTGGTCTGTTTAATAATAATATAATGAACTGAAAATCACTTATTTTCATCCTTACTCAGCTTCATTGTTGACCACTGATAGAAAAGCGACTTCAGATTTCCCTGTCATATACTCTTGGTTTGCATTTGGAGATGTTTGAATCTTTTCTGCTTGGAAGTCAAAGATCAGATTGTGTAGGAATCCAAGAGAATGCACAGAAATGTAAGAAGCTGCAGAGGGTGATGGACTCAGCTCACAGACCATCCTACCACCAAAAGGCAGCATCTATCACTAAAGTCCCAACATCTGGGCTATCCTGTCATTTGAATCAGAATCAGATTTATTATCACTGGCATCTGTCGTGAAATTTGTTAACTTAGCAGCAGCAGTTCAATGCAATACATGACATAGAAGACAAATAAATCAATCAATCAATTACAGTATATGTATATTGAATAGATTAAGAATCATGCAAAAATAGAAATAGTGTCCAAGGATTCAATGTCCATTTAGGAATCAGATGGCAGAGGGGAAGAAACTGTTCCTGTATCGCTGAGTGTGTCTCTTCAGGCTTTTATACCTCCTACCTGATGGTAACAATGAGAAAAGGGCATGCTCTGGGTGCTGGAAGTCCTTAATAATGGGCGCTGCCTTTCTGAGACATCGCTCCTTGAAGATTTTCTGGGTACTTTGTAGGCTAGTACCCAAGATGGAGCCAACTAAATTTATGAGCCTCTGCAGCTTCTTTCAGTCCTGTTCAGTAGCCTCTCCATACCAAACAGTGATACAGCCTGTAAGAATGCTCTCCACGGTACATCTATATAAATTTTAAAGTGTCTTTGTTGTCATACCAAATCTCTTCAAACTCCAAATGAAGTATAGTCACTGTCTTGCCTTCTTTATAACTACATCGATATGTTGGGACCAGGTTAGGTCCTCAGAGATCTTGACACCCAGGAACTTGAAACTACTCACTCTCTCAACTTCTGATCCCTCTGAGGATTGGTTTGTGTTCCTTCGTCTTACCCTTCTTGAAATCCACAATCAGCTCTTTCATCTTACTGACGTTGAGTGCCATGTTGTTACTGCGACACCACTCCACTTGTTGGCATATCTCGCTCTGTATGTCCTCTCATCAACATCTGAAATTCTACCAACAATGGTTGTATCATCAGCAAGTTAATAGATGGTATTTGAGCTATGCCTAGCCACATTGTCATCGGTATAGAGAGAGTAGAGCAGTGGGCTAAGCACACACTCCTGAGCACTAGTGTTGATTGTCAGTGAGGAGGAGATATTGTCACCATTCTGCACGGATTGTGGTCTTCTGGTTAGGAAGTCAAGGATCCAATTGCAGAGGGAGGTACAGAGGACCAGGTTCTGTAACTTCTCCATCAGGACTGTGGGAACGATGGTGTTAAATGCTGAGCTATATTTGATGAACAGCATCCTGATGTCGGTGTTTGTGTTGTCCAGGTGATCGAAGGCTGTGTGAAGAGCCATTAAGATTGCATCTGCCGTAGACCTATTGTGACGATAGGCAAATTGCAGTGGGTCCAGGTCCTTGCTGAGGCAGGAGCTTATTCTGGCCATGACCAACATCTTAAAGCATTTCATCACCATAGATGTGAGTGCTACTGGGTGATACGTAAGTGTTACCAGGCATTAAGGCAGCTCAAACTGCTCTTCTTGGGTACTGGTATAACTGTTGCCCTTTTGAAGCAGGTGGGAACTTGCGACTGTAGATGGAGAGGTTGAAAATGTTTTTGAATACTCCTGCCTGCTGGTTGGCACAAGTTTTCAGAGCCTTACCAGGTACTCCGTCAGGGCCTTCTGCCTTGCAAGGGTTCACCCTCTTTAAAGAGGGCCTGATATCCGCCTCTGAGACAGAGATCACAGGGTCATCAGGTGCAGCAGGGAACTTCACAGCTGTAGTTGGGTTCTCCCTTTCAAAGCAGGCATAGAACGCGTTGAGTTCATCTGGTAGTGAATCATTGCTGCCATTCATGCTATTGGGTTTCGCATTGTAGGAAGTAATATCTTGCAAACTCTGCCAGAGTTGTCGTACATCTGATGTCGCCTCCAACCTCATTCAAAATTATCTCTACACCCTTGAAATAGCCCTCCATAAGTCATGTCCTGGTTTTCTGGTACAGATCTAACTGCTACCATCAGGCAGAAGATGCAGAACATGAGATCTCACATCACCAGGTTCAAGGACAGCCTTTTCCCTTCAGCCAGTTGGCACAATCTTAATTACCAGCTTAGTCCACGTTTGCACAGATGCAGTGAAGAACTGACTTGATACAGCATCATAGGCATGAAGCATCAGAGACACAAAATTCACAAGGAAGGTATAAATTAAACATAAATTATACACAATTTTTACAAGAAAGAACACAATCAGAACCAAAAAAAAATGTCCATTGTGGTGTTTCGGTCCAAAACGTCAACTGTACTCTTCCATAGATGCTGCCTGGCCTGCTGAGTTCCTCCAGCATTTTGTGTGTGCTGCTCAGATTTCCAGCATCCGCAGATTTTCTCTTGTTTGCCATTTTAGTGGAAGATGGTCATGGTGTTGCTATACTGAGGTTGTGATTAGGGTTGTGCAGATTGTGCACAAACCAAATGGTTGAAGGGAAGTAGCTGTTCTTGAACTTTGTGGTGTGGGACGTCAGGAATTTGTACTTACTGCCTGGTGGTAGCTGTGAGAATATGACAAGACCCAGATGGTGATGACCTTTAAGGAATGATGCTGCCTTCTTAAGGCAGTGCCTCAAGTAGGTACTTCCAATGGTGTGGGCTTTGCATTGGGCTTAGTCTACTGTTTCTACAGCTTCTTACGTTCCAGCACTTTCAAATTGCTATACCAGACCAAGATCCGACCAGCCAATTTCAATTTGGATCTTCGATTATCATCTGAAGGGTTTGGGTTTAGGTCGCACTCAGAATTCTTAATCTACAGTCTGAGCACAGGTCAGCGAGCTATTTCAACCGTTAGAATATACTGATAGAGGTGTACAAAATGATAAGAGGCATAGTTCAATGGGACAGCAGGAGACATCTTCCCAGGACAGAAAAGGTGATTAGAAGGGGGATGTCAGAGGAACAGTCACAGAAGTAGAGGTACTCTCAGAGGTATGTCAGAGGTAGATTTTTTTAAAACACAGAGCGTGGAGGGTGCATGGAATGCACTGTCAGGGGTGTGGTAAAGGCAGATATATTAAGGGAACTCATGGATGAAAGGAAAATAGAGGGCTATGTGTGAGGAAAGGGTTAGATTGGAATTAAAGTAGGTTAGAAGGTCGGCATGGGCTCAAGGGCCTATACTGAGCTGTAGTGTTCTACATTCTACACTTCGCATTCGCCTAACGTCTACGTGCACTTTAACTCTCCCCCTCCCACCAACCGGTCCAAGCAGGTCAAGACTGATGGCTGCTATTTCACACATTAAAAGTGGAGAAGCAAGCTCATTGCATGTGGACAAAATCAAATGCTTTCCCCTTTAACTTGTGAATGGACAACACCTTTCAACTTGTTCAAGAGATATATTGATATAGAAGTCAATATATCTTCAACTGGTCATATTCTACCAAATGAAATTAATAGGGTTGCAAATGCATCTTGAGTATTGGAGTAAGATGAACACATAGTTCCAGATCGACTAAGTGTTTGATATTTAATTCAATTCCTATCAATCGAATTCACCATCACTTTCTGTGTAGACCGGACAGACAGTCCGATATTGGCCGTTTTGCACAGCCCACTGGGTGAATTTCAAGCCCAAAATTTCAGTTCAAGAATAAAATGATTCTCCCAATGTGACCCTGAGTTTAATCCAGCTCAGTATTTTGCTTTTGAATAAAATGCAGTTGACGTGCCTCTCTACTGTAGTGAGTTGAAGGAGACTGATGCAACTCGTGTAGGTAAAGGCTCTGGACTGCCTGTACTGCCTGTATGGTTCCATCTGCTTTGCATGGAAGGTAGGGCTGCCTGTACTACTTGAATGAGGTATATCAGCTAGTTGAGTGACGTTGCGGTAATAACCTTGCACTCAATGTCAGAACCAATCAGGTTTAATATCACCGGTATACGTCATGAATTTGTTAACTTTGTGGCAGCGGTACAATGCAACACATGATAATATGGAAAAAACTGAATTACAGTAAGTGTGTATAGATATACAAGTAGGGGAAAAACAGAAATAAAAAAATAGTGACACACACAAAATGCCGGAAGAACTCAGCAGGTCAGGCAGCATCTATGGAAAAGAGTAAACAGTCATCATTTCGGGCCGAGACCCTTTATCAGGACTTGAAAGGACGGTGAGAAGTCAGAGCAATAAGGTGGGGGAGGGGAGGAAGAAGTACAAGGTGGTAGGTGATGGGTGATAGGTGAAACCGGGAGGGGTAGGAATGAAGTAAAGAGCTGGGAAGTTGATTGGTGAACGAGATAAAGGGCTGGAGAAGGGGGAGTCTAATAGGAGAAAGCAGAAGACCATGGAAGAAAGGGCTAGGGGAGGAGCACCAGAGGGAGGCGATGGGCAGGCAAGGAGATAAGGTGAGAGAGGGAAATGGGAATGGGGAATGGAGAAGTGGGGTGGGGAATGGAGAAGTGGGGTGGGGCATTACAGGAAGTTTGAGAGATCGATGTTCATGCCATCAGGTTGGAGGCTACTCAGACAGAATACAAGGTGTTGCTCCTCCAACCTGAGTGTGTCCTCATCGCAGCAGTAAAGGAGGCCATGGACTGACATGTTGAAATGGGAATTGGAAGTAGAATTGTAATGGTGGCCACTGGGAGATCCCACTTTTTCTAGCAGATGGAGCACAGGTGCTTGGTGAAATGGTCTCCCAACCTACAACGGGTCTCACCGATATACAGGAGGCCACACCGGGAGCACTGTATATAGTACGTATATGACCCAACAGACTCACAGATGAAGTGCCGCCTAACCTGTAAGGACAGTTTGAGGCCCTGAATGATAGTGAGGGAGGAAGCGTAGGGGCAGGTCTGGCACTTGTTCCTCTTGCAAGAATAAGTGGCAAGAGTGAGATCAGGATGGAGGGATGAATGGAGAAGGAGTCACGTGGGGAGCGATCTCTGTGGAAAGCAGGAAGTGTGGGGGTGGGGCAAAGATGTGCTGGGTGATGGGATCCTATTGGAAATGATGGAAGTTAAGGAGAATTATGTGCTGGATGTGGAGGCTGGAGGGGTGATAGATGAGGACAAGAGGAACGTTATCACTGGTGGTGTGGTGGGAGGATGGGTTAAGGGTAGCTCTGCGCAAAATGGAAGAGATGCAGGTGAGGGCAGCGTTGATGGTGGAGGAAGGAAAGCCCCTTTCTTTGAAGAAGGAGGACATCTCATTCATTCAGGAATGAAAAGCCTCATCCTGAAAACAAAATACGCAAAATATTGAGAGCCAAGTAACATGTCGAGAAGTCATGGGAGCAGAATTAGGCCATTCGGCCCATCGGGTCTGCTCCTCCATTTGATCATGGCTGATTTTACTTTTCCTCTTTCGCCCTGTAACTTTTCATACGCTTTCTAATCAACAACCTACCAATGTCAAGATTCAAGTTTATTTATCACATGCTTATTGAAACATACAGTGGGATGTGCCATTTGTGTGAACAGCTTCCACAGCTGAGGATGTGCTGGGGCAGCGTGCAAGTGTCACCACATATTCTGATGCAAACATAGCAGACTCATTTTAAACATTAGAAAATATGTAAAAAAATCCCTCTGCTTTAAATACACCCGATGACTCTGCCTCCACAGATATCTGTGGTAATGAATTCCATATATTTACCATCCTCTGGCTAAAGAAATTCCACCTCAGCTCTGTTCTAAAGGGAGGTCCTTATATTTTGAGGCTGTCCTAATATTGGAAACATCCTCTCTACATCCAATCTGTCTAGGCCTTTCAGTATTTGGCAGCTTTCAATTAGATTCTTCTGAATCACACACAAAGAAGGGTTGCTTGGTGTCTGAGTGTGTCTTGATACCAAAGAGTTTAAATACAAATTGAAAATCTGGACCTGAATCCTCAGAGTCACAAAGGGATGCAGCCTTGTAGCATGCTCTGTGACCTTATGTTCCGATGTCTTATGGTCGTATGGTGCACTGTGTCTGTACCCCCCACTTATCCTTGTGCACAACTCTGACTAGTGATCAGACACACACTGACTATTGACCCAATAGACATTCCGTTACACTCTTTAAACTTTACACTCGATTTGATTCTGGAAAGCTTCATGCAGGCTTGAACGTTTATTACTGCATCCAGCTAAATGCCTAATCAATACTCTATTTAGCTTTGAGAGTGTTCCTGGTGTTGCTGAAACCAGCAGTCTGCTGTTGCAGTAGGCCTCTGCAGTACCCACACTGCCTCCGTCAGTGAGGTGAAAGCAACTTCATTCACATACTCTATATATTTACATGTATCAGGAATTTGCTATGGTGTGTTGGCACGACACGCAACAATAAATGACAATTGGAAAGAATAAGGAATTATACAAAAATAAAGTTAGAGGTTAAAGTAGCAATGTGTAATAAAATGTGCATAAATACATAAGTACCAGCAAGAATTCACAATGTAAACAGCATTATGAAAAGAATCACACACACACACAATGTTGGAGCAGTATCTATGAAGGGGAACAAATAGTCATCATTTCGGTCCAGGAGTTTGAGTCCTGATGAAGGGTCTCAGTCCCAAAAGTCCACTGTTTGTTCCTGTCCATAGATGCTGCCTGATCTGCAGCATTTTGTGTTCCTCTGGATTTTCAGCATCTCGTGTTTATAAAATGTATCCAGCTCACCCATTAAATAATTTCACAAACACTGACCTGTTCACAAAGTGTTCCGACCAGACACTCCAGGTCCTGCTTCTCATGAAGGACCAGCTGACGTTCCTCAAATTCTTGTTCCAGTTGCATCTCCAGCTGACGGAGCTGTGACAGAGGAAAAGATTCCCCAAAATCAGGCAGCGTATAGTGCTGGCAACATCAGGCTTCCCCAGGGGTTCTGCAAATACCCACAAATCAGCCCAAAGGGACCCCTCAGGTATTTCGTCATCTGCCTGAGCATTCACTTACGTTACCTTTAACGTCCCTCTCCCTCTGCTCAGACTTAGATTCATGTACATCGAATCATACAACCAACACAACAACCTTTGGTCACCTACCTACAGGAAAGACGTAGATAAGGTTGAAAGAGTATAGAGAAAATAAACAAGAATGTTGCCGGGTCTGGAGGTCCTGAGTCATAAGGAAAGATTGAATAGGTCAGGACTTTATTCTCCAGAACATAGAAGACTGAGGGGAGATTTGATAGAGGTATACAAAATTATGCGGGGTATAGATAAGATAAATGTAAGGAGGTTTTTTCCACTGAGGTTGGATAGGACTACAACCAGAGGACAAGGGTTAAGGGTGGAAAGTGAAAAGTTTAAGGGGAACATGAGGGGAAATGTCTTCACTCAGAGAGCTGTGACAGTGTGAAACAAGCTGCCAGCACAAGTGGTGATTGCAATTCCTACTGTATTTCAACAATAAGAGGTTTGGGTAGGTACCCGGATGGGAGGCGGCTATGGTCCAGGTACAGGTCGATGGGACTCGGCAGTTTGAATGGTTTGACACAGACTAGATGGGCCCAAGAGCCTGTTTCTGTGCTGTAGTTTTCCATGACTCCAATCCAAACGCGCTAGGGGTTGTCCCCAACTGTCGCCAACATAGCGTGCCCACAATGGACACGTGGTATGACGTACAATACCATTCTCCTACAAGAAACCAAAGACAAGTTACTCCTGTGCCCTCCCTACCCCTGCCCCTACATGATATTTGTATGAGAGTTGAGCATCTGAGTAATGGTTCCTCCTGACCACATGAGCTAGTCCTAACGAACGGTCTCGACCTGAAAAGCTGACAATTCCTTTTGCCCACCACCCCCACACTGCCGGGGCTGGTGGTAGAGGCAGAGACATTAGGGAATTTAAGAGACTCTGAGATAGGCACACGGATGGTAGAAAAAAATGCAGGGCTGTTTGGGAAGGAAGGGTTAGATTGACCTTGGAGTAGATTAAAGATCCAGCACAACATCATGGGCTGAATGGCCTGTACTGTTCTATGCAGCTCAACCCACCGAGTTCCTTCAGTAGATTGTTTGTTGTTCCTGATTTGACTATCGGCACATTTTGCTCAGCCACACTAAAGGGACCCAGAGGCATATCCAGACAATGTTATGTCTCAGCAAAGGGTCAAGCTTAAATCCAAGCCATCACAACCAAAGTGAATGACTGATCTGGACATGTGTTGCATCATTTTTGTCAGCTGGAGTGTGGCTGCCAGAATACAGGCTGACATCCTGACATTGGTGACGAGCAACTCACAACATTTCAGTGTTCACAGATCAATTCTAACACCACTCTGTAGGGAGTTTCTGTACATATTCCCTCTGGGATGAGTGAGTTTCTGTACATATTCCCCCTGGGATGAGTAAGTTTTCTGTACATATTCCCCCTGGAATGAGTGAGATTTTGTACATATTTCCTCTGGGATGAGTGAGTTTTCTGTACAAATTCTGCATGGGATGAGTGAGTTTCTGTACATGCTCCCCATGGGATGAGTGAGTTTCTGTACATATTCCCCCTGGGATGAGTGAGTTTTCTGTACATATTCCCCCTAGGATGAGTGAGTTTCTGTACATATTCTGCATGGAATGAGTGAGTTTCTGTACATATTCCCCCTAGGATGAGTGAGTTTCTGTACATATTCCCCCTGGGATGAGTGAGTTTTCTGTACATATTCCCCCTAGGATGAGTGAGTTTTCTCCAGGTGATCTGGCTTCCTCCCACAATCCAAAGATGTATCGAGTAGGTTAATTGGCTATTAATTAGATTGGGGTTATTTGGAGTTGTGAGGTCGCTGGAGTGGCTTAGCTTGAAGGGCTGACTCCACACTGTATCTCTAAATGAAAGAAAATAAATCCCAGAGCAGTAACAAGAGAGTGTTGCCTGTCTCTGGTGACATAATCAGACATGAAATGAAATGAGGTCAGATGGGAATCTGAGATCCATGATATACCTAGGTACAATTGCCACCATTGTCTGTAAGGAGTTTGTACACTCTCCTTGTGGGTTTCCACCAGGTGCTCCTGTTTCCTCCCACAGTCCAAAGGCATAAAGATTAGTAGGTTAATTGGTCATATGGGAGTAACTGGGCCGTGTGGGTTCATTGGGCCGGAAGAGCCAGCTACTGTGCTGTATCTCTAAATAAGTATTGGCTATAGGAGCCTATTGATCTCCTGGGAGTGGGGAGAAGATGGCGGCGCGACGGCAGTGTGCGCGGCCACTTCAGTGGTGATGTCTGTTATCTGTCAAGTAGGGGACCGTGCACAATTCTGATTTGATGGAGACAGACGTGAGAGCACAGGGGAACATCTGGAAAACTTCTGAAATGCCCACTTCGCTGCCGCTGCTACTGTGTGGTAACCGGAATCTCCGGAGCTGAAGACCCCGAAATCCTCAGCATTGCGTGTTTCAGCGGCCGGGGCGAGGTCGAAGGCACTCAGCAGAGGATGGCGCTCGGGAAGCTGTATCGGAGAGGCTGGTCGGAAGCTCGGAGTTTTCAGACGGCTGGACTCAGTGTCGGCTGTGGTCGGCTGCTTCCAAGGTATCGGCAAGTTGACGGTGCCTGGAGGTTTATGGCAGGGAGTTTCTCCCTTTTGCCGCCTGCTATCGGGGACTTAGGAGTCGATCGACTCGGGGACCTTGAGACTTTTTTTTACCGTGCCCATGGTCTGTTCTTCATCAAATTATGGTATTGCTTTGCACTGCTGTAACTATATGTTATAATTATGAGGTTCTGTCTGTGTTAGTCTTTGGTCTGTCCTGTTTTCTGTGATATCACTCTGGAGAAACATTGTATCATTTCTTATTGCATGTCTGCATTTCTAAATGACAATAAAAGAGGACTGAGTGTTCTCATAATCTAATTGAACAAAGTCTACCATGGTTGCAATAGTGATTACATGTCGAAAGGCATTCACTGGCAGTGAAGCACTTTGGGACTTCCTGGGAGGGATGAAAAAAGGCTTTATAGAACTGCAAATCATTTTGTCTTACTTTCTCAAACACAAAGAACATACCCTTCGCTGGCAGGATTTACGGACATCTTCCAGCTCTTCCTCCTTGTCTTCTAGTTCCTTTATGTGAATCTGCTTCATCCGCTCCAGCTCCACTTCCAGACGGAGGAGGGTCTGAATGCACGGGGAGGAAGAAGAGGAGAGAGTGAGGTGGGGGCGCATAGGTCAGATGGCAGAAAAAGGCTGATAAATGGGGTCACAAATAGGGTAGATGAGAAAAAGCTGCAGAGGGTTGTAGACTCAGCACAGGCACAGGCTTCCCAAGCATCAAGCACATCCTCACAAAGCAGTGGCTGAAGGTTGCCTCCAGCATGAAAGACTGCCTCTACACCGGACATGCCCTCTTCTCATTGCAACTATCAGGGAGGAGGAACAGACACCTAAAGACACACAGTCAATGTTTCAGGAACACCTTCTTCCCCAATGCCATCTGATTTCTGAATAGCCCACAAATCCATTAACACAACCAGCTGTCTTTTTGCGTAATTTTTAATAATCTTATTGTATTTTATAGTAATTTTTATGTCTTGCACTTTACTGCTTCTGCAAAATAACAAATTTCACAGCCTATGTCAGTGAAAATAAACCTGATTCAGATTGGGACAACAGTTAGAGGGGACAATACAGGAAAAGGAGACAGACTGAGAAATAGAGGCAGAGTGTAGCAACGAACAGGTACTGAGAAGGAAAAATCAATGTCAACAAAGAAAGAGAGTAACAGTCGGAGAATTAATCTAACTAGGTAAGAAGGTATCAAATGTTCAAGAGGAGGAAAATGTCACGTCAAAAATAGAAACCACCAGCAAGTCCCGTTTAACAACTTTTACTTCTTAATGTTGCATCATGGCCTGTTTTGGAAATGTCAATGCCCAAGAACCAGAAAGCCAACAAAAAGTGACGGATAGGGCCCAGTCCACCGCAGGTAAAGCCCTCTCAGCACTGAGTACATCTACACAGAGCGCTGCCACAGGAAAGCAGCATCCATCATCGAGGACCTCCAGCACCCAGGCCTTGCTTTCTTCTCACTGCTGTCATCAGAAAAAGGACGCAGGGGCCTTAGGTCCCACACCATCAGGTTCAGGAGGAGTTATTACCCTTCAGCCATCTGGTTCCTGAGCAAGTATGAGTAACTTCACCAAACTGATTCCACAACCTTTGGACTCACTTTCAAGGACTCTAACTCATGTTGTCAGTATTATTTATTTATTATTTGCACAGTGGTTGTTTGACCGTCTTTGTGTGTAGTTTTTCATTGATTCTACTGCATTACTTCCCTCTACTGTGAATGTCTGCAAGAAAATGAATCTCAGGGTAATACATAGTGACAATTACATATATAGATAATTAATTTTACTTTGAACTCTAAACTTTGTTTTATTGTGGAAGATGCTTTAAAAAGTCTGTAGAAGCTGACAATCAGCTTCTTTCCTGTCAGTGTTGCCTCTGTGCTGAGTAAGCCTTCAATATCACTCTAAATGGCCCGGTTCTCAGATGTATGCTGCAACAAACTGCCCACATTGACCACAAGCCCACTGTGGCAGCTCCAGTGATCACTGATTGAGGTTCAGATCCTTCTGCAGTCTGTACGGAGTTTGAACACTCTCCTCAGGACAGTGTGGGTTTCCTCTGGCTTGCTCCACATCCCAAAGACGTACGGTTAGGGTTAGCGGGTTATGGGCTTGTTATGATGGCACCAGAAGTATGGCGACACTTGCAGGCTGCTCAGAAAGTTCCTCATTGATCTGATTTGATGCAGGATGATATATTTCATTGCTTGTTTCAATGTACATGTGACAAATAAAGCTAATTTCTCTTTAATCTCTTTGGATTAATTCACAGGACGGCGGAGTGGGGTGTTGGTTAAGAAGACTCTCTTTGTAACTTACACCCCCTGACATGGGAAATTTATTTATTGAGATACACCGTGGAATAGGCCCTTCTAGCCGCGCTGACCAGCAACCCACGATATAACCTTAGCTAAACAAGGGACAATTTACAATAACCAATTAACCTACTAAAGCAGTATGTCTTTGGACTGTGGGAGGAAACTAAAGCACCCGAAGAAAAACTCATGCATTCCCCGTGGAGGACGTATAGACTCCTTACAGGTGATATTGGAATTGAACCCGATCTTTCATGCCCCGAGCTGTAATAGTGTCCTTGCCAACCGCTACACCATCATAGCACCCTGCAAAATCCATTCTAATTCTTTGTAGTTTTTCAACACCACCTTCCAAATCCAACCACCAAGATAAGGGTAAGAGGCATATGTGAATGAGACTGACAAAATCTGCAAATCCAACCACCAGGACAGGGGTAACTGGCATACGGCAATAAGACTGGTAGCATCTCCAAATCTAACCACCAGGACAAGAGCAGCAGACGTATGGGAATGACACTGACAACAACTCTCCCACCACTTTATATCCAGATCTTTTAATCACATGGTCTGAATTATAGAAATCTCTCCACTTTGACAATAGAAGTGCCTTCACCGCACGGGTGACATTGCTTCAAACTGGGGGCTTATCACACCTTCCTAAGGGCAATTAAGAATGGGCAAAGAATACAGGCCCCATCTCTACCGCCTGTATCTCTGACAAAATAAAGAGAATGCAGTCATGGTGCATTTACACATGGATCAGCATCTGTGTGATACATCTGAAATTCTCCCATGATGTTCACCTCCCATTCATCCCCTGACATGGGAGCTGATCTCCCATTCATCCCCCGACATGCTGTTCACCTCCCATTCATCCCCTGACATGCTGTTCACCTCCCATTCATCCCCTGACATGCTGCTCACCTCCCATTCATCCCCTGACCTGGCATTAACCTCCCATTCATCCCCGACATGCCGTTCACCTCCCATTCATCCTCTGACCTGGCATTGACCTCCCATTCATCCCCTGACATGGCATTGACCTCCCATTCATCCCCTGACATGCTGTTCTCCTCCCATTCATCCCCTGACATGGGAGCTGATCTCCCATTCATTCCCGACATGCTGTTCACCTCCCATTCATCCCCTGACATGGGAGCTGATCTCCCATTCATCCCCTGACCTGGCATTCACCTCCCACTCATCCTTTGACATGCCGTTCACCTCCCATTCATCCCCTAGGAACAGAGTTTAAGGTTAGTTTCAACATCTCACCCTCAGACCCAAAAGCATTAAACATTATGCAGACATCATCACCTCACTGTTTGTAACAGAAAACACAGTGACTGAACTACACTGTCCAGTCTTTTGCCACTGGACAAAGTAAACCTATTAAATCTGCTATACAAATGCAGATTATGTTTTGTTTTCTCACACACAGTAACTGGGCTCCTCAAAGAAACTCCGCCCGTCCCAAAAGGATAGGCTCACAGCTAATGAACCTAATTTAATTTTTTGAACAGCAGATGAGGAACATCAGTGTATTTCAGGCAGAACCCATTCAATAAACTTCCACATTAAAGGCCATTAGTTAAGATTAAACTCGCGGGAACTGGAGGGAAATTGTTAATGTAGTTAGGAGATTGGTTCAGCAATAAAAGGACAGAGGGTGGGAAGAGTAGGTTTCTAACAAATGAGGAAGGTATTTTGATTTCCCACCTGGATCAACTGTAGAGTCTCAATTACTCACAATAAGCATTAATGATTTAGATAACACAATGAAGATCACAATTGCAGGTCTACAATGACAAAATGATTGATGGAGGATGATGCAGTGTGGTGGAAAGCATCTAATTACAGAAAGGCATTGATAGATTATATGAAGTGGTAACATGGTGCAGATAGAATCTGTTACTGTCTGAAGTCATCCACTATAACCAAAAGGAAGAAAGACCTAGATATTATTTAAATGCCATGGTAACGCAAAGGTTAGCTAGATGCTATTACAATTCAGGGTATTGGAGTCTGGAGTTCATTTCCTGCACCATCTATAAGGAGCTTGTAAATTCACAAGATCACAAGACGAAGGAGCGGAAGTAGGCCATTCAACCCATCGAGTCTGCTCTGCCACTCAACCAGGAGCTAAACTATTCTCCCATCTAGTTCCAATTACGGCTTTTTCCCCATATCCCTTGATACCCTGACTAATTAGATACCTATCAATCTCCTCCTTAAACACCCTCAATGATCGGGCCTCCACAGCTGTATGTGGCAACGAATTCCTCAAATCCACAACCCTCTGGCTAAAAAAAAATTCTCCTCATCTCTGTTTTACATGGGTACCCTCTAATTCTAAGACTGTGGTCTCTTGTCCTGGACTCACCCACCAAAGGAAACAGCCTTTCCACATCTACTCTGTCCAACCCTTTCAACATTCAAAATATTTCTATGAGATCCCCTCTCATTCTTCTATACACTAATGAATACAGTCCAACAGCCGACAAATGCTCCTCATATGTTAGCCCCTGCATTCCAGGAATCATCCTCGTAAATCTTCTCTGAACTGTCTCCAACATCAGACCATCCCTTCTAAGATAGGGGGCCCAAAACTGCACACAGTATTTCAAATGAGATCACACTAATATCCCATAGAGCCTCATCAACACCTCCCTACTCTTATACACTATTCCTCTTGAAATGAATGCCAACATAGCATTCGCTTTCCTTACTGCCGATCCAACCTGGTGGTTAACCTTTAGGATATCCTGCACGAGGACCCCCAGGTCCCTTTGCACTTCTGATTTTTGAATTTTCTCCCCATCTAAATAATAATCTGCCCGATTATTTCTTCTTTCAAAATGTACAACCGTGCATTTCTCAACATTGTATCTCATCTGTCATTTCTTTGCCCACTCTCTTAAACTGACCAAGTCTCTCTGCAACCTTTCCGTTTCCTCAACACTTCCTGCTCCTCCACCTATCTTGGTGTCATCCACAAACTTAGCCACAAAACCATTTAATCCATAATCTAATTTATCGGTATACATTGTAAAAAGAAGTGGCCCCAACACCGACCCCTGCGGAACACCACTAGTAACCAGCAACCAATCAGAATAGGATCCCTTTATTCCCACCCTTTACTTTCCGCTTATCAGCCAATGCTCCACCCATTCCAATATCTTTCCTGTAATTCTATGGGCTCTCATCTTATTAAGCAGCCTCTTATGCGGCACCTTATCGAAGGCCTTTTGAAAATTCAAATACTGTACACAACATCCACAGCCTCTCACTTATCAATCTTATTTGAGATTACCTCAAAAAATTCCAATAGGTTGGTGAGGCAGGACCTTCCCTTCATGAAACCATACTGGCTTGGGCCTATCTTGTCATGCACCTCGAGGTTTCATAACCTTATCCTTGAGGATCGACTCCAATAACTTTCCAACTACCGATGTCAGACTAATAGGTCTGTAATTTTCTCTTTGCTGCCTCCTCCTTTCTTAAACAGCGGAACTACATTTGCGACCTTCCAGTCCTCCGGAACCATGCCAGAGTCTATTGATTTCTGGAAGATCATTTCCAATGCCTCCACAATCTCCAAAGCCACCTCCTTCAGAACCCATGGGTGCACCTTATCCGGTCCGGGAGACTTATCTATTCTTAGTCCATTTAGCTTCCCAAGCACTTTCTTTCTAGTAATCTTGACTGTAGCTAATTCTATTCCCCGATACCTCTGGCTATCAGGTATGTTGCTAATGTCTTTCACTGTGAAGACTGATGCAAGACTCATTCAGTTCCTCCGCCATCTCTTTGTTACCCATTATAATTACTCCAGCATCATTTTCTATCGGTCCTATAATCTACCCGTGTCACTTTTTTACTCTTCATATATTTAAAAAAACTCTTAGAATCCTTTTTTATGTTAATCGCCAACTTCCTTTCATAATTCATCTTTTCTTTCCTAATGACTTTTTTAGTTTCCTACTGTAAGTTTTTAAAAGTCTTCCAGTCGTCATTTTCCCCGCTAATTTTTGCTTCCTTGTACGCCGTCTCTTTTGCTTTTATTTTAGCCTTAACCTCTCTCGTTAGCCATATTTGTGCCATTTTTCCATTCATGATTTTCTTTTTTCTTGGAATGTATTTTTCCTGCACTTTCCTTATTTCTTGTAGGAATTTCATCCAATTCTGCTCTACCGTCCCTCGATCTAGCTTACTTTTCCAATCGGTTTGGGCCAGTTCCTCTCTCATACCACCATAATTTCCTTTGTTCCACTGAAATATCAATACACCTGATACCAGCTTCTTTTCAAATTTGAAACTGAACTCAATCATATTATGATCACTCCTTCCAAGGGGTTCCATTACCTCCCGCTCCCTAATTGCCTCAGGTTCGTTACACAGCACTCAATCCAAAACAGCCAATCCCCCGGTGAGCTTATGGACAAGCTGCTCCAAAAAGCCAACCTGTAGACATTCTACAAACTCCCTCTCCTGAGATCCAGTACCTTCCTGACTTTCCCAATCCACTTTCATATTAAAATCCCCCATAATTATCTTGACATTGTCCTTCTGACATGCTTTTTCTATTTCCAGCTGTAACTTTCAGTCCACATCCCAGCTGCTGTTTAGAGGCCTGTATTATAACTGCTATTAATGTCTTTTTACCCTTGCCATTTCTTAACTCGACCCATAAGGATTCTACCTCTTCTGATCCTATGTCCCTTCTTTCTAGTGATTTGATATTGTTACTTACCATCAGGGCCACGCCACCCCCTTTACCTACCTTCCTATCTTTCCTATACACTGTATATCCTTGGAAATTCAGCTCCCAATCACATCCATCATTTTGCTATTACTCAGTGATGGCCACAATGTCATATCTTTTATCTGTAGCTGTACAACAAGGTCATTCACTTCATTTCTAATGCTGCGTGCATTTAAGTACAGTACATTTAGATCAGTATCTGTTACTGACTTTGCTATATTTCTATCGCACAGCAAATTATCCTGTCTATTCACCTGCCTGTCCTTCTTGCCATCTTTGCTGCACAGTATCTTTGATTTATTTCTATCTTCCCCTTCCTTGACCCTAACACCCTGGTTTCCTTCCCCCTGCCAACTCAGTTTAAACTCTCCCTAAGTTATCCCTGTGATAGCTTGGGTTTCATCCTGGTGCTCCAGTTTTCTCCCACAGTCCATAGAAGTACTGGTTGGTAGGTTAATTGGACATTGTTAATTGTATTTGATCAGGCTAGCGTTAAACCAGTGGTTTGCTGGGCAGTGTCGCTCAGAAGGGCCTGTTCTGCGATGTATCTCTAAATTTAAAAAAAAATGAAATGTTGAAAGTATAGATATCATTTAAACAAGGTACATAGATCTCTGAAAAGTTGTCATGGAGTATAAAACCTACAAATTTTTCCCAGGGTACACATTAAGACCCTTGTCAACTGCTGTTAGAAGTTCATCATCTCAGTGTCAATTGTGCTTTGGTCAGACCAAACCAAGCTGCTCTTCCAGACTACGGAGATGTCTGCAGGTGCATGTTGCTGTTAGGCACATTCAAGCATGCAGGGTTTTATGCTGATGGGCATCAGTCAACACAAAGACTTCTGAGGAGGGACCACAGTTTTGGGGCTTGTCGCCCCTGGACACTGAGGAGCTGAGTCCTGTCAACAACCTGTCAAGTACTACATGGGACATGAGACATAGATAAAGTGAATAGCCGCAGTCCTCTCCCCAGGGTAGGGGAGTCCAAAGTGAGAGGGCTTAGGTTTAAAATGAGAGGTGAAAGTTGCAAAAGGGAGCTGAGGAGCAACGTTTTCCACACAAAGGGTGGTGGAAGTATGGAACAAGCTGCCAGTTGAAATGCTGGAAGCGAGAGCTGTTTAACAGACATTTGGAGAGGTACATGGATAGAAAATACTTAGAGGGGTACGAGCCAAACCCAAGCAAATAGGACTAACTTAGGCCACTGGGTTGGCATGGATGAGTTAGGCCAAATGATCTGTTTTCTGTGCTTTGTACATGTACTTCCTTCTGCCGAGCCAAATTATAAAAAATGTATTATTCTGATGTATAGTGAACAGAGGAAAGGATGTGTACTGAATGTGATTCCTCTGTAATAAGAGGCATTGGTAATGGATAGCAAGCACCTTTCTTCCACAACAGTAATAGCTAACAGGTGGGGGCCTTTTTAATGCGATTGGAGCAATGTATGGGAGGGAACACGTCAGAAATAGGTTCATTTACACACAGGTGCATTGCTAGAGTGGAGGTAGAGGCAGATACATTAGGAATACTTAAACTCTTAGATAGGGACATGAATGATAGAAAAATGGAGGGCTATGTGGGAGGGAGGGGTTAGATTGAACTTGGAGTGAGTAGGTTCAAAGGTTGGCACTACATTATGGGCCAAAGGGCCTGTACAGTGCTGTACTGTTTGATATATTACTCTGATATTCACCGAATATCTGAAAAGATGTGTACTCAGTGTATGTCCTCTATGTATTGTTATGAATAAAGTTAATTTTTAAATTAAAAATAATAACTGAAAAGATTTATGGGATCCTACACCTTATAATTGGAAGGGTAGAACATAAGGGAGGAGGTAGAACACCTTGGTCCTGGTTTGAATTCATTGGATGCTTCGTACCACAGGGCACTCACTGCATCTCCCAAGGAGTTATCAGTTATAGGGGAGAAAAACACATTCACCCAAGCTCACTAGGCTTTTGGGGTTACATTATGTAGACTAGGTATGTATGCTCTTAATGGATGACTTATTTGAGAGGTTTAGTATTTTGAAAGGATTTGACAGAGGAATAGAAAAGACTTTTCCATCGTATCAGATAAAATCTAAAGATTTTCGAGAGGGTTACAGAAATGTGAGACTGGGATGGTTCCAGCAATGAGAATGTTTTAGTTCTGTGGGTAGACTGAAAAAGTTGGTAAGTCCTTCTTGGAAAAGTGGATGTCAAGAGGTAATTAAGATTATGGCGTCAACTGAATAGATAGGTTGGATCTGTTCCCATTGGTGGAAAGGTACATTGGGTGTATTCTTATCTAACTCATTAGTAAATATTACGAAAAGCAAAAGATCATGATAATAGTCTCCAATAGGTTATGGAAGTGATCATGCCCAGTTAGTTCAATGCCATTAACTATCCATTCAGCTGCTGCAGGAGCTCAAGCATACATTCCCCAGCACTTGCTGAATGGTGGAATTGGCCAAATGACAAAGGAAAATCTTTTATATACAGGGATTGATGAGGCTCTGAAAGCACTGGCCAGACAGTATTGGAATAGATTCAATTCGATAACATTAAAATATACTGTAAGTGTACGGGGAGATGGAGTAGGACTTGTGGAACTTACTTTGCACAGAGCCAACAATGCTCCAATGGGCTAATTGGCCTAATTTCATACTGCAATCACAGGACAAAGTAAAATCAGACCCAAGCCTCTCAGGAAAGAAGTGAAGAGATTTTTCTTCAGTGCAAAGGTGGCAGGAGTGTGGAACTATCATCTAGAGAAATCAGTGTTGGCTTGATATTTAATGTTTGCTTATTTAAGTATGTATGCATGTATTTATCTTTCTCTTTCATTTTGTATTTGCACCGTTTGTTGTCTTTTGCACACCGGCCGACAGTTCTGTTGGTGTGGTCTTTCATTGATTATTTTATGGTTATTGGATTTATTGATTATGCCCGCAAGAAAATGACTCTCAGGGTTGTATATGATGACATATATGTACTTGGATAATAAATTTACTTTGGACATGTCTTAACAACTAAAATTCATCTTGTTGAAAGATGGAACAGATAAAAGGGCTGAATTGCCGTCTCCTAGTATGTTTTATCCTATTGAAAGGAACAGAAAGGTGTACCTAACCGCTGGTAAGTTTTATTAAAATAGTATTACAAATTTTAATCGTGCAGAGCATGAGAAAGGGCAGATAATAGTGCCAGATAATAGATAATAATTCCTCTCAGCAGACTTTCAGAAATATTATCAGGATACAAACAGGAGTAGGATAAACTAGGTGCCTTCCAGATAGTCGTGGACAAATCACCACACGCTGTCTTTATATTTGCCGTAAGATGTGTTATTTGTGGACCAGGGTAATCGTCTACAACGTAGACAGCCTAGCTCTAAAAGCAATGTGTCAGTCATATTATTCAGCACCTCTGAAAATTAATCTGGTTCTATATTATCTATCCTCAGTGAAAGCGTATTTCTTCAATGTTATGGTTCTGGAAGTTCAAAGAGTTTCAGCCAGGTGTAGAAATCATTTAATTGCTCTTTTCATGACATCTTAACAAGGATCCCTCCCAGCACACATTGACAATGCAGGTCTCGACAGCTTGCTCTCTCAAGGTCTCTCATCTGCTTCAACATGCGTTGCAGACAATGAACGCTGGGTTGGGAGAATATTGATCAGTAGTGACCCAATTTCGAGAAACCATTCATTGACAGCAAATGCGTTGTTGTACAATTGTAAGAACTTGTACAACCATAATGCAGGCACATAAAATACAGCCAGTAAAAGCTTTTATTTTAACCATATGTTTCTCCTCACTTTAGAAATGGGTTTAAGATCACGATAACAACCCCCAGAAGGTTATATAGGTGAGTGTCTAAGCAAATCAGTGGTTATCGACAGTCCATTCAGCCAACAAAGCAACCCAAGCAAATCTCAGCCATACATTTCCCAGCATCACCTACTCAAATCCAGGCTCTGGACACAGCAGGAGGTGTGGCAAAGTAGTGTGTGATGTCTCAAGCAGATAGTCCTATTAAGACCATATGACACAGAAGCAGAATTAGGCTATTCAACCCATCGAGTCTGCTCTGCTATTTGATCATGACTGATTTATTTTCCCTCTCAACCCCATCCTCCTGTCTTCTTCCTATAACTTTGGCACCTTCACTAATCAAGAACATATCAAACTCTACTTCAAATATACCCAACGACTTGGCTTCCACAGCTGTCTGTGGCAATAAATTCCACAGATTCACCACCCTCTGGCTAAAGAAATCCCTCCTCATCTCTGATCTAAAAGAAAATCTTTCTATCCTAAACACAAAAGATTATGCAGATGTTGGAAATCCAGAGCAACACACACAAAATGTGGAAGGAACTCAGTAGGCCAAGCAGCATCTACGGAGAGGAATAAACAGTCAACGTTTTGGTGTGAGAGCCTTCGTCAGGAGTTAGGATGCTCCCTGTCCTGCTGAGTTCCTACAGCATTTTGTGTGCATTGCTCTCTCTACTGAGGATGTGCCCTTTGGACTGCTTACGATAACCAAATAATCTGAGGAAGAACACAGAGAGGAATTATTTGCTCTGCTGGGAGTCCAGAATGAAGGGTACTTTCTCCTTAATTTATAACTAGGACATTCACCAATGGTATTGGGGAATAGTTCTTATCAATAGAAGTGCAATGTTCTTTCCCTCAAAACACAATAAACTGAAACCAACAGGTGTTTGTTAGCCAAGGGAATTAATGACCAGGGAAGCAAAACAGAAGTACAGGGTGGCATGGTAGCGTAGTGGTTAGCATAACGCTATTACAGGTCTAGCGACCCAGATTCAATTCCCGCCACTCTCTGTACAGAGTTTGTACGTTTTCCACCGTGACTGTGTGGGTTTCTTCCAGATGTTCCCACATTCCAAAGGCTCATAGGATAATTGATCCCATGGGTGTAATTGGGTGGTGAGGGTTTGTTGGGCCGGAAGGGCCTGTTATCGTGATACATCACTAAATAAAAAATAAAGGGCAGCCATAATAAGTCTGAATGTTGGAATAGGCTGGAGGGGACGGATAACTTCCTCTTGCCACCATATTCTTACGTGCTTTTAACCTTCTTGCAAAGTCAGGGCTGTCATAAGCATAAGCAAATGCTTTGAGAGGCTGGTCAAAGACTACATCTGCAGCTTGCTACCACCCACACTGGAACCCCTACGATTTGCCTACCCACACAACTGATTGACAGATGACGCAATAGCCACAGCCCTACACACCGTCCTTACACATCTGGAGAAGGATGCTTAATGTGAGAAGCTGTTCTAGGGCCACAGTTCAGCATTCAACGTCATAATACCCCCTAGGCTAGACAAGAAGCTCAGAGACCTTGGCCTGCTCCCTGCATTGTGCTGTTGGATCCTGGACTTCCTGTCGGATGGTAAGAGTGGGCTCCCTCACTTCTGCCCCTCTGACCCTCATCTCAGGAGCCCCAGGGCTGTGTCCTGAGCCCCATCCTCTACTCCCCATATGCCCACAGTTGTGTTGCCATGCATGGCTCCAATCTTCCGATCAAATTTGCAGATGACACAACGTTGATAAGCCTTATTTCCAACAAGGATGAGACAGCTTACTGAGGAGAAGTCAATGCCCTGACACAGTGATGTTAAGAAAACAACCTCTCCCTTTGAAAAAATGGAGCTGATTGTGGATTACAGGAGGAATGGAGACAGACTAACCCCTATTGACATCAATGGGCATGTAGTTGAGAGGGTGAGTAGTTTCAATTTCCTCGGTATACACATCACTGAGGCTCTCACCTGGACTGTACATAGCAGCACCTCTTTCACCTCAGGTGGCTGAAGAAGTTCGGCATGAGTCCGCAGATCCTCAGAACTTTCTACAAGGGTACATTAGAGAGCATCCTGACTGGCTGTATCACTGCCTGGTACGGGAACTGTAATTCCCTCAATCACGCGGCACTACAGAGAATGGTGCGGACAGCCCAGCACATCTGTGTATGTGAAATTTCCTCTATTCGGGATATTTACAGCAGCAGGTGCATAAAAAGGATCCGAAGCATTATCAGGGATTCCAGCCACAAACTGTTTCAGCTGCTACCGTCTGGCAAACAGAACCGCAGCAATAAGGCCAGGATCAACAGGCTCCGGGACAGCTTCTTTCACCAGGCCATCAGATTGATCAATGCACATTGATCTGATTGCATATCTAACTGTACATACATGTATACAATCTTAGTGTTTGGGTAATATCCTCCCACATTTCCCTTCCTTATTGCTTGTACATTGTAACAGAGATGCAACATTAAGATTTTTACTCCCTCATGCTGTTGGATGGATGTAAGAAATAAAATTCTAAATCTAAACTGAATAAGGACATGGGAGCAACAGCAAGCCATTCAATCTCTCAGCCTGTTCTGCCATTTGAGCTTATAATAGCCAATATGCATCTCAATTCTGCTTCTCTGATTATTGCAAAAGGTCCTTGAGAGGCAATTAAAGCGGGATTTACTGTTGAAGATCACAGGGCATGGGTAGGTGAGGCTGCGTGATGTTAGTTCACAGATTAATCACAGTCTCATTGAATAGCAGATTGATTGATGGAGGATAAAATACCGATATTACAGTGCGCGTGGGGCAATTGTCACATCCTGGCTGATGTGCTCTTGCACATGAATACAAGAGCAGGGAGGGAGGTTATGTGTGAACTTTATAAACCATTAGTTAGACCTTGCTCAGAGTATTACATGCATTTCTGGTCACCACACTGGAGGAAAGATGTGAAAGCACTAGTCATAGTCATAGTCATGGTCATACTTTATTGATCCTGGGGGAAATTGGTTTTTGAGTGTAGAGGAGAATCTTCCGAATGAAGCTGAATTTCCTTGTGATTAATTCTTAGCTTTGGCTAATTCATGGGAAGAATATACTAACTCCTAACAGATAACATGGGAATTGGCGCTATAATGCGTTACTATATGACTGACATAAAATAAAACTAATCTTTAATCTCATCCCTTGTGCCGGTCTCCAGTTGACTAACAATTGCAGAATGATGTATCTATGCCATGAACAGGGAGGCAGTGAAGCCCTGTTTGTGATGTTCTCTAAGACTAGAGACACTTCGTCGCTTACATTTGGGTTGGGAAAGGAAAGCTGGCTTGGCGGCTGTGGATGCTGCCTAGCCAGATGCTGGCTGACCTGTTCTAGTTGTTCAATGCTTCCCACTTGTTCACTCATCTCTTTACTCTGCTTCTTTGTTGTAGCCTCAAGATGACGAAGCTGCTTCTTCATCTGCGCCACGGTCTCCTTGTCCTGGGGCTCACAGGATGTGAGGTCACTCAGTTCAGCCTTCAGCTCTGCTATCTGCTGCTTTAACATAGTGGCTTCAGATTCTTTTTCCTGTCAAACAAGGTAGAGAGGAAATCACAGTCACTCATTTTGTGATTTCAGTGTCAGACTAGAGTGGCAGGAACAGCAAAGTCAATGTCACCCCCAAACCATGCAAGTGTCCCATGACTGAAAGCATGCACAATGGATCTGCTGAACCAAGGTACCACAAATGAATTTGAAGGTAGACTACAAGGTCATGGGTGCACCATAAGGCTGTGTATCATACAGGGGTGTTGATGGCGGACCCAAAAGCAAGACAACACAGACACTGAAGTACTAGGAACAGGACAAGGAACTTGGAACTAGGAGCCTGGGCTAGGACTCCGAGCCAGAGACTGGGCAGGGACCCGGAACCTGGGTCTTGACTGGGGCTCGGACTCTGGATCTAGGCAAGGACAAGATGTGGCTACGGCACCGGATGTGGCTAGGCTACAGGACTGGACGTGGAACTCCTGCACAGGACGAGGCACATGGACAGGACGAGAACACAAAACCTTGACTTGGACAGGACGAGGTTCTTGAACTAGGCTTGGACTAGACAAGGTACTTGGACGTGGCTTGGACTGGACGAGGTACTTGGACGTGGCTTGGACTGGACGAGGGAACTCCAGCACAGGATGAGGAACTCCAGCACAGGATGCCGCTCTTGGACTAGGTTTGGCTTGGCTCTTGGACTTGGCTTCGTTAGGCTCTTGGGTACGGAGTTGGGACTTCTTGGCTTGCCGCCGGGACCCTTTCTAGGACGCAGGGCCAGGATGACTGCTGAGGATACTTTCCGAGGTGATTGCCAAGGATACTTGCCGAGGTAAACTGCCGAGGGAAACTGTCAGGGATTCAGATGGGGAGGGGAAGGTAACAGTCCAGCAGGGAATCCTTGGTTTGCAGAGGTATTTATGTGGCAGCCCAAAATGAGAATCAGGTGCCTCAATTAAGGCACCCAAAGGAACAAGGGAAAACAGGAAAACCCGGAATAAGGATCGATGAACCTGACTGTGAAATGGAATGAGGAGTTCACGGACCGGACCATGAACCTGTGTGCTTAGTCCTCTGCTCTACCCGCTTTATACTTATGACTGAGACCAACCACAGCTCCAATGACAGATTTAAGATTTCCAATGACACCATTGTTGTTGGGCAAGTCAAAGGTGGTGGCGAGTCAGCATATAGGAGGGAGATTAAAAATTTGGCTGAGTGGTACCACGGCAAAACCTCTCGACTCAATGTCAGCAAGTCCAAGGAGATGATTATTGATTTAAGGAGAAGGAAACCAGAAGTCCATGAGCCAATCCTCATCAAGATGTCAGAGGAGGAGAGGAATTTTATGGTGTCATTATTTCAGAGGATCTGTCCTGGGTCAGCATGCAGGTGCCATTACAAAGAAAACATGGGAACGCCTCTATTTTCTTAGAAGTTTGCGAAGATTCAGCATGTCATCTAAAATGTTGATGAAAGTCCATAGAGGTATGGTGGAGAGTACATTGATAGGTTCCATCATGGCCTTGTATGGAAGCACCAATGCTGTTAAACAGAAAGGCCTACAAAAAGAAATGGATACATCACGGGTAAAGCCATCCCCACTATTGAGCACCTCTATGCGGAGCGCTGTCACAGGAAAGCAACATCCATTATCACAGGCATTCTTTCTTCTCACTGCTACCATTAGGAAGAAGGTACAAGAGCCTTAGGACCTGCATCACCAGGTTCAGGAAATTACGGCTCAATCATCAGGCTCCTGAACCAGAGGGGATAACTTCACTCAGTGTACTAGAACAGTGTAAATACCCTGAAGTGCCATGTACTAGAACATTGTAAGGAGTTCAGTATACTAGAACATTTTAAATACCTTGAAGTTCAGTGTACTAGAACATTGTAAATACATTCTAGTTCAGCATACTCCAACATTGTAAATACATTCTAGTTCAGCATACTCCAACGTTGTAAATAATTGAAGTTCAGTGTACTAGAGCATTATAAACTGGGTTTCACCTTTATGTCCTGCTGCGACCGGTAAAGTTCTGCCCTCAAAGTGTGACTTTCCTGTGATATCTTCTGACGAAGGCTCTTCTCAAAGGCTGCCTTGCCAAGGGCTTGAGCCAGCTCCATATCAAACCTGAGCAGAGAGGATGAAACAGAAATGCAATTAAGATAGCAACACATCCTGTGTAAACTTTACTCTGAATGAGATAGTGAAAAGGACCAGACCTGGTAAAATCAGTCAAGTTTAACGTCAAAATAGAAAATACAGTATCTTTCCCAGAAAGTCACCATTTTCAATGAACTGAAGGCCCATTGACCAGAAACCAAACTAGAGCAGCACACAAGTACCCTGGTTACTAAAGAGGGGTATAATGAAACAGATATTTTATTACTAAAGCAGGTGATGGAAACATAAAGAAGGCATGCCAGCATTTCTACTTCATTAGAACTTTGAGATTTGGTACGTCACTGAAGACTCTAGCAAATTTCTATGCAGAAGATTCTAACTGGCATGGAGACTCCAATGCAGAGGATGGAGACTCCAATGCAGAGGATGGAGATTCCAATGCAGAGGATGGAGACTCCAATACAGAGGATGGAGACTCCAATACAGAGGTTGGAGACTCCAATACAGAGGATGGAGATTCCAGTGCAGAGGATCGCGACTCCAATGCAGAGTATCGACACTCCAATGCAAACTTACCTTCACTAAGCAATGATTTTGAAAGGCCAATTAACCCGCCAGCATATCTTTGAGATCGGAGAGGAGAGTGAAGCACCTGACAAAGTTCACAGGGGGAATGTTAAAACTGGAGACAGACAGCACCAGGGATCAGAATCAAACCAAGTTCCCTGGAGCTGTTAGGCAGTATCACTAATACATATTAGAAGAACCTGCTATCTGGAGAGCCCAGACAAACCTTCTTTGCTTCTTCTCCAGCTCATGATTGCGACTTTGCTGACCTTCCATCAACACCTTGGTGTCCTCCAAGTCCGTAGACAACTGCTTTCCTTTCCTCCTGAGCTGCTGAACTTCCTGCTTGGCATGCTCATAATTTCGCTGGAGGTCTGAAAGCTGAGAAACAAAATAACGTAAGTTGCAGGCGCAGTAACTCGAGCCAATTCCACCATTCCAGAAGCTCATGGTCGATCTGATCTGGAACTCATTTCCACTTTCCTGTCTGGAATCCAGTTCAAAATTGTACTTATTTCAGACATGAATTCACACGGAGATGGTCAGCAGTCTGAGAACTTAAAACATGGAGAAGTACAGCAGAGGATTGGATCCTTCAGCCATATTAATAGTATCAAACTAATTAATTAAAGACCTAACTAAACTAATCCATTCTCTGCACAATGTCCATGTCCTTCCATTCTCTACACATTCATGTGCCTAAGAACCCCCTAAACACCCTTTTGTATTTGTCTCCACGAGCATCCCTGACAACACATTCCAGGCATCCATCACGCTGTGCACAACAAAACTTGCCCCACACCCCTTCTTTGAACTCTCCAGCTCTCGTCCGGAATGCATTCTCTCTAGAATTAGATATTTCAACCCTGGGTGAAACATAATAGACTCCCAAAACTCTGCAATTTCTGAGAGAAGAAACTCTGGCCTATGTTTTATTAACAAGAGAAAATCTGCAGATGCTGGAAATCCAAGCAACACACACAAATGCTGGAGGAACTCAGCAGGCTTGGCCACGTCTAGGAAAAGAGTACAGTCAATGTTTTGGTCCGAAACGTCAACTGTGGTCTTTTCCTAGATGCTGCCTGGCCTGTTAACTTCCTGCAGCATTTTGTGTGTGTTGCTCCTATGTTTTGTTCTCAAGTATCCAACGCCTTGCCACACTGCCTCTGGTGGAGCACACCTGACTGATTCCTCTCTGGGTGGCTGTAAACAGGCAGCCCCACAACTTGACGCCTTGTCCTTGCCATGACTGAGGCCACACTTCTCTTCCACCATCCACCAATAAATCAGTGAATCAGACTCGCAGCTTTCCACATTAACAATGTTCAACAGGATCTTCTGATCAGAAGAAAAGCAGTCTAATCGACTGCTGGAGACACTCCTCATTATGACAGAGACTGGATACTTCACTGTAACTTAAATCTACCACTGGACTTTTCGTGTCAAAATTTCTTCCTGGAAATGTCCTAGGCAGCCTATAAGTTCCTAGGTGTCAATATCTCAGATCCTATCCTGGGTCTAACATTTGGGTGCAACCACAAAGAAGGTGGGTTGGTGTCTTTACTTTCTGTGAAGCTTAAGGACGTTTGGCATGTCACTGAAGACTCTAACAAACTTCTGCAGGTGTACCATTGGAAGTATCCTCACTAGCTGTATTATTTATTTATATACACACATTCTTTCTCTCTCTCTCCTCTTTCTCCCTCTGTCCCTCCAACTATACCCCTTGCCCATTCTTTGGGTTTCTCCCCCCCCCCCCTTTTCCTTCTCCCTGGGCTTCCTGTCCCATGATCCTCTCATATCCCTTTTTGCCTATCACCTGTCCAGCTCTTGGCTCCATCCCTCCCCCTCCTGTCTTCTCCTATCATTTTGGATCTCCCCCTCCCCCTCCCACTTTCAGATCTCTTACTAGCTCTTTCTTCAGTTAGTCCTGATGAAGGGTCTCAGCCTGAAACGTCGACTGTACCTCTTCCTAGAGATGCTGCCTGGCCTGCTGCATTCACCAGCAACTTTGATGTATGTTGCCTGAATTTCCAGCATCTGCAGAATTCCTCGTGTTAGCTGTATCACAGCCTGGTATGGAAATTCCATTGCAGAAGTACATGGGCGAGTGGCGGATTTAGCTAGTTCTATCAGGCGTACAGCTCTCCCCACCAAAGACAGCTACAAGAAGCCATCCTCAGGGTGGAGGAGCAACACATTATATTCTGTCTGGGTAGCCTCCAATCTGATGGCACGAATATCCATTCCTCCTTCTGGCAAAAAAATCCCTTCCCCTCCGCTGTTCTATTCCCCACTCTGACTTTCTCACCTGCCCATCACCTCTCCCTGGGTCCCCTTCTCCTTCCCTTTCTCCAATGGTCCAATCTCCTCTCCTATCAGATTCCTTCCTCTCCAACCCCTTCCCTTTCCCACCTACCCGGCTTCACCTATGACCTTCTAGCTAGCCCCTTCCCACTTCCCCCGTCTTTTTATTCTGGTTGCTGAATTTATTTTGATTCCCTCTTCTCATTGCTGCCTTCAGGCAAGAGGTACAGTCCCGAATTTAAGATTCAACATCTATTTCCTCACTTCCACAGGCTCTTGAACTGAAAACATTAATACTACCTTGCACTATAGTCTTCCTCTCTTCCAGTCTTGTACTCATGTCATTATTTATTTTAGTTTATATTTTACACATGGACATTATATATAATTTATGCTAATTTAATTTTATGTTAACGTGTCTGATTTCATCTTGTAATGTAGGTGTTATTGTGGTAAGATACTAATTTTCACAACATTTCTACCCTGTGCATGTATGCCTCTGACAAAGATAAACTTGAACATGATCTTAAATGTTCCTAATACAATAAAGTGGATACCCATGCGTTTCTGACAGTGTATATGAAATAGTGAATCTTTTGACAAAACCTCACAATAGAAGATCAGATTGATGACAGGAGACCAGGAAAACCCTGGAGGATTTCCAGAACAATAATCTTTCCCGTCAAAATCCAGGCTCTTTACCTTTTGTTCCAGTTCCTGTCTGATCTGTAGCTCCGAATCTACCCTTTCCTCAAACATGCGGATCCTTTTCCGAAGGAACTCCATTTCCATCAACGTACAATCGCACTGCATTTTCCATTCTTCCTCTAACACAAGACATGTAACGTCAGAAGGCAAGTATTTGTGGAGTAGCAAATACAAGAAGAGATATTAATTATATCTGACATTATCAGGGCTTGCTAAACTAACACTTGGGCAGTGCGATAGCGTAAAGGTTAATGCAATTGCTTCACAGATCACTGATCGGTGTTCGATTCCCGCCACTGTCTCTCCGTCACTGTGTGGATCTCCTCCAGGTGCTACAGCTTTCCCCCACTTCCTAAAGACATACGATTAGGATTAGCGACCTGTGGGAATGCCACGTTGGTGCCAGGAGCATGGCAATACTTATGGGCTGTCCTCCCTCCCCAGCCATCCTTAGAGAGTGTTGGTCAATGTCAATGCCACAGAACAATCCATTTCACTGCAACTTTCAATGTTTTATGAGGCATATGATAAATATTGCTAATCTTTTAACTTTGGGCAAGTCATGAAGTTGAACCCGAGATATTTTGATGACTTAGGGGCGCATCAGCTGAGACTGGCCAGGGAAGGTTAGCTGGATCACTGTTTAAGCCTAACAGGTTCTCTCATATCCTACTGAGAGGGGAATCTGTCTCGCCCAACTGATCCAGTCCACTTGTCACTTGTGGTCTGTCTGTTGTGTAACCCTTCAGTCGATCACAATTAGAAATGAGCCAAATGCACAGCCTGCCCAATGTAGCCAATCAGTCTGAATTAGCAAGGAAAAATCATTTGACCACCTTTGCTCCAAACATTGCAAGTTTGCACACGTGGAAGTTCTATGGATTTATCTAAAGCATGGGTTGTTTGTACTGCATTTTTATAACAAGCAGTGCAGCAATGCTGGGTGAGGGAATCACAATACAGGATGCTCTGCTCACCCAGGGTACAAAATGCAGTCAACTCAAGATCAGAGTTTATTTAATCTTTTTGCTACTATCCTAAAGGAAGTATTGGAAAAAAATAACAGGGGCAGCAAGCTGGAATAAAAAGCAAAAGGTTTACCTCGCTCACTCTGGAAAACAGAACTTGCAATGGTCTGCACACTCCTAGCTTGCTAGTGATATCTCATCCTAATTACCCTCAGAGGCTGCTCAATGTGTTGAATATTTCCAGCTTTTTTAGCTCAGATTTATGGCTTATGCAGTTTTCTCTGTTTTTCAACAAACTATCACAGACTAGTGATAGTGGGGGGGGGGAGGGCAGAGATGAACACATGAACACTATCTCGTTAGTCGTACTTTACATTATTTAAGATAGGGATTAGCTTTTCTGTCACATGTACATTGAAACGTTCAGTGAAGTCCATCATTTGTACCAACAACCAACCCAGTCCCAGGATGTGCTGGGGTAGCCTGCAAGTGTCACCACACTTCTGGCACCAACATAACATGCCCACAGCTTTGTACTCTAACCCTTTGGACTGTGGGAGGAAACCAGAGCATGCAGAGGAAACCCGTGCAGTCACTGGGGGGAATGCCCAAATTCCTTACAGACAGCGGCGCGAGTTGAAGTCCAATTACTGATCGCAGGCACTGTAAACTGTTATGCTACACATTATGCTTTATTGATTATCTTTTGTAATTTATAGCAATGTTTATGTATTGCGCCGTACTCTGTCACAAAACAACATACATCAGTGACAATAAACCATATTCTGATTCTGATAACTCATTGGCTACTCTCACTCTCGATTTGGGAATATTGATTTTCCAAGGTAAAAACTCACCTCTGTATCTAAGAGGTCTGTTGCCAAATTGGTTCTGTGGAGAACATCCACCACCCTGATGTTCTGTTTGCAAAATGGGACCGGCAACTAATACAGGGCAATGGCAATAATTTCATTTGATGACTGCACATATCGTCTGCAATTCAAATCACTCCTTTACAGGAAGGAAGTGGAGGCTTTGGACAGGGTGCAGTGCTGGTGCTCATCAGCTGGAGCACTGGGAAATCATTACATGAACACACAGGCAACCTGTTGGGTGACATTATTTACCTGTCACTGTGGTTGCCAGCTCCCTGGACTGCAGTTGTTCCACAGCTTCCCCCAGCTGCTTCTCAACAGAAGTCAAATCCTTCACCACCTTCTCATATTTTGTCTATGAAGAAAGAAAGCACAGAGAAAAAGAGCAACATTAGTTTCAGCATTTAAGCCAGTGTTGATTTCAGCTTCTGTCCTCAGTCCACAAGGAAGGGCTTGCAGTTGATGTGTAGACCGGGTTTGGTAGCACTGGATTAGTATCTAGTACTAGGTCTAATTTAGGGATACAAGTTCAACTCCCACCCAAGAGAAGAAGTCAATACATTAAATTTGGAATTCAAAATGCAAAATAAGTATTGGTCATTAGAAAGCTCCCATAGGGTGACACAGTGGTATAACAATTAGTGTAACAATTTACAGTGTCAGCAACCTGGGCTCAATTCCTGCTGTCATCTGTAAGGAGTGTGTACATTCTCCCTGTGACCACATGGGTTTCCTTCCACTGTCCAAAGACATACAGGTTAGGGTTAGTGAGTTGTGGGCATGCTACATTGGCACTGGAAACATGGCAACACTTGTGGGCTGCCCCCAGTCCATCTTGGACTGTGCTCGTTGTTCACACAAGTGACACATGTCACATTTCGACGTACGTGTGACAAATAAAGGCTTATCTTAATCTTAAACAACAAACAATCTGTTGGAGGAACTCAATGGGCCATGCTGCATCTATGGAAGGAAGGGAATTGTTGATGTTTTACATCAAAACCTTTCATCAGCTCACCAAACTCTCTGCTGGAGGAACTCAACAGGTCAAGAGGATCGGTGGGAGAAAAGAAGCTGTCAATGTTGTGGGTTAAAACTCTGCTCTGATGCAGGGATTCAATCCAAAACATCAACAATTCCTTTCTGCCCGCAAATGCTGAACAACACCTTGAATTCCTCCAGCAGGTTGTTTGATGCTCCAGATTCCAGCACCTGCAGTCTCAGTTGATAAGAAGCCCTCAAGCAAAACAAATCCTCTCAGTCATATGCATTTAAAAGAGGGTATCACCCTGGCATGACAACTGGTCTGGCATGGATAGTGGGAACCCGCAGAGAGTGCTGAACTCTGTCCAGTCCATCACAGGCTTATCACTTTCTTCCATCCAGTCCACCTTCACAATGTGTTTCTTCAGGAGGCTAGTAGCATTGTCAAGGATGCTCAACTTTCTCTCTTCTACATTTTGGGAGAAGATTGAAAGCCTAGATATCTAGACTCAAGAACAGCTTCTTCCCCACCACTATAAGACTTCTGAACTGGTCAGCTCTTTGACCATCCCTTCCTGTGGTGCTGCCATGTTCTCAAACTCTCAGTTATTCTGTTACTGACACATCAGTATTCCTGTTTGCACTAACTCAGATTGCACAACTATCTACATGTACCGCCAGCCAATTACACCACTAGTGTTTAGGGCAGCTCTAGTAACTATATACATAGAAACATAGAAAATCTATAGCACAATACAGGCCCTTTGACCCACAAAGCTGTGCCGAACATGTCCCTACCTTAGAACTACCTAGGCTTTACCCATAGCCCTCTATTTCTCTAAGTTCCATGTAGCCATCCAGGAGTCTCTTAAAAGACCCTATCGTTTCTGCCTCCACCACCGCCGCCGGCAGCCCATTCCACGCACTCACCACTCTCTGCATAAAAACCTTACCCCTGACATCTCCTCTGTACCTACTTCCAAGCACCTTAAAACTGTGCCCCCTTGTGCTAGCCATTTCAGCCCTGGGGAAAAGCCTCTGACTATCCACACGATCAACATCATTATCTTTTACACTTCAATCAGGTCACCTCTCATCCTCTGTCACTCCAAAGAGAAAAGGCCAAGTTCGCCCAATTTATTCTCATAAGGCATGCTCCCCAATCCAGGCAACATCCTTGTAAATCTCCTCTGCACCCCTTCTATGGCTTCCACATCCTTCATGTAGTGAGGCGACCAGAACTGAGCACAATACTCCAAGTGGGGTCTGACCAGGGTCCTATAGAGCTGCAACATTACCTCTCGGCTCTTCAACTCAATCCCACGATTGATGAAGGCCAATACACCGTATGCCTTCTTAACCACAGAATCAACCTGCACAGCAGCTTTGAGTGCCCTGTGGACTTGTACCCCAAGATCCCTCTGATCCTCCACACTGCCAAGAGTCTTACCATTGATACTATATTCCGCCATCATACTTGACCTACCAAAATGAACCACCTCACACTTATCTGGGTTGAGCTCCATCTGCCACTTCTCAGCCCAGTTTTGCATCCTATCAATGTCCCATTGTAACCTCTGACAGCCTTCCACACTATCCACAACACCCCCAATCTTTGTGTCATCAGCAAACTTACTAACCCATCCCTCCACTGCCTCATCCAGGTCATTTATAAAAATCACGAGGAGTAGTGGGTCCCAGAACAGATCCTTGAGGCACACCACTGGTCACCAACCTCCATGCAGAATATTACCCATCTACAACCACTCTTTGTCTTCTGTGGGCAAGCCAGTTCTGGATCCACAAAGTAATATCCCCTTGGCATGATCCCACGCCTCCTTACTTTCTCAATAAGCCTTGCACGGGGTACCTTATCAAATGCCTTGCTGAAATCCATATACACTACATCTACAGCTCTACCTTCATCAATGTGTTTAGTCACATCCTCAAAAATTCAATCAGGCTCATAGGATACGACCTGCCTTTGACAAAGCCATGCTGACTATTCCTAATCATATTATACCTCTCCAAATTTCATAAATCTTGCCTCTCAGGTTCTTTGTTCATAAATCCTGCCTCTCAGGAACTATGCACCATTTAAACACAAGACTCTGCAGATGCTAGAAATCCAGAGTAACACACAGAAAGTTCTGGAGGCTCTGTAGGTCAGGCAGCATCTATGGAGAGGAATAAATGGTCAACATTTCAGGCCACAGCAAGGTGAATTACCACAGCTATGCAGACAACCCACAACTGTATTTGTCTGTTACTCCAGATGACCCTGAGGCTAAACCCTCTGGTCTGGTATCTTATTAACATTACAGAATAGGTGAGTTCAAATTTCCTTAGACTAATTAAAGAAAAATCTGAAATTTTGGTTATTGTGAGCAATAAAAAAAAGTATGAATCTTAGAAATAAACTTGATCATTTGTTCTTACAAATCAAACCAAAAGTAAAGAATTTAGCAGTATTTTTGACTCAGAACTAAATTTTAAATCACATATTAACCATATTACTAAGACTGCATTCTTTCATTTAAGGATCACTGCGAGAGTTCAATTTCTTATAACATCTCAAGATGCGGAAAAATAGATACACGCTTTTGATTTTAGCTGATTAGGCTACTCTTTTCAGGACTGTCCAACATATAAATCATCTACAGCTTGTTCCAAATGCAGCAGCAAGAATCTTAACCAATAAAAGAAATTCTGAGCACATTTCACTGGTTTTAGTATCATTACACTGGCTGCCTATGTCTTTTACGATCAATTTTAAAATACTCTCAATTGTATAGAAGGCTCTGAATAATCTAGCTCCCTAATCGTAATCTTTGATCCATGAATACTGGCTTGCTTAGTGTTCCTAGAGCCAAGTACACAAGAACTGGTGATGCCACCTTTTGTTCTTACGCACTGAAAATCTGGAATCCTCTACTCACTCTGATAGTACGGTGAAGCGTTTCAGAGCTCTTCTGAGAAGCTGCTTTATCGATTTATAGGATTACTTAATACCTGTTGATGTTGATCATAAGGAGGTATTTTCCATTATAGTTTATTCTGTATGTTTGTCTTATGATGTTTAATATTGATTTATCTTTACAATCTATGTAAAGCACTTTGAGCCTGCATCCTAATGTATGACAGGTGCTCTATACTGTCAATGAAGTTATTTTATTATTAAGATCTTTCATCCGACATTTCATTCTGTTGTTGTTCATTCATCGTGTATACGGTTCACTTGGTGAGCTTCACTCAAGCAAAGGAATTCCATTGTACCTTGGCATATAGGACAGTAAATAATCAGAATCTGAACCTAATCAGTGAAGACTGAAACTACCAGAAAAGCAGCAATGGGGCTGACCCTGAACACAAGACAGTGACTATTCTACAATGGAACATGAGAAACAGAAGCAGGCATGTGTTTTCCAGCCTCGGCTTCATCTGCCATTCAATAACAGTGGGAATCTGACTCAACCATTCAGGCACATCACTAATTAGGTGACAAAACATTTGGCTATCGTTAATCTCTGGCTTGGGAGTACTCTTCAAGCTTAACATTGACAAGTCATTGGACTGGGCCAGATCAGGAACACAGACATGGCATCCAACTCTCTGTTCCAGAGCCAGTTCCCACACTGGTTTCCAAGGAGTTGTTCTGGGGTGCAGGTTATAGAGAGGAGATGAAGAGAGAGAATTGTAAAGAGAGCAAGCATTTCTACATCGATCTCCTTTCACCACCCCAAGCATTTACTCCTTGTAGGGAAGGAGTAACACAATGGTTTGGGGTCCTTGGCCATTTTTAAGATGCTGAGGTGTTGGAACTGTGTGTGAATCATTATCTCGGGTAACATTGAAGGAGACGGTACAGTTCTGGTCCCGCACAGTGGAAAGATTGTGGGTAGCACTGGAAAGAGTGCAGAGGAGATTTATAGGGCTGGAGAGAAACATTAAATGCTGGACTGCTCAGTCATTCAGCCAACATCTGCAGAAACAGGCAACACACACAAAAATGCTGGTGGAACACAGCAGGCCAGGCAGCATCAATAGGAAGAGGTACAGTCGATATTTTGGGCCGAGATCCTTCGTCAGGACCAACTGAAAGAAGAGATAGCAAGAGATTTGAAAGTGGGAGGGGGAGGGGGAGATCCGAAATGATAGGAGAAGACAGAAGGGGGAGGGATGGAGCTAAGAGCTGGAAAGTTGATTGGCAAAAGGGATATGAAGCTGGAGAAGGGAGAGGATCATGGGACGGGGAGGCCTAGGGGGAAGCCCAGAGGATGGGCAAGGAGTTATAGTGAGAGGGACAGAGGGAGAAAAAAGAGAAAAGGTCAGGTTAACATCAAAACAGAGCAGCACAGTGCTGCAGCTAATAACATCACATCCTCCCAGTGCCAGAGACCTGGGTTCAATCTCTGCCTCTGGTGGGCACTGTACGTTCTCCGTGACTTTCCAACCTCCTCCTAAGGTGTGTGGGTGTGTGGTGGAATCTGAAGGAGGGAAGTAGGGGGAGGGGCTTGACAAGAATCTGGTGAGAATACAAAACTAATGTTGAATTAGTGTAAACAGGAGATTGATGGTCAGTGTGGATTGGGTGGATCAAAGAACCTTGTCTCCATGTTGCTTCTTTCCATGACTTTATGACCCCAAAATTTCACATCGATGACCTTTCATCAGAATTGAGAAAAGTTAGAAATCAAATTAATTTTAGTTGCAGAGAGGAGGGGGGAGGAAATAAAGGGAATGTCTGAGATCGTGTGGAGACTAACATGTCCTTTCAATTTATTATTTTTCTCTCCAACTGAACATTTATTTTTCCTCTAACTTTTCCAGTTTTGATTAAGGTCAACAGCCTGAAATACTAACTATTTGATACATTGGGGGCATTTAAGGAATTCTTAGCTAGGCACATGGATAATAGAAAAATAGAGAGCCATGTGGGAGGGAAGATTTAGGTTGATCCTGGAGGAGGTTAAAAGGCCGGCACAACATTGTGGGCTGAAGGGCCTGTACTATTCTGTACTATGTTCTATGCTCTGCTTCTCTCTCCATAGATACTGCCAGATCTCCCGGTAGCCACCCACTTCAACTCTGCTTCCCACTCCCATTCAGATATGTCCATACATGGCCTCCTCTACTGCCATGATGAGGCTAAAATCAGGTTGGAGGAGCAACACCTCATATACCATCTAGGTAGTCTCCAGCCCCTTGGTATGAACATAGAATTCTCCAACTTCCGGTAATTCCCTCCCCGTCCCTTCCTCTATCCCTATTTCACTCTGCCCCCTCCCCCTGCTGCCTACCACCTCCCTGATGGTTCTGCCTCCTTCTACTATCCATTGTGTTTTCCCCTATTCCTTCTTCACCTTTCCTGCCTATCCCCTCCCTGCTTCCCCTCCCCCACCCCTTTACTGGTTTTTCACCTGGAACCTACCAGCCTTCTCCTTCCCACCCTCTCCCCACCTTCTTTATAGGGCCTCTGCCCCTTCCCTCTTCAGTCCTGACGAAGGGTTCCGGCCCGAAACGTTGACCGATCTTTTCCACAGATGCTGCCTGACCTGCTGAGTTCCTCCAGCGTGTTGTGAGTGTTGCTTTGACCCCAGCATCTGCAGAGTATTTTGTGTTTACTGCCAGAGCTAGCAAGGGATTCCAGTGTTTCAGGTTTATTTCAGATGGAGCATTTTATTTTTCAGCAGAGACTCCCAAGGTTGGAACAGGAATGAAAGAAGACTTAATGGAGGTACATAAAAATCATAACCAAGACAGGATGAATTAGAAGGAGTTATTTCCCTATTGTGGTTGATCGGTAACTAGAGGGTCTGTATTTAAGTTAATTAGTAGAAATATTATAGCTGGTGATTGGCATCGATCTTTCTTGAAGGACAATAGGTGACGATCATCATCACAAGCCTGGGCAGAAAGTACGGAGATCCTGAGATGCCCAGTCGTCAAGATCCCCCTCTCGGCCTCACCACTGTAGTCCAAAGAAAAGCAATACATTTGGCACCAGCTTGGCCGCAGGATGTTCAATGATGTCCAGCCACCTTATAGGAGAGGTAACAAAAAAGTATTATTTCTTTCAATGAATGTTGGGAGTGGAACTCTCTGCCAGAGGAGCCATCAGCACATTTAAAAACTAGCTGATGAGCACTGAAGGAGACATGCTCTCCAGGGCTGTGGGCTGAGAATTGAGATATCTATTTATGCCCAGCAGAGACAGATGGGCAAATGGACTGTGCTGTGATCCTCTGAGACTGCACAGGAATATTTTCCCATGCCAAGATGTTTCCGTATGCAGGCTGCCAAATTGCTAAGCAAAGGGGTGGGAAACCCAACCGCGTTTCCCCTCTTCCTACTGAAGGTTGACTGTAGTACTCCTTTCCTTGCATTGGCTGAGTTTAAATAATTCAACACAGGCCAGAAAATAACCCTCTGAACGAGCAGTCAGGGACTTTGTGTGCTGAATAATATATCAAAGGCTGTGATGTGCCAATGGATATTAGAAAGAAGCATTTTATATATTAACTCAGGTTTTACAAACTGCTCCCAGCACAGAATCATGGACAGCACAACTGCCATGAGAATTTAGGGCTGTATGTCAGAACAGCCAGCAGGGCACACCGTGCATTCGTATTAATAAACAGAGCATCACGTCGACACTATGAACTCCAGTTTTAGATTTGTAATTCCATTTATCGGAGTTCTGCCCAGGAACTACTCACTCTTAAACCCACCTTCCTCATCACAATTAGTGAAGGAATCACCAAGAATCATAGCTACTGTCATGGTTTATTAGAGAATGTTTCAGTGATATAATTCAATATTTAGGGACCACAATTGAAAGGAAGGGAAGGCCAAAAGCTTTTCAATGGGACAGCATATGTATTATTGTTATCTCCAATGTTTAAATTAACATGAGGTCATTGAGACCGTATGAATGTGGGCCAACAGTCCTCTATCCAGGAAAACATTCCAAGGAGGAGCAAAGTTCATTTTTGCAAAGCAGTACAGGATTTCAATAACACAAAATGCTGGAGTAACCAGCAGGTCAGGCAGCATCTATGGAGGGAAATGAACATAGTGGGCATTTCTGGCCGAGACTCTTCTCTGAAAACTTGGTGTATATACATAGCTATTCTGCCCATTGACAAATCCCCAGTATTTTTTATTTCAGTGTTTACTTTCTTCCTCTTGTCTCCCTAGACACCAAAGCTGGCGAGACCTCTGGTATCTCATGATTTTGTAAGAACTTTTAAAAATGTTTTTGATTTTTGATGAAAGGTCTTGGCCCCAAATTCCCACTGTTCATTTCCCTCCATAGATGCTGCCTGACCTGCTGAGTTGCTCCAGCATTTTGTGTCATTCTCAAGATGGTCAGCATCTGCAGAAGCTCTTGTGTACATGATTTCAGTGAGAATTGAACGATTGAAGAAAACCTAGACACTCGAAGCAGACTGAAAACAACTACTGCTTCACTCCGAGTTCCTCCAGCAGATTGCAGCAATTAATTACTTTTAAAAAAGTTGTTTTAAAATCTTTGCAGTAGTTTGTTAAGCAACAAAGGAAACTTTTAAAAATCTTTACAAAATCATTAGATACCAGAAACCCTTCCAGTTTTGATGCCCAGGGGAACAAGAACAAGGAAAGTATACACTGAAATAAAAGTACCAAGGATTTGTCAATTGGCAGAACATTTATGATTCAGAGAAGGTTATTTAATAGAATGCCCAAAATCTTCTAAGTATTTTAGCTTCTTGAATTTGTTATATTATAAAAGAAGTCTTCTTATATTAAACTGGGTGACAGAGTGGAGATACATCTCTACCAAAGGAGGTGTAAGGCACTCCTTCCCTCCACTCCCCTGTTGGCCATCTTGGGCAAGGTGTGGCACCTACTTAGCCCCCCGTGCCCCGTGCCCCCCCACAATCAGGGTCACAGGAAGCCATGGAAGCATGTGGTGGTTGGTCATGTGAGCAGCCGGGTGCATGTCACAAGTCTTGGTTATGCGTCCACTGACGCCAGGCAGACAATCTCTGAAGAGTATGGACAACGGCTGGGATCACCCGTCTTGGAAAGATACTGCCCAGAAGGTGGCAATGGCAAACCACCTGTGGAAAATTTGCCAAAATCATGGTCATAGATAAAGCCATGATCGCCCATGTCATACGATGATGACACATATACTAAGAAAAAAAGTTTTATATTTTCAATGTAAAGAAGCATAGAATTATCAGAATTGTACTAGGAAGCATTCTTGTAAGCCCATATATACTATATATATATTTACAGTGATGCCAATTCGTTTTCTGATACCATGGTTTGACGTCATTCTATTTCTTACCTGCATCACCTTCAGATCCTGCGTGAGGCGCAGCCTCTCAGCACGTTCACTATCCAGGACCCGATAGGTCACGTCACCCTTGAAACGTTCATCGGAGAGCTCTGTTGTGAGGTCCGAAACCTGCAGCGAGATTAGAACAGGGATCAGTAATCACTTTTCAGCGACCCAAGATCACTTCTGCCAGAGTGGGAATGAAATCAACACAGAACTGGTGCCAATGTGGGGTTGCTCAAGTAGAGTCACAAAAGCTACAAAACTCATTTAAGAGAGGGATGTTGCATTTTGTTTCCCTCTGAAGGTTTGAGTCTTTGGAAGTCTCTTCCTCGAGATGATGTGCAATATTTTTAAGGCAGAGATCCTCACTTTATGCAGTGTTTTCTATTTTTCACTAACTTCTGTTCATCACATATGTGAGGTTACTTCTTAGAACTGTCCATGATGCACAGGGACCCACCGCACATCGCCTGGGAAACTTCCCAGCGCCTTGTGGAATTTTCCATTTGTGATGTCATTTTAGTATTTTAAAAAAATTCAGGTTTCAAAGATTTTTGGATTTTGGAATTTCGTATAAGGGGTGTTCAACATGTAGTTACAAAATATGAGTGAAAAATCAGGGGAATTATACAGCAGATGGTTCAACGTCTGTTGTAAGCAACTCACCAGAGTTCATAATTAAGGGTAAACTGACTAAAAACCTTGAAGTTTTTTTTAAACTTATCAGAATGTGCCAGCTGAGGGCTGGTTTATGCCTCATGAACCCAGTTCTTCGATGAGCGGACAAAAACAATGGAGAAAGGAATCACTAAGCATATTACTTACAAACACTCCCATGATAGTTAGCTAATGCTGAACCGCATGGATGTGAAGACAAAGTATTGACCTCATCAGAATAGTAGCTAAGGGGCAGAACACTGAGAACAGGAGTAATAGCTGGGTAATCGGATTGAGTCTTCAGATTTCAGGTTCAGATTTATTATTCCAAGTACATCAAAACATGCAGTGAATGTGTCATTTATGCTAACAACCAATGCGCACAAGGATATGCTGGGGGCAGCCTGAAAGTGTCACCACATATCTGGGCATCGACACAGCATGCCGACCGTGCTCGGCAGAACAACACAGAACACAACAAGCAACAACCCTGTGCAGTAAATATTCTGCAACTCTATAAAAATTCTAAACAACTTGGTGTTGTTGCTATGGCTCTAAAGCACAGAGGCCACAAAAGACGGCACACAATATAATTAAGATGAAGATGGATTCCCAGCAGTCTGAACAGTGTATATAAATTTGCTAAGCTCTTAATACCTGCAAAGAAACTGCTAGTTGTCCTTTTAGGGTCATTTATTCAAATGGTGCATTCTTACTGCAAATGAAATGTCATCAGAATTCACAACCATACCCAGCTAGGTCCCCAGTCCCAGCCACATCACAAGGCGACCTATTCCATCTGTGACTAATTAACAGCTTAAAGCATCTGCTGCTGTTAAGCATAGATTTTGGGCTTTCTGCATCCTCCACCCTCCTCCTTTTCACGCCCCCCTCCCGGGGTTTCAGCCTTCATATACACTCAGTGGCCACAGTATTAGGTACCCGTACACCTGCTCATTAGTGCAAGTATCTAACCAGCCAATCCTGTAGCAGCAACTCAATGAATAAAAGCACGCAGACAAATGGGGAATAAATGTGATCTAAGTGACTTTGATCGTGGAATGATTGTCAGTACCAGACGGGGTGGTTTGAGTATCTCAGAAACCGCTGGTCTCCTGGGATTTTCATTCACAACAGTTCCCAAAGTGCGGAAGAACAAAAACATCCAGTGAATGGCAGTTCTGTGAGTGAAGATACCTTGTTAATGAGAGAGGTCAGAGGAGAACGGCCAGACTGGTTCAAGCAGACAGGAAGGCGACAGTAACTCAGCTCACCACAAGATGCAACAGTGGTGTGCAGAAGAGCATCTCTGAATGCACAACATGTCAAACCTTGAAATGGAGGGGCTACCGCAGCAGAAGGCCACAAACATACTCAGTGGCCACTTTATTAGGTACCTCTTGTACCGAATAAAATGACCACTGAGTAGAGATGCTCCAAGCAAATTTCAAAGTAAGCAGCCCCCAAGAACGTTACCGTGGTTGACCGGTGACATCTTGCTCAGATCTAACTGGGAGGAAGGTCAGATCCATCTCTATACCTGAATACTTGGCACAGATTGCTATTTTCATCTGGCCACTGGCTACACTGCTGATTCGGTTTACTCTTGTGCTTTTAAAAAAGTGATCGGGAATCTTCATGAAGTACGGGAAATCTGTGAAAAGAGTGGAGAAAGGGATAATATGGGCAACAGGCTGAGAAAGTGTTGAAGTAATCACTCTGCTTTGTTGCTTTTGGGATTTATCTGTTGGATACGTTCTGCCAATGGACACATTAAAGCAAGGATTTTTGTTACTTATTGAGTCTGTGAAGAAATTTACAGGTTAGAAGTGAGAGTCCTTGCTTAGGTCAGTCACCAGCCCCAAGGTCCTAACCAATTATAAAATAACAGCAGTTGATTGTTCCAATAACATTTGTTTACTAAGACTGGCACTTGGAGAATTAGTTAATATACAGTGAAATATATCTGAATATTAAACACAAGAGATTCTGCAGATGCAGGAAATCCATAGTAACACATACAAAATGCTGGAGGAGCTCAGCAGTTCAAGTACAATCTATGGAAAGGAATAAACTGTTGACGTTTTGAGCCAAGAACTTCATCAGGACTACAAAGGAAAGGGAAAAAAGCCAGAATAAGAAGATGGGGTGGAAGAAGTAGAAGCTGGGAGGTGATGAGACGAGTTGAGGGGGATGGGGGGTGGTGTGTGGGTGAGGAAGGGAGAAGCTGGGAGGTGACAGGTGAGACCAGGTAAGGGGAAAGGTGGGTGGGTGGGGGAGAGGGGGTATGAAGTGAGAAACTGGGAGGTGATAGGTCAGACCAGGTGAGGGGGGAAGGTGGGTGGGGGATGAGGTGAGACACTGGGAGGCGGTAGGTGAGACCAGGTGAGGGGAAGGTGGGTGGGTGGGAAAGGGAGAAGCTAGGAGGTGATGGGTGAGACCAGGTGAGGAGGAAGATGCAAAGATGGAGGAAGAGGGGATTAGGTGTGAAGCTGGGAGGTGATAGGTGGAAGAGCTAAAGGGATGAAGAAGAATGAATGTGATAGAAGAGGAAAGAATACTTTGCTTTTACCTCCTGTATTTGGCAACAGTCCAGATAGGTAACTGGAGATTATTTGCCTCGTTTTCTCTTATTCTCTCTTTAATCCAATAGACAGACCCCAATGTCCTGATTCAGGGTCTCAACCATCTCTTTGCCTCCACCAATGTTACCTAAGCTACTGAGTTTCTCCGGTGACTTGTTTTCATTTTCACGCAATGTTTTATTTTGGTTCCATTGTAAAAGTGTTTCATCTCTTCAGACCAACTGCAAGCCCAAAACAGCAACAAAAAAAGGAACGTCCAGAAAGTGGAAACTGATCATATTGTGAACTACAGAGTTCAATCCACAAACTGCGCTGATTAAACCTTGCTCTGGCACCATCCTCCGACACAGAGTGAAGAGACTTCTCTGAGATCACACTGCTCTCTCTCAATGTCAGTGATATAGGTGGTGCTGCAAGTGACTAAATACCCTGAAAGAGAGAATTCTAGTCTTGTTTAGATAGAGCATAGTGATAGAAGCAGACAACAGAGAAACAGTTTGTGCCGACCATCAACCTAATCCCATTCTATTCTGGTCTTCCTTAGGTAGACCAGCGGTTCCCAACCTTTTTAATGGCATGGTCCAATGCCATTAAGCAAGGGGTTCATGGACCCCAGGTTGGGAACCCCTGAGATAGAGAAGAGACAGAGACACAGAGCAGAGAAACAGTCTGTGTTAGTCATCAATCTAATCCTGTGTTATTCTTGCTGGTGAATGCAGCAGGCCAGGCAGCATCTCTAGGAAGAGGTACTGTCAACGTTTCGGGCCGAGACTCTTCGTCAGGACTAACTGAAGGAAGAGCTCAATGGCCAATTAATCTTCCAACTTTTGGAATTTCCATGATGCAGGAAGAAGCCAGACCATGCCGGGAATCTCATGCAGTGGCTGAGAGAACGTGCAAACTCCATGGAATGGGAAGATTAGGAAGAAAAAAAGATGAGGATAACAGGCAGAAGGACAGAAAGAACTTTGGCTTAGAATTATTCTAAAATGTATGAAGGGAACATACAAGTTAGCAACTTCTCAAGACCAGGGGAAATTAAAAAGAAATAAAAAGGAAATCACAGACAAAGCATATCACAATTTGGAAGCTTTAATTAAATACTGTACATTGAACTATCAGCAAGGTTAAATAAAGATTTGCTTAGTTTTAACACCCTCAGCACTTGGTAGGAAAAGTACAATCGATCCCTTCACTCACTGGGCACTACATAATCAAACTGGCAAATTGGAACAAGTGCAGAGGCAACTCTACCATTTTGAGTAACAATGTTTTGACAACAAGAGCTCTCTTCACGCTCGGTTCCTCTGATGCTCCCAATCAGCCGACGTTTAAGCCAGAAACTGTTTTATCTTCTAAATGACAAGCTGTCTGCCAAATTAATACCCAAATCCAACAAGCAGGGAGAGGTTATGTTAATAGGAGCTCTTATTGATGTCTTGTCTGTTCACCATTTGAAAGCTGTAACCGTTTCTGAAACAACCCTAACTCCAACACGTCACATTATTGGGTCTTGCTGTGTACGTGGCCTGGTTACACAACAATGCTATTAATAAAAATGCTGGAGATGGGAGCTAAGGTTCATGGTTCTTTACTAGCAGAAACCGAACTCGGCACACACGTAAAGATCAATACGCACCTAATAGCGCATGCTCAATACGTGCCTAATAGTGCATGCAACGATGTGTCCGTACAACATAATTATACTGTAGGCCATACAGTACACTCCTTCCTTTTTATTTTAATAGTGTATCAACTGTTTTTTTTAACTGGGTCTCTATGCTAACCAAATATGTCTACCCTTAACATACAAATGCCTACCATTTGTTTACTTAGTAACTTAATAATATCAAATCAAAACAAAGTAACATAATAATATCAAATTATAACAAGCCTGTTTTTTACTTTTGGTCGAAGACCCATTTATAACTCAAGTCTCTGGGGGGCCTTCTCTGCCTCTCCGGGTAACGTCTGTCAATAAACTTGTTTGTTTTAATACAGATTTCCATATAAAAATCATGAAAAGTTGACCTCTGAGCACAGGGAGTTAAGAAGATGTGCGCCTCCAACTTGCTAAGAGTTCTAGGCAGCAGATCGCCTCCATATAATGAAGACTCCTCTGTGCAGCTGTCCTAGATATATACGCATCTTTGTGCTATCACTTGTCTTCCTTACCCATGTCTCATTTCTTCCAACTGAGCTAATTACACAGCCAATCTTTGCATTCTCCTCAGATTCCAAATAGACAGCCTGACCTTTATGATACCATCTCTTAAAATAATATAACTTGCCATCTTCTATTCATGCTTCATACTTTTGTGCTGGTGATTCAGCAGGTGATTCAGCTGGGAAGATGCTCAGGAGAAGACGGAGATGCTGTCACTTTTTGTGGAACACATCATTTTGGGAGTTAAAGAAATACATGATAAATTGGAGAACAAGGTTGCATTCTACGCTGGTCAACTTGCAAAGAGTTTGGACAGTAACTCAGATGTGAGATCCCGAGGGATCTTTTGGGCTGTGGTTCAGATCCTCAGGGACTGTAGAAATAGTGCAGGATGTCTGTTCTTCAGGTATGATCTGAAAGAATGTACAACTTGCTTAGGAGAACTCAACGATCCCATCCTGCTTCCATGTGATCATTTTTACTGTTTAAAATGTATAAAGCGGTGGCTTGAATCAGGACAACGACTCTGCCCACTGTGCTGTACTTCTGTAGATGACGGTTATGTACCAGCGGTAACAGAAGAAATAAATGAAGCTGTAGCAAAATTAGCCATACTTTGCAAGAGGTGTGATGCATTTTTCATAGCTTTGGTTTCCATGGTCTGCTTCAAAGATGACTTGCTACCAACAAAGAAGTGGTTGGTGATCTGTAGTCTCTGCTAGTTATTCAAAAGTCAGGGCAATCCAATGACTCACAGAAAGATCAGTACTTTACCAGTATTCGTTCACCATTTGATGAAGCAGTTGATTGAAATCCTGTTGTTCGTTCCATTGTTCTTAAGCTGCTGTTAAAGTACAGTTTTGCTGATATTAAGGATTACCTGCAGTGCTGTCTGTCTGGCTCAGGAGGGAGAATTCCTTCAGGTGCACATTCAGCACAAGTGTGAAAATACAACAATAGAAACCTTACAGTTTGTTGCCAGAATTCGCCTCTGTTTTGATGCTATTTCCCAACTTCTTTGTGGAAAAACAAGACACATTGGCTGAGGACTCAAAATAATGTACGTGCAAAGGAAGCTTTCCTGCAAAGGATTAAGTGTATGATTCTCAATGGAGGAAATGATTGGTTCGAGATTTACCTTGTGCAAAAACTGTTCTCTTTGAATAGAGATGCTGGTCTTTTTGGAGATTTAAGCTCATTGAGAGTTTGCAGATCTTCCATTATCTGTTCATCTTTTAACAGGTAATTTAACTGTGCAGGTCCAGGTTTTCGTCTTTTGTTGGTAATTGGAACAGGGTCATTAGGTCTCCTCCTTAGTTTCCTAGTCATTATTGGCTTTACATCCACAGAATCTCCTGTGAGTTCCATTGTCAGCCTTTCATTCTCAATCATCTTTTTCTGTTCTTCTAACTTAATCTTTTTATCTTCAAATTCCTTCACTACTGCTTTCTTCTCTTTAATATAATACCTTTCCACTTGTTCTGTCTTCAGTTGCAGAAAAAGCTCTGCATTTCATATTCTTTTCTTGTATTGTTGATCTAGTTTCTTCATCCTTTTCTGATACTCCTGCAAAATGCCTTCCTGTAGCTGCTGTAGCTGCCTTTTGAGAGATATCAATTTCTCCTGCTACATCTGCTCTTTTACTTCCAGGTAGTCTTCATCGTCCTGCTTATTGGAAATATCTGTCTTCCTTGCATCCTCTGTACCTTCATCCGAGTCGCGGCCACGGATACTACTTCCATCCTCATCATCGACGCTGTCTAGCTCCTCCCCATTGTTGTAATAGTCGACAATGGGTAAGAGGAGAGCTGTGGACACCTTCCCCGCCAAGCTGCCCTCCTTTGTTGACGCACCTAGTGCCTTGATGGTATGCTACTCCAATTGGATTTTCCTGAGCCATTCACGTCCCAGCAACAGTGGTCCTCCATTTTTCAGTACATAGAGGTTCAGCTGCTGTGTTTTGTCTCCGTAGGTCACTGTCACTTTAATTTTACTTTTGGGATGCACTTTCTGTCCTGTGTAAGTCTTTAGCAGTAGTTTAGTTCGTTTAAGAGGTACGTGAGGAAACAGTCGTTTGTACTCATGTACAGAGATCACTGTTAAAGCTGAGCCTGTGTCCAACTCCATTTTCAGTCTCACGCCTGCCACTTGTGGAGTGATCCATATTACTCTTTGATCATCTGTCTCTTTCACGCTGTGAAGTTGCCGACAAGGCAATTCACTTTCAGCGGCTGCATTTTCATCAGAACTGCCTTCTTCCATTTTATGTACCTTGTCATATTTTCCTTTCTGGGGTTTCTTCTTTCTCTGTATTTTGCCCTTTTTCTGCTGTTGACTAGTTTTGCATACTCTGCCAATGTGGCCCTGTTTTCCACAGTTACTGCATTCTTTGTCTTTAAATCAACAGTCATTCAGGTCATGTGACCTGTTCCCACAACGGTAACATTTCTTTCCTTCATTTCTGTTCAGTGACATTTTATTTGTGGCATATTCCAGAGATTTTTGTTGTATCTCAGAAGTACCCAATGCTGCTGTTTCCGTTGATATTGCAATGTTTTGTGCTTTCTCGAATATAAGGTCTCTTTCACACAGGAGCTTCTTCTGTGTGGTTTCACAGTGCATGCCACTCACTAACCTATCCCTCAATGCGTCCAATAGACCAGCTCCAAATTGACAATGTTCTCATAACTTGCGCAATTCAGCACAATATTCAGAAATGCTTTCATTTTCGTTCTGATTCCGATTGTGAAATTTAAATCTTTCAGCAATGACCAGTGGTTTAGGGCTTAAATGCTGTTGGAGAGTGTCTACTATTTGTTTGAACGTTTTGTCAGCTGGCTTTTCAGGGGTTAACAAGCTCGGTAATGGGCCGTACGTTTTTGCTCCCATAATACTGAGTTAGACGCTGGCTTTCTTTTCATCCTTAACACCGTTAGCCTCACAATACAACTCCACTCTCTCAATGTGAGTTGCCCAGTCTTCAATGCCGCTATCAAATGCTGTAATGGTTCCAATCATTGCCATCTTTTTTATGTTAATTAAGCCCTGTTCTCCCCTTATTTTCCTTTTTTTTGACTCACATGTCCTTTTTGCTAGTGCCTTGAGTGCACTCCGTCTAGATGTGTGTGTGTGTGTCGCTCCTTTTTATCTCCCTTCTGGGGCAGGCAGACCCTCAGTCCCTGGGGGGGTCAGCGCCAGCTGTGGTCTCGGCTGGACATGCTGCGGCTCTGACTGTGTCTCTTGGTCTCCCGATGTTCCCGACCCCAGCTGTGCTCCCGCTTCCTTTCGGACTCGTGGCCTCGCTCTGCCTCCTTCTCCCACTCCTTGGCTCGTTCCTTGCACTCTTCTTCCGAGCGTTGTTATCAATTAAAATACAGCATTCCGATACAATGTAGGTTCATTAACCTCATCGCCAATTTGTTGTGTATGTGGCCCGGTTACACAACAATGCTATTAATAAAAACACTGGAGATGGGAGCTATGGTTCATGGTTCTTTATTGGCATAGTCCGAACTCAGCACACACGTACAGATCAATACGCACCTAATAGCGCATGCAACAACGTGTCCCTACAACATAAAGTAGTCCCTTATTATACTGTAGGCCATACAGTACAGGTCTATAACACAAAGCAACCATGACATTGTACTGGCAATTCCGAGTTCTAGACTAATAATCCAAAATACAAACCCCACTTCACAAACCAGATTCAAATTCAGCTAATTATATAACATTGGAAATCAAAGTTTTACATCTGTAGTGAAAAGGGCAGGCAAAGGAATTTAAATTGTTAGCAACCAGAATCAGTCTTAATTTAGCTGACATACAGAATGTCGTGAAATACGTTGTTTTGCAGCAACAGTACATAAAAAATACTATATATTACAGTAAGAAATATGTAACAAGAAATTAAATTAAATAAGTAGCACCAAGAGAGAAAATCGCTGGAGATGGGAGCTAAGGTTCATGGTTCTTTACTGGCATAGTCCGAACTCAGCACACACGTACAGAAAATCAGTACAGGTCTATAACACAAAGCAACCATGACATTGTACTGGCAATGAGAAAAATCGGGAGGTAACGTTCATAGGCTGATTCATTGTCTATTCAGAAATCTGAAATCTGATAGTGGAGGGGGAAAACCTGCTCCTAAAACTGAGTGTGGGTCTTCAGGCTCTCCGATAGTAGCAATGACGGGAGAACACGAGGTGATGGGAGTCCTTAATGATGGATGCCACCTTTTTGAGGCATCACCTTTTGAAGGTATCATGGATGCTGGAGACTAGTACCCACAATAGAGCTGACTGAGTTTACAAATTCCTGCAGTTTTAATGATACTGTGCAGTGGCCCCTCCATATCAGAGAGTGAGACAACCAGCACTCCAGGGTACATCTGTAAAAATTTGCGAGAGTCTTTAGTGACATACGAGGTCTTCTTAAACTCCTAATGAAATATCACTGCTTTCACGCCTTCTTCATAATTCCACCAATATGTTGAACCCAGGATAGACTTTCAGATGTTGACACCCAGAAATGTGAAACTGCTCACCCTTTCCACTGCTGATTCCTCGATGAGGACTGCTGTGTTCTCTATTATACAAATGCACTGATATTTGTAGCTGATGTGTTTGGAGGGTAGCCTGAGTTGGAGAATGGGCCCTTTGGCCCAACTTGTCTTTGTTAACCCGATGTGGTCCGATGTGCACAGCCCTCCAAAACCTTTCTATCCATGTATGTATTCCAATGTCTTTAAAACCCCTGTGGTAAAGAAGTTCAATCTAAAACCATGGTTTTCAATCTAACCAAAGCAAAGCAAAGCATGAGGGAGAGCCTGGCTGAAATCGATTGTAAATAGGATGGCGGAGAGAAAATGGCATTTAAATTGGTCAAATGGTTGATTGTCCAAGGTACAGTGAAAAACTTTGTTTTACATGCCAACTGTACAGATCATTTCATTCCTTTGGATTGAGGTAGTACAGAAGAAAACAATAAAGGAACACAGAGAGAGGTGTTACACTTAGAAAGAGTGCAAAGTCTTAGAGGTAAATTGTCATGTCAAGAGTCCACCTTATTGCACTGGGGGCTGTTACAGTCTTAAAGAAGTAACATGATATGCAATAAATATATGCATGTTCCCATAATAGTAGGCGTGGCTTCCAGTAAGATGACGGTGTGCTCGGTCACCGTGGCTTCTATGGGGCCAACCAAAGGTGTTATTGTCTTTTTAAACATAATTTTTTAAGATCGCAAGAACCTGTTGACATTAAAAACTTTAAGTATTGCAGGTCTACCATATCAGCAAGCTGGATTTGGTGCAGATAGTGCTGCTGTCTTCCTCGGAGGAATCAGTACATGCAATCCAACAGTAAGTGATCATCGTGGTCACGTTTCTTGTGATTGCAAGACTCTTGGACATGGTTAATGTGGAATGCTGCAAGTCCAATTCACTGCCTTTTTGGCAGATGGCAGGGGAACTGCGTGGCCTCAGTCAAAGCGAGGACAAGGCCTCAGGCCTGTTTACAGCGGCCCAGGAGTCAGGCATTGGAGTCTGTACGCTCCAGTGCTTCTCAGGATTATATGTGGTGACATATATGTCGTTTGAGAATAAATTTACTTTGAGCTTTGAACACTGGAGTGCTGGGGGCAATGTGGCATAGCATCCAGACTGGAGTCGGTGCTGCCCCCCGGTGTTTGCTCAGCAGAAGACAAGTTATTATGTTTGACTGCAGACTGCTGCAACATTCGTGGACTCAGGGACTTGGACTATATTTTTTGTGTGACTGTATTTTTCTGATATCTTGCATGTGCTTGTTATCATAACTGTGTTATATGTGTCTTGTGCATGACTGTTGGTACTGTGCTTTGCAACTGAGCCCCGGAGTAATGCTGTCTTGTTTGGCTGAACTCATGGATATTCATGTATGGTTGAATGACAATTAAACTTGATCTTGATACAATCAGACACTTGGTTCAACATTGATTAAATGAAAAATTAAAGACACTGATAAATCTAATGAAAAAGCTCTTCAAGTTACAGCGTTAAAAAGAATCAGTAAACCCATGATTGGGATTTCATACTGTTCATATTGATCAAATCATTACACAGTGCATTGAGATAGAAGAAATTAAAACAATAACCATCAGAATAAAAGTGTAACAGCTAGAGAAAATTTTCGTCGTCGTGGCTATCCCTCAAGGTCGAGGATGATGGTTCTGAAGAAGTGGCCCACACAGCGAAAACACCTGTGTGTGTATTTGTTTAACGTGTACTTGATGTTGCACTCCAAGAAGCACACGCTACTTCACAAATCAACCAACTGATTCCAATGGCATGGAAACCATGACGATTGGAGCTGATGGGTTTGTTGCAGCCTTCATCCACCTTCACAGCCGTTGAGTTCGAAGTAACTACTAGAGAAAGTGCAGTACAGGTAAACAATAAGGTTCAAAATCATAAAGAGGAAGATTGTGAGATCAGGAGTCTATGCGATGTACTCGGGAACCACCCAATAGGCTTATAACAGCAGAGTAGTAGCTGTCCTGGAAGCTGGAGGTATGTGCTTTCAGGCTTTTGTATCTTCTGTCCAATCTTCTGGAAGAGGATAGAAGAGCGAATGTCTAGGGTGGGTGGAGTCTTTGATTATCATACTTGCTTTACTGAGGCAGCGAGAACTATGGGCAGAGGAACTCACTACTTCAGAGGGCACAGAGTTCATGCAAAATGGAGATTAAATGGTTCTAGATACTAAATGGCTATTTATCTAAGAAAGTATGTGCTGGAGTTGGAGCGGGTCCAGAGGAGGTGCACAAGATGATCCCAGGAGTGAAAAGGTTTGTATGTGAGGAGCATTTGATGTCTCCAGGCCTGTGTTCAATGAAGATTAAAAGAACGAGGGAGGATCTCAATGAAACCCATCGAATATTGAAAGGCCTAGATAGAGTGCACTGAATGTGGAGAGGATGTTTCCGATAGTGGGAGTATCTAGGACCAGAGGGCACAGCCTCAGAATACAAGTGCGTCCCTTTAGAACAGAGATGAAGAATTTCTTCAGTCAGGGGCAGTGAATCCATGGAATTTATTGGTACAGATGGCTATAGAGCTCATGTTATTGGGTATATTTAAAGTGGAAGTTAATAGATTATTGATTAGTAAGAGCATCAAAGGTTATGGGGAGAAAGCAGGAGAATGGTGCTGAAAGGGATAATAAATCAGCCATGACAAAATGGTGGAACACACTCAATGCTGAATGGCCCAATTCTGCTCCTGTGTCTAATTGCCTCAAAGTAATCAAGGGGATGGGAAAATGACACCGAGATAGATGGGTCCTGGTCTTGTTGAATGGTGAAACAGGTTTGAGACTTTGTACATTCTTCATGTTCTTCTACAATTCATGTAGATGTCACTTCACTAAGTATCCTCATTGCCAACTCCACACAGAATCCGTCCATGGCTTCCACAGACAGGAACAGTTAAAGTCCAGAAAGAGCAGGTTCATCTTCATAATCAGCAAAGGAACCTTGTTAAAGCTGTAGGGAGCGAGATTTGTTTATTAGTTTGTGTTTTTTTCCAAATGAACTGCTGATTATTTGAGAGTTTGGAAGATAGTTCAACTACCATTCTGCTCAAAGAGACAATAAGGAGGCATGCTGCTGGGAATCAGACTGTGAACTTCCACAAACAGCAACAGAAGTAGTTTCAACTGCATCACCATGTTTCAAATTTAGACTGGGAAGAATTAGAACCAGAAATTTAGATGTCATTCGTGATCCAAGTAATTTGCTCCTATTTATTCCTGCTGTTTATCGTAACTACTTAATTGTTGCCCTAACCTGCTGAGCAAACATACACATCAGCGCGCCCATATCCTACAAAGATGAGAAAACTGTGGAAAAGGATGAAATACAGGAGCCTGAAGACCCACATTCAACGTTTTAGGAACAGCTGCTTTCCCTCCACTGTCAGATTGCTGAATGGACCATGAGCCCATGAAAACTACCTCGCTATTTTGGTCTCCTTTTGCACTACTTATTTATTAGGTACCTAATAAAGTGGCCACTGAGTGCGTGTTCATGGCCTTCTGCTGCTGTAGCCCATCCACCTGAAAGAGATGCTCTTCTGCACACCACTATTGTAATGCATGATTATCCTGCCAGCTTGAACCTGTCTGGCCATTCTCCTCTGACCTCTCGTGTATTTCCTTTCACTAGATGTTTGCTTCTCACACCCTTCTCTGTAAACCCTGGAGAACATTTTACATGAAAATTCCAGATCAAACCACCCCATCTGGCACCAGCAATCAAAGCCACTTAGATCACATTTCTTTTCCATTCTGACGTTTGGTTTGAACAACAACTGAACCTCCTGACTGTGTCTGAATGCCTTTATGCATTGAGTTGAGGCCATATAATTGGCTGGTTAGATATCTGCAATAATGAGCAGGTGTACAGGTATGCCTAATAAGGTGGCCACCGAGTGTACAGTTCTTATTGTGACTTAAGTAGTTTCTTATATATTGCACTGTGCTGCTGCCACAAAATTACAAATTTCATGACATATGTAAGTAGTAATAAACCCAATTCTGATCTAGATTAATTTGGCAGCTTTACCAACCTCTATCATTTCAGTGATCCGGCTGGTAGTGGTATCAGTGTCGGACTTCGGGACAAAAGGTCCTGAGTTCGAATCCAGCCGGCTCCCCTGCACACTTTCCATCCATGCAGGGTTACGAGCTGGTGATCTCTTTGTAAGCTCACCCGGCAGAAGGCCACTGCTGTAACTTGCCTCGTAAGCAATTCCCCACGACGTCAGGGAAATCGCTCGCTAACTGGAGAAACTCTGGATGCGACGTACCTTTCCTTTATCATTTCAGTGCTCAATGGTTAGTTCTTAACTTTTTGATTTGTGTTCCCCTCTGAAATGTTGATGCCTTAGCTCCCACAAACAGCAATGTGATAATGACCAGACTCTCTTCTTTAAAGACGTTGACTGAAGGGTAAATATTTGTCCAGACACTTGCATCCCCCTCCCCTTCAAATTAATCCCAAGAGATGTTTTCGTGCATGTCAGAAAAGATCAAGTGGGCTTTGAGTGAACTTCTGACCTGCCACCAGAACTAGCCGGAAATACGTGGTGACACTTGCATGTCCAGTGTGTCGGTTGTTGACATAAAGGACACATTTCACTGCATGTTTCGATGTAGATGTGGGAATTAATTCTGAGTCAGAACTATGGTGCAACACTCCTTCGGAACTTCACTTGTATGATGTTATTGAGTCTACAGCACCGAACCAGGCCCTTTGGCCCATCTAGTCTGCAGTGACCTGGCCTTCTGTCTAGTCCCATTGACCTGCACCTGGACCATAACTCTTCATACCCTTCTCATGCATGCACCGAGCCAAATTTCTTTTCATTGTTACAACTGAACCCGCATCACTGGCAACTTGTTCTGTGAGGGGGAAAAGCCTGCAAGCATTCGCCCTATCTGTACCCCTCACAATCGTGTAAACGTCTATAAGATCTCCACTCATTCCCTTATGCTCCAGGGAATAAAGTCCCAACTTGTTGCATCCTTCCCTATGACCCAGGTAAACCAAGATCCAAGCACTTAAGTCTCCGCAGGAAGACTTCAAACTATAACCTAGAAGATCTATAATCAGTTCCTAAGAAAGTGGCCCTACAATCTTCATGTAAAAACTTGGGTTGACAGGGAAAATAAATCAGCCATTATGGAATGGTAGAGCAAACTTGATGGGCTGAATGGCCTAATTCTCCTCCTACGTCTTATAGTCTTCTGTTGAAGATTTCTATTCCAACAGGTTAAGTAGAAGGATATAGCCTTGTCCAATTACAGTTCATACTGCCTTATATTCCCCAAGACCAGCTCCTCATTAGGATATAAACTGGCCGATAAAAAACCGTGAAAATTAATTTGAAGAAGTCTATATGTAGGAGGTCAATTCCTCCTGGTGCCTGACAGCAGCAAAACCAAAGTTAGAATTCATCCTAATGAAGTCTTGGTGCACAGTGGTACATTGTTACTGGGGTTTAGGTAGAGTGGGAAGTAGAATGAGTAATGGTTCTGCATTTAAAGCACCCATTTAGCAGGTTGTAAAAAAATGCTGAAGTCATGGCTTTTTTTCATTGTCAAATGACAGTGAACTTCACTTCTGTTTACAGGCAGAATCTTGCTTTCTTCGAAAGTGTGCTTATTACAAGAATAAGTTCTGCTGCAGAAATTGCAGTCAGGCCAGAAGTGGTCTGAGGATCATGGGAGTTGTCTTAATTGGCCCTTAGCTCAGAACCCATAAACCCCGCAGGGGAAACAAGTCCTTCTTGATCCCGAGGGATGATGTTTGTCATCTCCGAGTCTGCTAATGATACAAATCTGGGCAGCTGCGGACACTGTCAAGACGATGCAGGGAGGATTTGGGGAATAAAGACAAACTAAGAGAATGGGCGAGAACATGACGGATGACATGCTGTGTGGAAAAATGCAAGCTTGTTGTTTTGATAAAGAAAACAAAACAGAAATACAGGATATCTTTTAAACAGAGAGAAATTGGAAGGTGTTGCTGTTCAGGGAGGACCAGCAGTGTGTGTACAAAAGTGTGTACACTTGCAGATACGAGCAATTGTGAGAGTAAGTGGTTTGTGGGCCTTTGTTGAATAAAGGCTTAAGTGGAAGAGTAAAGCCAGCTGGAAGGCCCTGGAAAAATGGCTCTTCCAATATTGTGGACAGGGTATTTTTTTCCTATGCAAGGAAGAATTTACTTTAGATAGAGAGGTCAACAAAGGTTCATTATCTTGATTCCTGGTACGGAACAGTGTCATTTCAGCAGACTGGGCCCATTCTGAACCATATAGAGTTTGATGGAGTTGAACAGGACATTGTTTCTCTTGCACTGATGTCTACAATGAGCAATTCAAAATGAGATGCTGACCATTCAGGACTGAGTTGAGAAGAAACTTTGTCATTCAGAGGTTACGGAACATTTAAAATTCTTTAAAGGGCTGTGGAGATTCTAATATAGAGTATTCAAGACAGAGAGATTTTTGGAGATTAAGGAAATTCAGGGCTGTCACAGAAAAGTAGCACTGAGGCATGAGATTACCTGTGTTCCTATTGGATGACATAACGGATGTGTAGTACAGGTGAATAATTACTCCCGCTTTTCTTTTGTTTATACGCAAAATCCATTAACCCTTGATTTTTATACTCCGAAATTCACTAACACTGGAAAGATTTGAGTAAGTCTTTTCTGCATCTTCTCTGGAAGATTTACATCCCCTCCAAAGTGTAGTGGTCAGAAAAGAGAGAGATCGACAATTTCCCACTTTCAACTCTCGCCTCTTGTTTCATGCAACAAAGTTTTCTGTTAACCCTCCCGGATAATGTGCTCTCACACGAGGAAATCTGCAGATGCTGGAATTTCAAGCAACACACATAAAAGTTGTGACAGGTTGGAGGAACAACAGCTTATATTCCGTCTGGGTAGCCTCCAACCTGATGGCATGAACATAGATTTCTCAAACTTCCGCTAATGCTCCACCTCCCCCTCGTACCCCATTGGTTATTTATTTATATACACACATTCTTTCTCTCTCTCTCCTTTTTCTTCCTCTGTCCCTCTCCCTATACCCCTTGCCCATCCTCTGGTTTCCCCCCCCTCCCCTTTTTCTTTCTCCCTGGGCCTCCTGTCCCATGATCCTCTCATATCCCTTTTGCCTATCACCTGTCCAGCTCTTGGCTCCATCCCTCCCCCTCCTGTCTTCTCCTATCATTTTGGATCTCCCCCTCCCCCTCCCACTTTCAAATCTCTTACTAGCTCTTCTTTCAGTTAGTCCTGACGAAGGGTCTTGGCCTGAAACGTCGACTGTACCTCTTCCTAGAGATGCTGCCTGGCCTGCTGCGTTCACCAGCAACTTTGATGTGAGTTGCTGGATAATGCGCTCTTCTTTTTTTGCTGTCCCTCAGGATCCAGGGTGACTTAATTCCCTTCCCCTTCCCTCCCTTTCTACAGAGAAACAGAGCAAGAGAACACAAGTACAGGCCCTTCGGCCTAACAAGAGCAGGAGTTCCCAAACTGAGGTTCACAGACCCCCATGACATAAAGAAGGTTGGGAACCCCTGCCTTGGCGGGATATGGGATATTCAGCCCCTCCTCTCCGTGTACCAAAGTATCTATCCAAATGCTTCTTTAAAAATATCCTATCTGCCTCAATCACTTCCTCTGGCAAGTCATTCAATATATTTACAACACTGCCCATGAAATATTTGCCCCTCAGGTCCCTTATAAATCATTCCCTTCTCACCTCTAACTCCCCAGTATTGCACACTTCTTCCATGGTAAAAACTTACCATGTACGCTTGTCTGAATTTAAAACATTCCTCTAAGGTTACTCCTCATTCTTCAGTGCTCCAAGCCGACATAACAGTGTTCGAGGCCTGGTGCCAGGCAAATAATCTCTTTCTCAATGTAAACCATATAAAGGAGAACTCACACCACTCAGAACCCTCTTCACATTGGTGTCACAGCAGTGGAAACTGTGAGCAATTTCAAACTCCTGGGAGTGTAGCTCTCATAAAACCTCTCATGGTCCCAGAACACATCCTCCACAGCCAACAATCCCTACCAATGCCTCTGCTTTCTCAGGAGGCTGAAGAGAACTAGTCTATGCACATCAATGCTCATGTCAGTCCACAGATATGCAGTGGAGAGCATCCTAACATGCTGCGTCACTGCACTGCGGCAAACAGAACAGCTGTACAGTGGGTAATTAAAACTGCTCAATGAATCACCAGCACCAACCCACCTATCATCAATGACAGAAAGGTGCCAGGAAAAGGCCAGTGATATATGAAGTACGCCACTCACCCTGCTCATGGACTGCTTGTCCCAATCCTATCAGGGAAGAGGCTAAGGACCATCCATACCAGGTCCACTAGACTTGAAAGTACTTACTTCCCCCGAGCTGTCAGGATGATCCACACCTCCACCCTTTAACCCACCCCGCCACCACCACACAACAGCACACATCACCTAGTATCATTTCATGTACGTGCGGTCAGTCTGTATTTATAACACTTATTGTACATTGTGTTCTATAGGATTGATTTCATATTTATATTTACTGTGTTTTTTATGTTGCATCAAATCTGGAGTAGGAACCATTTCATTCTCCTTTACATTTGTGTACTGAAGAATGACAATAAACAATACTGATTCTTGAATAACTCAGGTCCCCTAGGCCAAGTAGCATCCTTGTAAATCTTTTCTGCACTCTTTCCAGTTTAACTATGTCTTTCCTCAAAGTTCAAATTTTGGAGTATATTTATCAAAGTCTGGATACAGCATACAACCCTGAGATTGGTCTTCCCACAGACAGCTACGAAACAAAGAAAGCCGTGGAACCTGTCCAAAGAAAAGCAGCCCCCGCATGCAAACAGTAACAAGAACATCTGTGACGAGGTGGTCAGTTTTGCTGGTTCTGAGGTGGCTGATGAGGCCAAGGGGGCAACATGGAACATATCACAGAAAGGTCAAACAAAATAAATCAGCAATAACATACAGTAATAAAAGAGCAGATAACAGACTTACCTTGCCCTCGAGCAGGTCAGTTTGCTCTCGCATTTCATTCCGTTCCCGATTAGATTTCTCCAACTTTTTCCGTAAAACACTGACCTCTTCCTAATTGCAGAGAAAAATGTATGTTAACACAACAGACACAAAATATTGGAGAGTCTCGGTGGTGTAGGCAGCATCCGGACAGTGAACCGATCAGTCAGCATCTCAGGCTCCATCAGGATGCATTAGGACATTTGGAAAAAATTCCTCAATTGGAAGTGGCTAAAGAGAAAAGTAAGTGAAATTAAAGATGATCTCAGTTTCTCTCTCTGCAGACACTGCCCAAGCTATGGAGTATTTACAGCATTTTCTGCTTTTTATTTAAAATTTTGTGCGACTGCAGTTTCTAATCCTTGTTCCTGTCTTCTGCACCTTTTATATTTTAGGCTCCTTCTTATTGGCATAACCCAACGAGTAACCATAGAGCTGTAGAGATATAACAGGCCCTTCAGCCTATCCATTAAACACCCATCTTCACCTACCCCATTTTATTTCCCCACACCCCCATCGTTTTCCCCCAAATTCCACCACTCACCTACATGCAGGGGAAATTTACAACTAACCTATCAAGCCCCTCCCCTGTCCTTAGCATGGGAGAACAAAACTGGAGCACCCAGGGAAACCCACACAGTCACAGGAAGAGTGTACAAACTCCACACAGACATCACAATTGAACTAGAGGTCACTGGGGCTGTGAGGTAGTGGATCTAATGACTGTTCCACTACGTCACCCATCGGTTCCAATGTGCTGATGATACAAAGATTGGAGGTGTAGTAGACAGTGAGGAAGGTTTTCAGAGCCTGCAGAGGGACTTGGACCAGCTGGAAAAATGGGCTGAAAAATGGCAGATGGAGTTTAATACAGACAAGTGTGAGGTATTGCACGTTGGAAGGACAAACCAACGTAGAACATATAGGGTTAATGGTAAGGCACTGAGGAGTGCAGTGGAACAGAGGGATCTGGGAATACAGATACAAAATTCCCTAAAAGTGTTGTCACAGGTAGATAGGGTCGTAAAGAGAGCTTTTGGTACATTGGCCTTTATTAATCGAAGTATTGAGTATAAGAGCTGAAATGTTATGATGAGGTTGTATAAGGCATTGGTGAGGCCGAATCTGGAGTATTGTGTTCAGTTTTGGTCACCAAATTACAGGAATGATATAAATAAGGTTGAAAGAGTGCAGAGAAGGTTTACAAGGATGTTGCCGGGACTTGAGAAACTCAGTTACAGAGTAAGGTTGAATAGATTAGGACTTTATTCCCTGGAGCGTAGAAGAATGAGGGGAGATTTGATAGAGGTATATAAAATTATGATGGGTATAGATAGAGTGAATGCAAGCAGGCTTTTTCCACTGAGGCAAGGGGAGAAAAAAACCAGAGGACATGGGTTAAGGGTGAGGGGGGAAAAGTTTAAAGGGAACATTAGGGGGGGCTTCTTCACACAGAGAGTGGTGGGAGTATGGAATGAGCTGCCAGACGAGGTGGTAAATGCGGGTTCTTTTAAGAATAAATTGGACAGATACATTGGATGGGAGGTGTATGGAGGGATATGGTCCGTGTGCAGGTCAGTGGGACTAGGCAGAAAATGGTTCAGCACAGCCAAGAAGGGCCAAAGGGCCTGTTTCTGTGCTGTAGTTTCTATGGTTTCTATGGAACAGCAAGAGGTCAGGTGCAAATCTGCCCCAAAACTTGACTCCTCAGATATATAGGATTTTAGATGAAGTGCTAAAGAGATACAGCCCCTACCAGGCCAGAGATCCACTCCAGCCTCCAATACAACTGTCCAAGATATGATGCTAGGAAGGGAGTGGGGAGGATAGGTTGGACAAGTTGTGTTGCTCTCTTTGGATCACTGGAGACTGAGAGGATGACGTACCTAATGCAATGGCATCTAAATGCACCAAAATAGCTGGAGCATGTTTCCTTCACTTTGAAGGTCAAAAAGCAAGTACCACAAAGTCAGCAGGAGATAAGAAAAGAGTTTTAACCCAGGGTGGCAGTTACACTACCTGGAAGAACAGTGTCATCACATTTAACAAGTACTTGATTGAGTACTCAAAGACCTGTGGATCAACTGCAAGAAGTTGGGGTTTGTTCAGCTAGTCAAACTTGCAACAGGATTGGATCTAGTGGGCCAATTCATAAACACAAGAGATTCTGCAGATGCTGAACATGCAGTGAAACACACACAAAATGCTGGTGGAACTCAGCAAGTCGAGCAGCATCCGTGGAGCGGAATAAGCAGTCGATGTTTCAGGCCAAGACTCTACAGAAGGCTCTTAGCCCGAAATGTCAACAATTTATTCCCCTGCATAGATGCTGCCTAACCTGCTGAGTTCCTCCAGAATTTTGTAGTGTTGCACAAGTGAGCCAAACGGCCTTTTCAGAAACAGAATCAGGTTAAATATCACTGGCATAGGTTGTGAAATCAGCTGTTTTGTGGCAGCAGTACATTGCAATAGATAATAATGAAGTAACTATACACTACTACTGTATATATATGTATAATTCATACATAGAGGTAGTGTTCGTGGGTTCAACGTCCACTCAGAAAGCTGATGGCGGAGGAGAAGAAGCTATTCCTGAAACAAATTTATAAATGACATTTTAGCTGTTCCTAGCCACACAATCATGAGTGTAGAGAGAGTAGAACAGTGGGTACAGCGCACATCCCTGAGGTGCACCAGTATTGATTGTCAGCAAGGTGGAGATGTTATTTCCAATCCATACAGACCGTGGTCTCCCAATGAGGAAGTCCAAGAGACAGTTGTAGAGGGAGAAACAGACACCCAGCTTTGGAGCTTGTTGATTAGAACTGAGGTTATGATGGTATTGAACGCTAAGCTATAACCAATAAACAGCAGCCTGATGTAGCTATCCCTACTGTCCAGGTTATAATTTTTCTATGATTCTATGCCCATTCAAAGACCATAAAAATAAGACAGCAATAAATGTAGTGGAGATGCTATCCATAGAGTAGCAGTAACGTGAGGGAAACGTCTTCACTCAGAGAATGGTGTGAGTGTGGAAAAAGCTGCCAGTGGAAGTAGTGGATGCAGGTTCAGGTACAACATTGAAGAGAAGTTTACATAGGTACATGGATGGGAGGGGTATGGAGGACTTTGGTCCAGGTGTGGGTCGATGGGACTATGCAGAATACTAACATAGCAGGGACTAGATGGGCTGAAGGGTCTGTTTCTGTGCTGTTCTTTTCAATGACTATGACTCTAAAAGTACAACATGGACTAGATGGGCTGAAGGGTCTGTTTCTGTGCTGTTCTTTTCAATGACTATGACTCTAATAGTACAACATGGACTAGATGGGCTGAAGGGCCTGTATCTGTGCTCTAACGTGCACATGTTCAGCATGGTTGTCTTCTCAAGTCCATCACATCACAATCAGGTTTATTATCACTGACACAAGTGGCAAAATTTTTTGTTTTGTGTCAGCACCACAGTGCAGGTTTATCAAATTATTATAAGTTGAATATATAAATGAATAAGTGAATAAATACTGTAGAAGAGGAATAGTGAGGTAGTGTTCTTGAGTTCCTCCAGAGCCTTTGTCACCAATCAGGCACAGTCTTCTGAAAGAAATGAGAAATTGTGGGGTGGGGCTCGGAGGTTTCTCCTCACACCCTGGTCACGTGGAACAAACATACCTCTTTAAGTTGAAGGTTTTCATTGGCTAAGTTAATGGAGAGCAAGGGACGGACACGAGACATCAACTGCCACCATTGCCACTGGTGAACTGCCCAGTACCTCCTGATGTTCTTATGAATACAACGAAGAGCTAAGTGCTGGGTCTAGACGGGAGATAAAAACACAGACTGTTATCAGCTCATTCAACACCAAGAGGACAGCCCATTCTTAAAGGGAAGGATCTGGGACCATGGGAGCAGACCTTTCTATTCCTTCACCTTTAACTGAGTAGTTTCAAGAATCAACTTTATTTGCCATAGACATTTACATGTATTAGGAATTTACTTCCTGTGTTGGTCAGGGTGTGCCAAGCAACAAGAAACAACACCATTCAACAATTATAAAGAATAAGAATTATATAAAAGTAAAGTTAGAAGTACGGATATTGAATAAAATGTGCATAAATACATTTAATACCAGCATGCATTTACAATGTGAGGCCCCATGTGCCACCTGGGCACTAAGGGTTCAGACAATGATGACACTTACAACGTAAACAGAATATAGGAAGTGGTTTGAAGCGTTTACAGTGCACTGATGGAAATAATGGATAGAGGGGTTGGCTGGGTGGGGGGACAGGGGACTAACGAGAATGGTTGATCAGATTAACTGCCTGGGGGAAGAAACTTTTAAGATGATGTGAGTTTTTGTTTTAATAACATTTGTTTTAATTTTAATGTTAATGATTTTTTTTTGTGTTTTTTTTAATCTTTGGGCTCTGAAGCAGGAGATCGTACCTTCATTTTCTTGAACTGCTGCCTACCAAGGAACCCCTGGCACAGTGCCTGCAGTGGGATCAGATTCTGGGAGATCTGCCGCTGCCGCTGTTTCTCCAGTCGAGGGATGACTCCAGCCTTGAAGAAGATCTGGTGGGAAACCAATCCATTAGTCAAACATTCAATGATTGTTTTTGGTGAAAAGAAATGGGGGTGGGGGGGAAGCACATCATCTCATAGAAAGGACATGGAAGTTTTAGAGAGGGTGTAGAAGAGATATACCGGGATGCTACCAGAAAGATAAATGGAGGGCAATGCAGGAGGGAAGGGTTAGATTGATTTTGGAGTTGAATAAAAGGGTGGCGCAACATCATGGACCAAAAGACACGTACTGTACTGTTTGATCTGGAGTCTAGAAGAGTAAGAACATATCAAACCCTGAAGGGTTTGAGACTAAGGATGCTTCCTCCTAGAAACATAGAAAACCCACAGCACAATGCTGTGCCAAACATGTACTTTAGAAATTACCTAGGGTTTCCCATAGCCCTCTGTTTTTCTAAGCTCCATGTACCTGCTCAGGAGTCTCTTAAAAGACCCTATCGTATCTGCCTCCACCACCATTGCCGGCAGCCCATTCCACGCACTCACCACTGTCTGCGTAAAAAAACTTACCCCTGACTTGTGGGAGAATCAAGTACAAGGGAGAGGGCAGAGTTACTCATGTACATTTCAGACAGAAATACTGCTTCTTTTTCCTTTCAGAGCATGAGGCATCTTTAGATCTCCCTTGTGTAAGAGGGGAGGGAGCAGAATTTTTGATTTTTTTTATGGCGGAGGTAGACAGGTATTTGAGCAAAGGGGAGTATAATGTTAATGGATGTTGCCAGGCTTGGGAGTTGAGTTGCAGCCAGATCAGTCATAATTTTATTGAATGGTGCAATAGGTTCAAGGGATGTTGACAACCAATCCTGCTCCAGATTCCAATGTTTATTTGTACATAAATGTTTAATTTCACAGGACAGAAACACCATCTGGACGGAACATTGGGCACCAAACAGTAACTACCAGTGAACTAAACCTCCTAGTATTTGAGTAAAACACACAAAATGCTGGAGAAACTCCAGTAACCCATCTCACCTGGTATTACCCATCACCTCTCAGATTTTTACCTCATCTCTTCTTTCCTACCCCACTCACTCACCTTTCCCCTTTACCTGATCTCACCTGTCACCTGCCAGCTTTTATCTTTTGCCCTCTCCACCTGTCCTGGTTTCTGCCCCATTCATTTCCAGCCCTGAAGCGTCCCGGCCTGAAATGTTGACTCTTTATTTCCCTCCATAGACGTTGCTTGACCTGCTGAGTTTCTCCAGCATTTGTGTGTGTGCTGCTCATGATTTCCAACACCTGCAGAATCTCTTGTCTTTATGACTTCCCAGAACTTGGTTCCTCACTCCCTAACCGATGTGTCTCTTTCTGAGTTTCGCCAATAACTCAGCATTGTGCTGGTTGTGGATTACAAGAGGAATGGAGACAGGTTAATCCCTATAGACATCAATGGATCTGGAATTGAGAGGGTGAACAGCTTTAAGTTTCTCGGCATAAACATCACCGAGGACCTCATGTGGTCTGTACATACTGGCCGTGTGGTGAAAAAGGCACAACAGCGCCTCTTTCATCTCAGACGGTTGAAGAAGTTTGGTGTGGACCCCAAATTCTAAGAAATTTCTACAGGGGCACAATTGAGAACATCCTGACTGGTTGCATCCCTGCCTGGTATGGGAACCGTACTTCCCTCAATCGCAGGACTCTGCAGAGAGTGGTGCGGACAGCCTAGCACATCTGTAGATGTGAACTTCCCACTATTCAGGACATTTACAAAGACAGGTGTGTAAAAAGTGCACAAAGGATCATTGGAGACCCGAGTCACCCCAACCACAAACTGTTCCAGCTGCTACCATCCGGGAAATGGTACCGCAGCATAAAAGCCAGGACCAACTGGCTCCAGGACAGCTTCTTCCACCAGGCCATCAGACTGATTAATTCAAGCTAACTCAACTGTATTTCTATGTTATATTGATTATCCTGTTGTTCATAATATTTGTTATAAATTATTATAACTGCACATTGCACATTTTAACAGAGATGTAACGATTTTTACTCCTCATGTATATGAAGGATGTAAGTAATAAAGTCAATTCAATTCAATTCATTAATCCACCTGCTTTATTCTTCAAAGGTTGTCATAGCTGGTGGTGGTAATGGGGATAAGTTCCTCTACCTGTTGAATGCTCCCAATGGTGTCCATCTCAAATAGCCTCTGACAACCAAGTCCAGCTCCTGGCCTTCATGTGTGGCTTAGCTACTAAGCCCGGCAGAAGTTTCTACTGTCAAAAGGGGCAAAGGTAGGTAACTGGTGCCTTAAAACCAGTCACTTTGGGCAGATGGGGCTTGTCAGCCATGGTTGGCAGTTTATCTAGGAGAAACAACATCTCTGATCTCAAACCTCTGCTGCCTTGCAGCTATATCCACTCATGGGAAGGCTTCATTTGTAAACCCCAGGGGAAAAATCCAGAGCTGGAGTCCCTAAGACTGTCCTCTGATGAGTTCAATGCCGACTGGCAACTCCTGTGACACTACTGGTGCCAAACTGTATCCGTCTCTGCCATTCCTTTGGGTTCAGCAGATGCACGGAGGGGGAGCTTGCTCTTCTTATTGTACTGCCCGGACAGGTAGGATGCGACATCCATGGCCGACTCTGACCTACAGAGGCCAGAGGCCTACTGCAGAGAGTGTGTGCTGTCGTCTAGAGTTACGTGTGATTCCCTGGGGTGTTGCCTTTGTTGATGTACACATTGTGGGACTTACCCGACTCTGTCCCAACGTAAAGCTGTGCTTCTCCAAATCTAACAAGGCAAGAAGCTCGTCTGTGGCCTGTAAACGTAAAACCAGCAGTCAATGATTCCAGGTTTATTGAAATCTTACATTAACCACAGTCAGGAACTGGGCATTGCTTCATTCACAAATCAGGTAGTCACTGAAGTCTGAGAGAAGACATTAGCTGAAGGTTCGCCTCATTGCTGTGCGGAGGGTGTGGGGAAAATCAATATGGTACCGGGGATGTGTGGCCTTGTTAGGAGATGGAGACTTTCGGAAGAGTCTAAATATTAGTTTAGTTTTATTTGTCAAATGCACATTGAAACAAAGTGAAATAAGCTGTTTGTGTTAACGACCAGCACAACTGATCTACAACCTTCCAGTCACCGATGCTGTAATATTGTTAGGCTAACTGCTAATCTGCCATGTCAGCCTCAGAAAAGCCCAATGCTATTACAGCACCAGTGACCGAGGTTCAGTTCCACCGTGATGAATAAGGAGTTTGTGTGCTCTCCCTGTGATCTCTTGGAGGTCCAGTTCCACCGTGATGAATAAGGAGTTTGTGTGCTCTCCCTGTGATCTCTTGGAGGTTCAGTTCCACCACAGTGAATAAAGAGTTTGTATGCTCCCCCTACGATCTCTTGGATTTCTTCCAGAACTCCAGTTTCCTCCCACATTCCAAAGACGTACAGGTTAGAGTTAGTAAGCTGAGGGCATGCTATGTTGGTGCCAGAAGCAAGTTGACACTTGCAGGCTGATCCCAGGACATCCTCGGACTGTGTTGGTCATTGACGCAAATGGCGCATTTCACTGTGTTTCGATGATTCATTGTACATGTGACATACTTCTTCATTTCCCATTCCCACACGGACATGTCTGTCCACTCCATTTCCCATTCCCACACTGTCATGTGTCCACTCCATTTCCCATTCCCAGACTGACAAGTCTGTCCTCTCCATTTCCCATTCCCAGACTGACAAGTCTGTCCACTCCATTTCCCATTCCCAGACTGACAAGTCTGTCCTCTCCATTTCCCATTGCCACACTGACATGTCTGTCCACTCCATTTCCCATTCCACACTGACATGTCTGTCCACTCCATTTCCCATTCCCACACTGACATGTCTGTCCACTCCATTTCCTATTCCCAGACTGACAAGTCTGTCCACTCCATTTCCCATTCCCACACTGACATGTCTGTCCACTCCATTTCCCATTCCCACACTGATATATCTGTCCACTTCTCCATTTCCCATTCCCATAATGACATGTCTGTCCATTTCATTCCTCCATTCTCCATTCCCCTACTGACATATTTGTCCACGGCCTCCTCCACTGCTGCATTGAATTGCACTTCAAAGATTGAAAGTAAATTTTTTATCATAGTATGTATGCAGTATACAACCCTGAGATTGATTTTTCCACAGTCAGCCATGAAACAAAGAAAACCATGGAGTCTGTTCCAAGAATTCCACCTTAGTAACCTGTTAACTCCATTAACTACTCTCTCTGTTACCCCTCTGTTTTCCTTTTCCCACCAGTGCCAGCCCCACCACCCTTCTTTGTAGGAACAGAATTAGCCCACTTGGCCCATCGAGTCTAATCTGCTATTTCATCATGGCTGATCCTTTCTTCTTCTCAGCCCCAATCTGCCTTCTCCCTATCTCCCAAAGGCACTGAGCAATCCAGAATCTATTAACCTCTACCTTAATACTCAAAGACTTGTCCTTCACAGCTGCCTGTGGCAACAAATTCCACAGATTCACCACTCTCTGACTAAAGAGATTTCTCCTCATCTCCATTCTAAAAGGATGCCCCTTTACTTTCAGGCTGTGTCCTCTGGTCTCAGACTCTCCACCTTAGGAAGCATCCTCTCCACATATGCTCTATTAGAGCCTTTTACCATTCGATAGGTTTCAATTAGGTCATGCCTCAGTCTTCTGAATTCTAGTGAATACTGGCGCAGAGGCATCAAACTGTCTTCATATGACAAGCCATTCAATCCTGGAATTATTTTTGTGAACCTCCTTTGAACCCTCTCCAGTTTCAGCACATCCTTTCTAAGACAAAGGGCTCAAACCTGCACACAGTACTACAAGTGAGACCTCACCAGTACTTTATATAGTCTCAACATTATATCCCCCACCCTCTCAATGTGTTTATCACCTACATGTTCTTCCCTCCTCACTTCCTTCCCTTTATTCCATAGTTCACCATCTTCTTCTATCAGATGTCATCTTCTTCAGCCCTTTTGCCTATTACCTCCCAGCTTTAAACATCATTCCTGCTCCCCCTTGTTTATCTTTTCCCTGTCACCTGGATCCACCCCCTTCCTCAACCTTTTTATACTGGCTCTCTTCCCTCTTTCTTTCCAGTCCTGATGAAGAGTCTAGACCCAAAACATTGACTGTCCATGTCCCTCCATAGGTACCACCTGACCCATTGAGTTTGTCCAGCATTTTGTGTGTTGCTGCAGCTTTCCAGCATCCGCAGTCTCTCTCGCGTTTCAATGAAGCAATTCTGATGTGTCACCCTGTGGGAAACACGTCAACTATTTCTGCACAGCAAGTTCAAAGTTCAAAGTAAATCTATTATCAAAGTTTGCACATGTTACCATACACATATTACCGAGATTGATTTTCCCACAGGAATTTACAGGAAAATAAAGAAATGCAATAGAATTTGTGAAAAAAGCTACAAAAACCATGACTGACAAACACCCAATGTGCAAAAGACAAATTGTGGAAATGTGGAAATACGAAATAATATTTAATATAATAAGAAAATTAAAATAAAAAGCTAATAAAAATATTTGCATTCCATGCATAATTTAGCTCCTTGACTTTCAATCAACCTGAACATTCAATGTTTATTTTGAGGCTTGGCTGGCCAGTATGGAAGAGATTTATTCAACTTTGGTCCTTTTTTGATATACAATCAATCCCAGTGCTCCCTTCTAGAACCTACTCTACCTCAGCTGCTACAAGACCAGCTTCACTGTTGCGTAAATTAAAGCTATTCCCAACCAGCATCTAAGCCTCAGGTGATGGATCCTGAAATCCCACACCGCACAGCCCTGATGGGTGTTTGACAAGAAAGCTTTGTCTTATAAGAAAACTTCAAACATTAAGAGCCAATAAAATGTACTTGGCCTGTCCTTGTGTTTTCTTCCTCCAGTGACCAAAAACAAACCTTCTTTTCATCCGTGACCATAAACGTGGCTCCATACTTCTTCAGGATTTCTGGGGCAAGCATTTGGAAACGGCGTCGGAAGTCACCAAGCACCATGTGATCAGGAAATCCTGCCAAGCAACCAAACAGGAGAGGCAATGTCAATAGAGTCCTATAGTTATAGAGTACTACAGCTCAGACACAGGCCCTTCAGCCCATCTAGTTCATGCAAAGCTGTTATTCTTCCTAGGGACTGTAGCCATCCCTACCCCTCCTATGCATGTACTTATCCAAACCTCGTAAATTCAATCTGCATCCACCATTTTCTCTGGCATCTTGTTCCACCCATGCACTACCCTCTGAGTGAGAAGTTCCTCCTCATATTCCCCTTTCATATTTCACCTCTCACAACCTCTAGTTCTAGTCTCACCCAACCTCAGTAGAGAAAGTCTTCTTGCATTTACCCTGTCAATACCCCTCATAATTTTGTATACTTATATCAAATCTCCTCTCATTTTCCCATGCTCCAAGAAATAAAGCCTTAACCCATTTAATTTTTCTCTACATCTCAGGTCCTGAACATTCTTGTATTTTTTTTCTTTGTGAACACAAATTGAGCATGAAATGGAAACAACTCCCAGCATCGGAATCAGTGGGACAACAGTTGATGAGTACACTTTGGGAACAAGGGTTCTGGCCCCTATTGGGGCAACACAAGAAACCGTGTAACATGGCTAATTTAGCAACTAAGATGATCAAATAATAATACAGCTGAAAGCAACAACTGAGGCTATGAAGACAAGTTCCCTTGATGTTCCATGTGAGATTAATATTGTATCCTACAGTACCTCTACAAGAACCAGCACATCTGAACAAGTTCTCTCAAACCAATGCCACACCCAAAACACTGGAAGAAATCAGCATTCAAGCAACACCTAATGGAGAGAAATAGACAGTCAACATTTTGGGTTGACAACTTTTATCAGGACCCAAAACATCAACTATCCATTTCTCTCCATGGATGCTCCCTGAGCTGCTGAGTTTCTTGGGCATTTTGGTTGTTGCTCCAGATTTCAGAATCTACAGTTTCCTGTGTGTCTACCACCAATACTTTTCCTCTAAAGGAAAGACCAAGTTGTATGACACCTTTCATGCCACAGCGAATTATGACTCCTCTTTAACCAGGCTTCTAGTCACCTGACCTAATGCCTCCATCGTTGACTGTGGGTATTACAGCCGTATAGCAGGAAACAGGCCCTTCAGCCCTACTTCATGCCAACCAAGTGGCCGAACTAAACTAGTCCCATTTGCCAGCTTTCTGTCCACATCCTCCGAAACCAGGGTTCCCAACATTTTTTATGCCCTGGACCAATACTATTAAGCAAGGGGTCCATGAACCTCATGTTGGGAACACCTGCGCTAAACCCCATATATAATTCCAAGCAGCACACATCAAAGTCGCTGGTGAACGCAGCAGGCCAGGCAGCATCTCTAGGAAGAGGTACAGTCGACATTTCGGGCCGAGACCCTTCGTCAGGTCCAATATAAGTCCAAGTCTCTTTTAAGATATTCAGTTTCTAACAATGCTTAAGATTAAAGGTGACCTCACAATCTCTAGCGAGGCACACTATCTCTGTGATCAGGGCTTTGGAACAGCTGACCTGAGCCAGCTAAATCATGCCCCATCATGATAAAAGCTGAAACTCGACAAATACAGGGGCATCACAGTGGCAAATGGGTGTCATGGTAGTCCGAGGCTTCAATGTAATGTAGTGGTTAGCATAATGCCAGCGACCCGGGTTCAATTCCGTGGCTGTCTACACACTCTCCCTGGAATGGCGTGGGTTTCCTCTGGGTTCTCCAGTTTCCTCCCACACTTCAAGGACGGACACGTTAATTGGTCACATGGGTGTAAATGGGAGGCACAAGGCCGTGGGCCTCAAGGCCCTGTTACTGAGCTGTGTCTCTAAATAAATAAAAGATTGATGAGACTATCATCTGGGAAGACGTCTATTCCACATGACTGTAAAACCATGGTTCACTGAATGCACAGCCATGGAAAGGAATCTCCCAGACCATCTGGACCAGATGACCCATCTCACAGGGCTCAAATGATCTCGAAAAGAGTCTCACATCATCACCCACTTTTCCTGCAATAAAATGTGATCACTTCTGTGTGAACCAAGGTCAAAGTCAAGTTTAGTGTCGTATACAGAACTTTGTATATGCACAGGTGCAACAAAAACTCACTTGTGCATGTGATGCTGCTGAAGTGCATTTCGCTTTACACTTGGATATACATGTACTTGTGCACATGACAATGTATGTGTTTTTACCAGAGACAGGGCACAAGTAGAGCATCATCTGAAACTCCCACATATTCTGTCCACGTAGACCCAAATTCTATATCTCCACTTGGACAGACCCATATTGGTGTAGTAGTATAGCAGAGTTGGCACTAATCTCCAGGTCCACACAGCCAAGTGGATGGGCATGCAGAACAGAAACCCTGGCTTGCCATGAGAGGCAATAGAGCCTTTGACACAATTATGCCTAAGACCAAGGGTGTTGCTGGGACTTTAGAACCCAAGTTAAAAGGAGAGTTTGATTGGTTTTGAGAGGTATAGATAGAGTAAATGTAAACGGGCTTTTTCAGCTAAGGTTAGGTGAGATTCGAACTAGAGGTCATAGTTGAGAGTGAGACTAGAGCTAGAAGTCAGCTGTTTAAAAGATGAAATATACGAGGGAAAGTTGGGGGGGAACTCCTTCATTCTGAGGTTGGGGTGAGTGTGGAATGAGCTGCCAGCAGAAGTGGTGGATGTGGGTTTGATTTCAACATTTAACAGAAATTTGGATAGGTACATGGATGGGAGGGGTATGGCAGGCTATGGTCTGGGTGCAGTTCAATGAGACTGGGCTGAATAATAGTTTAGCACAGATTAGATCACACTCATCACCCAGTCAACACAATAATACATTCAAGTCTAATCAACAAGCTCCAAAACCTGGGCCTTTGTCCCTCCCTCTGCAACTGGATCCTTGACTTTCTAACCAGAAGACCATAACCTGTGTGGATTGGAAATACCATCTCCACCTCGCTGATAATCATCACTGTTGCACATAAAGGATGTATGCTTAGCCCAGTGCTCTACGCTCTCTATACCCATGGCTGTGTGGCTAGGTCATCTATAAATTTGCCGACAAAAAGTTGGCAGAATTTCAGGTGGTAACGAGGGGGCATTTAGGAGTGAGATAGATCAGCTGGTTGAGTGGTGTTATAGCAATAACCTTGCACTCAACATCAGGAAAACCAAGGAACTGATTGTGGTCTTCAGGAAGGTGAAGTCGAGAGAACACACACCAGTCCTCATTGAGGGATCAGAGGTGAGGATTTTCAAGTTTTTAGGTGTCAACAGCTCTGAAGATCTATCCTAGGCCCAACATATCGATGCAATTATAAATAAAACACGACAGTGGCTATATTGCATTAGGAGTTTGAGGAGAAATGGTGTCACGAAAGGATCTCACAAATTTCTACAGTTGTACCATGGAGATCATTCTAACTGTTTGCTATGGAGGGGCCATGGAACAAGATTGGAAAAAACTGCAGAAAGTTTGATCATAGGCACTAGCCTGCCCAGCATCAAGGACACTCTCAAAAGATAATATCTCAAAAAGGTGGCATCCATCATTAAGGACCCCCATCACCCAGGACATGCCCACATCTCATTGTTACCATCAAGGAAGAGGTACAGGAGCCTGAAGATCCACTCTCAATATTTCAGGAACAGCTTCCTCCCCTCCACCATCAGATTTCTGAAAGGGCGATGAACCCATGAACAGTTCCTCAGCATTTTTCCCCTCTTTGTGCACTATGTATATAGCTTATTGTAATGTATAGTTTTTGTTATTAAGTATTACATAATACTACAGCAGACAACAGGACATTTGATGACATTTTGTGGCAGTGGTATTAAACCTGACTCTGAGACAGGCTGAAGGGCCTGTTTCTGTGTTGTAGTGTTCTATGACTCTATGACTCTATAATCTGTGTAATCATCACCCTCGGTGACATTCAACTGAACGGGTTCTTCTCTGAAGGGGCAGATCATAGCATGTGGTTTCTAGCATTAATTATCGCCTGGCTGTCAGCGATTTCTTTATTAAAATTCAGGCTCAGTTAAAAATAAATGGGAAAGTTCTGCTTCAGTCCTGCACCAGATTCCTACAGGAAATAGAGAGGGTGCAGGCCTTTCATCGATTAGAGCAACTGCACACCCGGGGGCACTCAATGTTTTCACCAATAACCAAATCAGAAAATATTTCACCCCCAGCTCAGCTCAATGAAGATGTAGCTCAATTAAGAATTAAAGCCTGCAGGCCCTGGCTGTAACCTACTTTCAAATGTTTCTCAGTTGCATAAGCTATTTATCATTGGTGACAGTGACACATCCTGTCAATTCAAGGAACTTATGTAATAGCAGGATTTTCCCATTAACTTGAGACTTTGGCAAGAACTTTGTGAGAATGCAACACCTCTTCTGGCTCAGTTACATAAGTAGTCAGGTCGTAACGTGATCTAAGAAATGTAATGTCAATAAATTAAACTTAATTGAATTTCAAAAAGATATGTCACTGCCACACATCTTCAAATTAACAATCCACCTCCTTTTGATGTTGCTTGTGACTGAACTTAAGCTGCCCTCACCTGCATTGCTTCCACTTCCAAAACATCTGCGCTCGCTCCATCTTCCCGCCACCTTAACAGGGATAGAGTTCCTCTTGTTCTTACCTACCACCCCATCAGCCTCGGCATCCAACACATCATCCTCCACAACTTCCATCATCTAAAGGGATCCTATCACTAAAAATATCTTTACCTCTCCCCCACCCCTCCACTTTCCGCAGGAATCACTCTTTCTGTGATTCCCTTGTCTATTCGTCCCTTCTCACTAATCTCCCGTCCAGCACTGATCCCTGCAAAGTGCTACACCTGCCCATACACCACCTTCCTCACCTCCATTCAGGGCCCCAAACTGTACTTCCAGGTGAGGCAACACTTCAGCTGTGAAACTTCTGGGGTCATCTATTATATCCAGTGCTCCCGATATGACCTCCTCTACATCGGTGAGACCCATCATAAATCTGAGGACCATTTCATTGAGCACTTCTGTTCCACCCGCCAAAAGCAGAACATCCCAGGGATAAACATTTTAATTCCAATTCCCATTCTGACATGTTGGTCCATGGCCTCCTCTTATGCTAAAATGAGGCCACCTTCAGGGTGGAGGACCAGCACCTTAAATTTCACCCTCCTATCACCTCCTCCTGGGTCCCCTCCTCCTTCCCTTTCTCCTATGGTCCACGTATCTCTCCTTTCAGATTCCTTCCTCTCCAGCCTTTTACCTTTCCCACACACCTGGCTTCACCTATCATCTTCCAGCTATTCTCCTTCCCCACCTTTTCATTCTGATGTCCTCAACCTTCCTTCCCAATCCTGAAGAAGGATCTTAGCCTGAAATGGTGACTGTTTATTCATCTCCATGGATGTTGCCTGACCTGCTGAGTTCCTCCCGCATTTTCTGTGTGATACCCTGGATTTACTTCAACCCTCCCCGCCCCCCGTCGGGAAGTAAATCTGCCTCTCTGATTCTTTATATGGCAGCACGGTAGTGTAGAGTTACCGCCAGTGACATGAATTCACTGCTGTTTGCAAGGAATTTGTATGTTCTCCCCGTAACCATGTGCGTTTCCTTGGGGTGCTCAACTTCCTTCCACATTTCAAAGACCTGTGGGTTAATTGGTCAAATGCGTGTAATTGGGCAGAGCAGGTTCATTGGGCCAGGAGGGCCTGTAAGTTACTGTAACCATGCTGTGCCTCTAAATAAAATACAATGATCCAGTCTGGTCTATGAAAAGCTCCAGACCCTCCTCAGTTCTGGGATAATTAGTGGTGAACAATTAACACAGACGTTTGGACGACTGGGTATTGTAGATTGACATGAAATAGCATTGATCAGATAAACCATGATCTTATTAAATGGAAGGGCAGGTGATTACAATTAAACATAATCCAGATCCTATCCTTCTCTGCGCAATGGAGTCTTGGAGTATAGTGTTCCGTTGTTGTCCCTCATTATAGGAAGGATATGGAAGCTTTAGAGAGGGTGCAGAGGAGATTTACCAGGCTGCTGCCTGGATTAGAGAGCATGTCTGATGAGGATAGGTTGAGTAAGCAAGAAGTTTCTCTTTAGAGTGAAGGAGGACAACAGGTGACTTGATAGAGGTGTACAAGATGATAAAAGGCGTAGGTAGAGTGGATAGGTGGAGATTTTTTCCCAGGATGGCAATGGCTATTAAAAAAGGACATAATTTTAAGGTGATTGGAGGAAAATATAGGGGAGTTGTCAGAGGTAAGAGATTTATACAGGAGTGTTAAGTGCATGGAACATACTGTCAGGGGTGGTGTTAGAAACAGATACATTAGGGACACTTAAATGTCTCTTAGACAGGCACAGGGATGAAAGAAAACTGGAGGTGTCACCCAGTTCAGATATGGCCCAAGTGTGGAGTGAGAGACACTAACACGGGTCGATAGTTCACAGACTTTAATGCGAACAGTGTTAACAGAAAAAGAAAACAATAAATGCTCGGCCAAACAGGGCCATTAGCTAAAACTCTCAAATGGGAAATGAAGCCTATACTGCTGATGAAAAGAGCAACTAAATATAAAATACCGCTAGTCTTCAGAGTCAGTTGACTCGACAGTCCAATTTCTCAGGCAAGTCCTAAAGCAGACAGGCAGCGAAGCGTTGCTGTGCTGTGTCTAGGTTTTGACAAGCACTGCGACGTAATGAATGGAGATAACTACTATCACAATGAAATAATAATAAGCTGACACGTGCATATTCACAAGTGCAATTGCTGTATCTACTGCTCTGCCGAATCCATGGTTGTGACAGGGCCCCTCTCTTTAGGTGCAGCCCCTGAGGCACCACAGAACTGTGTCTGCTGGCAGTCCCAGATCAGCAAATTGCCCAAGATGTCCTTTGCCAGGATCCAAGTACGTTCTTCTGGACCATATTTTTCCCAGTCCACAAGGTACTGGACTTTAGCATGTATCCGGCAAGATGCCAGGAGGTGCCGCACAGTTATAGACAAGGGCACCATCTATCAGGCAGGCAGGAGAGAAAGGTGGGGTGACTGGGGCCAGGGGAGAGGTAGTAACTGGCTTGAGCTGGGGAACATGGAATACTGGGTGGATCTTCAGTGATGCTGGTAGACGCAATCTATAGGACATCTTGTTGACAGCCTTTTCCACTACAAACAGTCCCACGTAGTGCGGTGTCAATTTCCAGCTCTCAACTTTCAGGTGAAGATCCCTTGATGCCAACCAGACCTTCTGTCCTGGCTTGAATGGCCTTACCTGTCAATAGAGCCAATCAGCCTATTGGTAATGCTTCTGGGCGCGCAGCAGAGAAGCCCTGGCTCATCTCCAGGTGCACTTGTAGCATTGGATCAGCAGGAGCTCCTACGTCAATCTCCTGATCAGGGGAAAGCAGGGGCTGGAATCCCCTCTGGCATTCAAAGGGAGCCATACTGGTGGAGGACGACTGGAGGTAATTGTGGGCGATCTCTGCCCAAACCAATTGGGAGCTCCAGGACGTGGGGTTGGAAGAGGCAAGACAGCGCAGGGTTGTCTCCAACTCCTGGCTCACTCTCTCAGTCTGGCCATTAGATTGGGGATGGAAGCCAGACGAGAGGCTGGCTGTGGCCCCTACAAGACAGCAGAAAGCCTTCCAAAAGCGGGAAGTGAACTGTTGACCGCTATCAGACACTATGTCTTGAGGAGAGCCATGGAGCCTGAACACATGCTGAACCATGAGTGTGGCAGTCTCACGAGCCGATGGGAGCTTGGGGAGGGCAATGAAGTGGCAGCCTTGAAAAATCGATCCACAACAACCAAACTGGTGGTGTTTCCTTACGATGGGGGCAGACCAGTGATGAAATCCACTGAGAGGTGGGACCAGGGGTGGTGGGGCACAGGCAGTGGACATAACAGACCCACAGGAGGCTGGCGTGATGTCTTGTTCCGAGCACAGGTGGGACAGGCAGATGCAAAATCGTGGCCATCCTGGTACATAGATGGCCACCAAAATTGTCTCTTTACTAATTCCTGAGTCTGTTGAATTCCCGGATGTCCAGCCGGATGGGAGGAGTGACCCCATTCCAACACTTTGGAACACACCGCAGCCGGGACAAACAGTCGGTTGGGAGCTGTCCCATCCGGGCCTGGATCTGATTGTTGGGCGGCCCTCACCTCTGCCTCCATTCCCCAGATCATCGGAGCAGCGAAACACGAGCGAGGAAGGACAGGCTCTGGATTGGCATTGTCCTCGGATCCGTCAAACTGCCGGAAGAAAGCGTAAACATCGTGCAGATCAATTTTGGAAAATATGGTTGCTCTCTGGAGGTGTTCAAACGCAGACGCCAGCAAGGGAAGAGGTTAGTGGTTCTTCACAGTGATGTTGTTCAGGGGCCGATAATCGATGCAGGGATGGAGCTTGCCATCCTTCTTGCTCACAAAAAAGTAGCCCGCTCCTGCCGGCGAGGTTGACGGATGGATAAACCCCATGCTCAATGCCTCCTTGATGTATTCCTCCATGGCCTCCGTTTCAGGACGAGAGAGGGAAAAGAGACGGCCCAGGGGAGAATTAGTTCCAGGTAGGAGGTCTATGGCACAGTCATATGGCCGGTGTTGGGGCACGGTGGTGGCCTTTCTTTTACTGAAATCATCAGAGAGATCTGCATATTCAGCCGGAATCCCAGGCAGATCCACATCCTTAGCTGACACAGGAGGGGATTCACGGAATGGAGCTTGAGCTGGACCCAGACAGGTAGACAGGCATGCCAGTCCCCACCCTTGGAGTACCTTCAGAGACCAATCGATCCGTGGGTTATGTCGGGATAACCAGGGGAAATTGTACCAGTGGCAGTTCAGGTGAATTAACCAGATAGAAAGATATTTCATCATGATGGTTGCCTTCGAGCACCAGTTGGAGGGGTTGGGTGGAAAGGTGGATCTGACCGGTTACCAGAGGTCAACCGTCCAGCGCCTTGACATTGATCTTGTCTCTTAATTCCTGAGTTGGATCTCCCCATCTTTGAGCAAGAGAGATGTCCATAAGATTTCCAGCTGCACCAGAGTCGATAAACGCCTTAAGTTCATGGGTCTGAGACCTCCACGACAAGGAAGCTGCGAACATTACAGAAGTAGGGGAGGCTGACTGCAGAGAGAACCGACCCATCGGGATTCCCCTCCCTGCTGATGGGTTTTCTCTTTTGCTGGATGCTTGGAACATGCTGCCCGGAAGTGTCGTGGATCACCACGACAGAGGCAGGAACCTGTTCTCCAGCACCGCTCTCATTCCTCCTGAGACAGGTACATGCACCCCACTTGCATAGGCTCCTCTGAGGGCTGGGTGCTGGGTGGTGAGGGATCAGGAGAGGGCAAGGAACGATGGTGATCAGGAGGAAGTTTGAAACATTCTTTCCTTGCGCCACTCAGTCACCCGGTCGTCAACTTGAATAGCAGATTAATCAGGTCATCCAGACTATCCTGCTCATCCCGGACAGTGATCTCATGCCAGACCTGTGTTCAGTCCTCTCTGGAAGGCAGTGATGAAAGATCTCTCATTCCAACCCGTCCCTGCTGCAAGGGTACAGAATTTAACTGTATTGGCTCTCACCGTTCTTCTGCCTTGGCGCAGGTTCAACAGTCGGTGGGCAGCCTCCTGACCCCGTACTGGAAGATCAAAAACTCTTCTTAACTCTGCCACAAAATGTCGAAACGATGGGCTGCAAGGTATCCTTGCTCCCGTAAAGCGTTGAACAGGCTGAGTGGAGGTCTGTCAAGGAGATTGACCATGTACACCAATTTTCGCGCATCATCACCAAAACAACCAGGCTGGGCTTGGAATGTCAGCTCACATTGGGTAATAAAATTCCTGCAACCATTGGGATCACCAGAATATCTGCCTGGTGGTGGATTACTCAGTTCCTAAACCGTCGTGGGAGTTGTCTCTGGTCCGGGCGCGGGAGCAGGAGCATTAGTAGCAGAGATTGTCGAGGCAACAGACAAGGAGGACCTGAAAGATATTGGGAGTGGGACTGAGGCGAAAATGTTAATGGCTGTCAGCCGATGCTGGCTGTTCACAGTAAGTTTGTGGATGGCGGCCGTGAGTGCAGAAATCACAGGCACCTGAGTCCGATTGTCTGTGGTGAGCTGTTGAACAGTTGCGGATAGAGACGATACCTGTTCCTCCAAGTGTGACTGGGCTTGTCGACACAAGTTTATCTGCCTCATTTCCTCCGTAGCTGCACTGAGAACAGATTCCATTGCCTGTAGCTTGTCTCCTACCTAACCAATGAATCTCACAGCCAAGGTCAGCTGCCCTCTCCCTGCTGGGTCCATCTTTGTGTGGTCGAGACTTGCTGTTACCTGATTCAGACATGGCCCAAGTGCGGAGTGAGAGACACTGAAGCAGGTCGATAGTTCACAGACTTTAATGTGAACAGTGTTAAAGGAAAAAGAAAACAATAAACGCTGGGCCAAACAGGGCCATTAACTAAAACTCTCAAATAAGAAATGAATCCTACACTGCAGCGGAAAAGAACAACAAAATATAAAACGATTACCATTAGTCTTCAGAGTCAGTTGACTCGACAGTCCAATTTCTCAGCAAGGCCGAAAGCAGACAGGCAGCAAACCATTGCTGTGCTGTGTCCAAGTCTTGACAAGCACTACGACGACAAGTATGGAGTTCAATACTATCACAATGAGCTGACGCCTGCATATCCACAAGTGCAATTGCCATATCTGCTGCTCTGCCGAATTTGTGTTGGTGACAGGAGGATTCTTTAGATGGGAAGGGTTTGATTGACACAATATCAGGGGCCACAGGGCCTGCACTGGACAGCATGGTAGCGTAGCAGTTAGCATCATGTTTTCCAGTGCCAGCGACCTCCGTTCATTTCTGCTGGAGTACGTAAGAATTTGTACGTTCTCCCTGTAACCACATGGGTTTCCCTGTGTGTTCCCATTTCCTCCCACATTCCCAAAGCGTGCCGGTTCGGATTAGTAAGCTGTGAGCATGCTGTATTGGCACCGGAAGCATAACACCACTTGCAGGCTGCCTCCCGCACATCTTCGGACTGTGTTGGCTATTAACGGAAATGAAGTATTTCACTGTACGTTTCATTGTTTCAATGTACAAAGCACAAATAAGGCTTCATCTTTATCTTTACCTGCTCTTTGTTCTACATGTTACCCAGCTTTAGAAGGAAAGAGATATTTCATACGGAAAGAGATATTTCACACAGAAAGTGGGACAGGATTAAAAAAAAACAAATTCCAGTCACCAGTGCATTCATAATGTAGAGCTGCGGCAGATACTGTACCCAGTCTGTAAAGCCGAAGTGCATCCAACAGCTGTGACCCTTGGAGCTGGCTCCTCAGTGTGGGGACATCAAACGTGGCCAGAGATTGACCTCTGGCGTTCTGCAGTTCAACTCCATCACTCCCATCTGGTCTTGCTACAAAGCAGTGGACAAAGTGGGCCTCAGAACGCTTGATCAGGTTTATGAGAGCATCCTAGGGTTTAAAGAGAGAAAGAGTGAAGTCCATTTTAATCCTAACTGTGAAAGATCACTTGGTTTTTACATTATCAGACTATTTGGTTTATTATTGTCAAATGTACCAGAATTAACCATTAACCCAGACAGTACGTCACCACATCTCTCTTTCCTCTTCACTCCACAATGCCCTCTCCCAGCACAGACAACTCCCCTCCTGCCCCAACCCCAAGGCTTTGTTGCCACGGTCTCCCCCTTCCTCTCCATCCCTGACACTGTGTGTCACCTCACCTCCCACTTCTGCTTCGTAATGATCTCTCCCAGACCTCCAGACAACTCTCATACAACTCCTCATTCCTCACCCTGTAACCCTGAACACCCTCTTTCAGGACCATACAAGACCATAAGACATAGGAGCAGAATTAGGCCATTCAGCCCATCGAGTCTGCTCCACCATTCCATCATGGCTGATCCCGGATCCCACTCAACCCCATACACCTGCCTTCTCGCCATATCCTTTGATGCCCTGACCAATCAGAACACTATCAATTTTCACCTTAAATATACCCACGGACTTGGCCTCCACAGCAGTCTGTGGCACAGCATTCCACAGATACACTATTCTCTGGTGAAAAAAATTCCTCCTTACCTCCTTTCTAAAGGGTCACCCCTAAATTCTGAGGCTGTGCCCTCTAGTTCTGGACACCCCCGCCATAGGAAACATCCTCTCCACTGGATCCTTATCCAGTCTTCTCAACATTCGATAGGTTTCAATGAGATCCCCCTGTATTCTTCTAAATTCCAGTGAGTACAGGCCAAAGCTGCCAAATGCTCCTCATATGTTAACGTCTTCATTCCTGGAATCATCCTTGTGAACCTCCCTAGGACTCTTTCCAATGACAACACATCCTTTCTGAGATAAGGGGCCCAAAACTGTTGACAATACTCCAAGTGTGGCCTGACCAGTGTCTTATAAAGCGTCAGCATTATCTCCTTGTTTTTATATTCTATTCCCCTTGAAATGAATGCCAACATTTCATTTGCCTTTTTTTAAAATCACAGACTCAACCTGTAACTTAACCTTTTGAGAAACCTGGACAAAGGACTCCTAAGTCCCTCTGCACCTCTGACGTTTGAATTTTCTCCCTATTTACATAACAGTCTACACTTTTGTTCCTTTTACGAAAATGCATTATCATACATTTCCCAACACTCTATTCCATCTGCCACTTTTTTGCTTATTCTTTCAATTTGTCTATGTCCTTCTGCAATCACATTGCTTCCTCAACACTACCTACCCCTCCACCTATCTTCGTATCATCTGCAAACTTTGCCACAAAGCCATCAATTCCATTATCTACATCACTGACAAACAATGTGAAAAGTAGTGGTCCCAATACTGATCCCTGAGGAACACCACTAGTCACTGGCAGCCAACCAGAAAAGGTCCCCATGTTCCCACTCGCTGCCTCCTGCCTGTCAGCCATTCCCCTCTCCATGCCAATATCTTTCCTGCAACGCCATAGGATTTTATCTTGTTAAGCAGCCTCATATGCGGCACCTTATCAAATGCCTTCCGAAGATCCAAGTAAGTGACATCCACTGCCTCTTCTTTGTTCACTCTGCTTGTTACTTCCTCAAAGAACTCCAACAGATTTGTCAGGCAAAATTTCCCTTTACAGAAACCATGCTGACTTTGACTTATTTTATCATTAGTCCCTAAGTACCCCAAAACCTCATCCTTAATAATAGCCTCTATCACTTTCCCAACCACTGAGGTTAGGGTAACTGGCCTATAATTTCCTTCCTTTTGCTTTCCTCCCTTCTTAAAGGGTGGAGTGACATTTTCAATTTTTCTAGTCCTCTGGAACCCATGCTAGAATCAAGTGATTCTTGAAACATCATGACTAATGCATCCGTTATCTCTTCAGCAACCTCTTTCAGAACTCCGGGATGTTGTCATGTGGTCCAGCTGACTTAGCTACCTTAAGACCTTTAAGTTTGCCTCGCATTTTTTCCTTTGTAATGAGAATCACACTCATTTCTTCTCCCTAACACTCACAGATTTCTTGCACACTGTTAGCGTCTTTCACGGTGAAGACTGATGCAAAGTATTTAGTTCATCCACTATTTCTTTGTCCCCCATTATTACCTCACTGGCATTATTTTCTAGTGGTCCAATATCAACTCTCACCTCAGTTTTACTCTTTATATAACTGAAAAACCTTAGTATCCTGCTTGATATCAGCTAGTTTGCCCTCATATTTCATCTTTTCCCTCCTAATTTCATTTTTAGTTGACTTTTGTTGGATTTTAAAAGCTTCCCAATCATCCAACTTCCCACTCACTTTTGTTACCTTCCTTGTCATTTCTTTGGCTTTTATGTAGTCCTTAACTTCCCTTGTCAGCCACTTTTTCCTACTCCTGCCATTTGAGAACAACTACTTCTGTGGGACATATCTATAGTCATAGTAATAGCCATACTTTATTGATCCCAAGGGAAATTGGTTTTCGTTACAGTTGCACCATAAATAATTAAATAATAATAAAACTATAGATAATTAAATAGTAATATGTAAATTATGCCAGGAAATAAGTCCAGGACCAGCCTATTGGCTCAGGGTGTCTGACCCTCCAAGGGAGGAGTTTTAAAGTTTGATGGCCACAGGCAGGAATGACCCCCTATGACACTCTGTGTTGCATCTCGGTGGAATGAGTCTCTGGCTGAATGTACTCCTGTGCCCAACCAGTCCATTATGTAGTGGATGGGAGACATTGTCCAAGATGGCATGCAACTTAGACAGCATCCTCTTTTCAGACACCATCGTCAGAGAGTCCTTTGCCTTCCTGTGCCTTCTGTGCCCAGAAATTTCAGCCACCTCTGCTCTGCTGTCAACCTCGCCAGTATCCCCATCTGGTCCACCTGGACATGCCTCTGTAATTCCCTTTATTCCAATGCAGTACTGATACATGTGACTTGTGTTTCTCCCTCTCAGATTGCAGTATGAATTCAATCACATTATGATCACTGCCTCCTAAGGTTCCCTTAACTTAAACTCCCTAATAAAATTTGGATTATTACACAACACCCAATCTTAGATAGCTTTTTCATGAGTACACTGAAGCACAAGCTGCTCTAAAAAGCCATCTCGTAGGTATTCAACAAATTCCCCCTCTTGGGATTGACACCAACCTGATTTTCCCAGTCCCCGTGCATATTGAAGTCCCCCATTACAATAGTGACGTTATCATTATTACATGTCCTTTCCTGCTCCCTTTGCAATCTCAACTCCACACCTTGGCTACTATGTGGAGGTCTATATTGGATTCCATAATGTTTTTTTCAAAACCCTTGCAGTTTCTTGAATCCACCCACAAAGATGCAACATTCTCTGTCCCTATGTCACCTCTTTCTAAAGATGTAATTCCATCTCTTACCAACAGAGCCACACCACTGCCTATCCCTTCCTGCCTGTCCTTTCGATACAAAGTATATCCTTTGATGTTAAGCTCCCAACTATGTCCTTCTTTCAGCCACGACTCAGTAATACCGACCAATCTCTAATTGCACCGAGTTCGTCCACCTTATTCCGAATGCTGTGCATATTTAAATACAGCACCTGCATTCTTCGCCCTCATGAATTTTGCCTCGGGTACAATTTAACTCTTTGCACTGTCTGCATTTGTACCCAATCATTGGCTAGTCCTTCCTAACAGTTATATTACACCCATTGTCTACTTGTAAAACTGCGTGTTCATCCTCAGCTTTATCCTACTGGTTCCCATCCCTCTGACATATTAATTTAAGCCACTCCCTACAGCTCTGGTAAACCTGTCCACAAGGATATTGGTCCCCCTCAGATTAAAGTGTAACCTGTCCCTTTTATACAGGTCACACCTGCTCCAGAAGGGGTTCCAATGATCCAGAAATCTGAATCCCTGCCCCCCCCCATTCCAATTCTTCAGCCACGCATTTATTTGTCACCTCATTCTATTCCAATACTCACTGTCGTGTGGCACAGACAGCAATCCCGAGATTACTACCCTTGAGGTCCTGCTTCGCAACTTCCTTCCTAATTCCCTAAACTGCAGAAGCCTCCCTTTTTTGAAACACTCAAAGGAACTTTAAGAAGTGATTTAAAACTCTCAAAAAACAGCTAAATATATACAATGCATCTCTATTCATCAGATCGTTGAACATCAGGGGCTACTAATTTATAACCGTCCTTAAGTGTACAGTGAGTAATTATTTATACCTTTTCCAGTGCAGGAACTATCACGTACAGAAGGTTCTGACTAGCTCAGCTAAAGTTATATTATTAAATCGTGTATTGAATAACTTCAAAAATACTCAGCTGGGATTTACAGCTGGGAATAATCCATTGTATTTAATTCTGAATTAAACCAACGTGCGGCTGCAGTCAGAGACAGAACTGAGTAAGTCACACTCAAACTTGGTTCGAAGGTAGCTTGACTCCTCTACGAGACTAGATTGTCACTGCAATCTTTACAGTGAATCGAGACTGAGAGAGGAGGCAACTCACAGGCCTGGAAGTGAGATTTTAAAAAAAGGAATGTTCACGGTCTTTCGCCGTGTTTCCAGTGGCCCAATCGAATAGTGTTTCATTAGTAAGGGCAAATAAGATAAGGCAGGAACAGTGGGATGGCCATTGTATGAGTGGATCAGTGTTAGAGTAGGGAGGCTTTGGCTTGGGCCTGGTACATATGTGGTAAGCTCCTTCTTCTTCACCTTTGGTCTGTTAGTGCGTAGTTAGTACAGCCAGAATGGCTCCGGGGCTGTGCAGTGGTGTGTCGAATGCTGGGTGAGCGAGTGGTCTTTGCAGTACTGCAGGTCTGTGTCTTTGCTGTTGCCTTGCTCAAGCTTGAGTGCTGGGGTGCAGGTGATGTTTTTTGCCGGTGGAGTGGGGAAGGGAGATTGTTGCTTGCTGCCACTCACACACAGGAGGGAGGGGAGCTGGGGGGGCACATTTAACTATCAATCATTCTTTGGGGGCACTCCTGTTTTTGTGGATGGTTGCGAAGGAAAAGCATTTCAGGATGTATATTGTATACATTTCTCTGACATTAAATGTACCTCTGAAACCTTTATGTGAGATGTAGGGATGCTGGGAGACTCCAGCCTCCTGGATAACCACAGCACGGCCGGGTGCACTGAGCTGCAGCACCTGGCAGATTGCGGTAAAGAACCTCAGCTGCAGCTCATTCGGGAAACTGAGGAGGTGATCGACAGGAGCTACAGAGGAGCAGTCATGCCTAAGTTGCAGGAGGCAGATACCTGGGTGATGGAAAGGAAATGAACTGCCAGTGCAGAATGGCTATTCCACTCACTAATAAGTATACCGCTTTGGAAAGTGTTGGGCGGGGGGCAGAGGAACAACAAACCTGAGGGAAGCCACAGCAACCAGGTCTCAGAATGGAAGAAGGAACAAGAGGACTGCAGTAGCGATCGGGGAGTAGAGAAGAGATTCTGCGGACACGATAGAGACACCCATATGGTATGTCGCTTTTCAGGTGCCAGAGTCAGGGATATCTCGGTTCAGGTCCACGGCATTCTAAAGGGGGAGCAGCCAGAAATATTGTCTCCAATGACATAGGTAGGAAAGGTGAGGAGGTCCTGAAAGTGGATTTTAGGGAGCTAGGTACAAAGCTGAAAGACAGGACCTCCAGGGTAGTAATCTCTAGACTGCTGCCTGTGCCACGCAGTAGTGAGGGCAAGGATAGGATGATTGGGAGATGAATGTGTGGCTGGGGAACTGTTGCAGATGGCAGGTTTCAGATTTCTGAGTTTTTGGGATCTTTTCTGGGGAAGGTATAACCTGGACAAAAGGAATGGGTTACACCTGAACCCAAGAGGGTCCAATATCCTTGCAGGCAGGTTTGCAAGAACTTTTGGGGAGTGTTTAAACTAATTTAGCAGTGGGATGGGAAACTGAGTGATGGGGTTGAGGATGAGGCTGGAAAATCACAGATGTCATTCCACTCTTCAACAAGGGAGGGAGGCAGAAGAAAGGAAAGTATAGGTCAGCTAGCCTGACCTGAGGCTGCTTCGCAAAATAAGGGCCATGGTACTGCAGGAAATAAAATAGCATGGATAGAGCATTGGCTGATTGGCAACAGGCAAAGAGTGGAATAAAAGGACCCTTTTCTGATTGGCTCTCAGTGACTCGTGGTATTCTACAGGAGTCGGTGTTGGGGCCACTTCATTTTACATTGAATGTCTAAGATTTGGATGATGGAACTGATGGCTTTGTGGCCAAGTTTGTGGATGATACGAAGACAGGTGGAGGGGCAGGTAGTGTTGAGGAATCAGGGAGGCTATAGAAAGACTTAGACAGATTAGGAGAATGGGCAAAGAAATGGCAGATGGAATACAGTGTTAGGAACTGTATGGTAACATACTTTGGTAGAAGGAATGAAAGTGTAGACTATTTTCTAAACAGAGAAAATTCAAAAATATGAGGCTTTGTGCAGGATTCCCTAAAGGTTAACTTGCAGGTTGAGTCTGTGATGAGGAAGGCAAATGTGATGTTAGCATTCATTTCCAGAGAACTAGAATATAAAAACAAGGATGCAATGTTGAGACTTTATAAAGCACTGGTGAGGCCTCACTTGGAGTATTTTGATCAGTTTTGTGCTTCTTATCTAGGAAAGCATGCGCTGACATTGGAGAAGGCTCAAAGGTAGTTCACAAAAATAATTCCAGGAACAAAGGCTTATCGTATGAACAACCCTTCAAGCCACACCATCCCAGCAATCCCCAACAAACCCAACTGACCCCAACCTGATCACGGGACAATTTACAATGATCAATTAACCTACCCTGTGAGAGGAAACTGGAGCACCTGGAGAAAACCCACACAGTCCACAGGAGGACGTATAGAAACTCCTTACAGAATGGCGACAGAATTGATCTCCAAACTACGAAGCTGTAATAACATTATGCTAGTTGCTACACTACCCTGGTACCCACCTTGAAACTTGAAGGAAGAAACTAAATCTAAATATTCAAAGACTATCACATTGGGTCATTATCACTTGAAAGGACAGGCAACATATCAGGCACCTGTTTTTACACTTAGTGTACACCTAAGGTACACCTGTTCATTAATGCAAATATCTAATCTGCCAATCACATGGCAGTACCTCAATGCATAAAAGCATGCAGACATGGTCAAGAGGTTCAGATCTGGTTCAACCCAAAGATCATTATTGGGAAGAAATGTGATCTAATTGACTTTGACTGTAGAATGATTGTTGGTGCCAGACAGGGTAGTTTGAGTTATTTCAGAAACTGCTATTTTCTGGGATTTCCATGCACAACAGTCTCTACAGTTTACAGAGAATGGTGAAAAAGAATAAATAAACATCCAGTGAGTGGCAGTTCTGTGGGGGAAGACGCCTTGTTAATGAGAGAGAACAGAGGAGAATGGCCAGACTGCTTCAAGCTGACAGGAAGGCAACAGTAATTCATTAACCACTGAAACTAAAGAGCAGTTCACCTACCCTCAGTTCAAGTGCAGCATCAGAACGACGGTGCGGCCAGCTCATACTCACCATTTGCAGTTTGATGAGCGCACACACAGACTTCCTCTTCACAGCTGCGAAGCTGGTGCTGAACGTCTTCCGTACACAGCTGATCCTCTGCATAGACTGCTGCGAGGTTTGTTCCAGCCCGGACGCAGACCGGCATATTGCAGGGACTTTGGATCTTGTGCAGAAGAGCTTCTTGAGGGACTCACTAGTTGGAGGAGGTGATCAAAAATTAACTTTGTTTTTATTGTTAGCGCTGAGTTCACAAGCTTGGCGATCATGACACATGACAGGGAGCTTGTGGTTTGACTCCCAGCTGTTTGGTATTTGTAAACAAAAGAGATTCTACAGATGCTAGAAATCTTGAACAACACACACAAAATGCTGGAGGAACTCAGCAAGTCAAGCAGCATGTATGGAGGGGAATAAACAGTCAACGTTTTGAGCCGAGACCCTTCATCAGAACAGATAATCTCCCCTTTTGATAATAGACCTGATGAAAGGTCTCAGCCTGAAACATTAATTGTTTATTCCTCTCCATAGACACCGCTTGACCTGCTGAGTTCCTCCAGCATTTTGTGCGTGGTGTTTGATATCTGCATAGACTGTGCCCACAGGTCATAACTTACTGATCTCACTGAGTTATTGCAGAGGAAAGTAAACTAGAGGCAACCAAGCCAGCTCAGACCAAATTGGCTCAGCTCAGACCAGCTTAAACAGCTCGGTGCAGACTGCTCACTCAGATAAGCTCAGACAAGTTCCACTCAAATTAGAATAAGAACCAGGTTTAATATCACCAGCATGTATCGTGAAATTTGTTAATGATGCAGCAGTGCAATGAAATACATGATAAATAAATATAGAGGAAAACACTGAGTTGCATTAAGATTATACACGTCTATTAAATAGTTAAGTTAAAATAGGTTGTGTAAAACTACAAATAAAACCAATAGTGAGATAGTGTCCACAAGTTCAATGTCCATTCAAAGATCGGATTGCAGAGGGGAAGAAGCTGTTCCTGAATCACTGAGTGTGTGCCTTTAGGCTCCTGTACCTCCTTCCTGATGGTAGCAGTGAGAAGAGGGCATGTGCTGGGTGACGGGGGTCCTCAGTGATGGATGACACTTTCCTAAGGAACTGCTCCTTGAAGATGTTTTGGATACAATAGAGGCTAGTACCCATGATGGAGCTGATTCATTTTACGAGTTTCTGCAACCTACTTCAATCTTGTGCAGTAGCACCCCATACCAGATGGTGATGCAGCCAGTCAGAATGCTCTCCATGATACACTTGTAGAAGTTCTCAAGTGTTTTAGTTGACAAACCAAACCTGTTCAAACCCCTAAAACAATAAACACAGCAGGCCAGGCAGCATCTATGGAAAACAGTCGATGTTTCCGGCCGAGACCCTTCGGCACCTGCAGATTTTCTCTTGGTCCTGAAGAAATACAGCCGCTGTCATTGGTTCCTTATAGCTGCATCGATATGTTGGGTCCAGGTTAGGTCGTCGGAGATACTGACACTGAGGAACTTGAAGTTGCTCTCTCTCCCCACTTCTGAACCCTCTGTGAGGATTGGTTTGCGTTCCCTTGTCCTACCCTTTCTGAACTCCACTATCAGTTCTTTGGTCTTGCTGACTTTGAGTGCAAGGTTGTTGCTGTGGCACCACTCAACCAGCTGGTATATCTCGCTCCTGTACACCCCCCCATTTCATCTGCATCTGAGATTCTGCCAACAATGGTTGTATCATCAGCATTTGAGCTATGCCTAGCCACACAGTCATGGATATAGAGAGAATAGAGCAGTGGGCTAAACACACACCCCTGAGGTCTTACTAGCTCTTCTTTCAGTTAGTCCTGACGAAGGGTCTCGGCCCGAAACGTCGACTATACCTCTTCCTAGAGATGCTGCCTGGCCTGCTGCGTTCACCAGCAACTTTGATGTGTGTTGCCTGAAATTCCAGCATCTGCAGATTTTCTCATGTTCCCTGAGGTGTGCCAGTGTTGAGTGGATCAGACCAGCTTAGCTTCAGTTGAAACCAGGTCACTCAGCTGAAACTAGACCCACATATTCAGCTACAGGGAGGATAAGTTACACCACAGATTGCACCTGGTGACTCGATAGAGGTGTACGAGGTAGGAGGCAGAGATCAAATGGACAGTCAGGGCAAAAACGACCAGTAGAAGGGAACATAATTTTAAGTTGATTTGAGGAAAATATAGGGGGATGTCAGAGGTAGGTTTATTATACAGAGTGATGGAACGCCCTGCCGGGGTGGTGGTAGAGGCAAATACATTAGGGGCATTTAAGAGACTCTTAGATAGATACATGCATGAAAGAAAAACAGAGGGTTATGTAGGAGGGAAGGGCTAGATTGATCTTGGAGTAGGTTAAGAGGCTGACAGAACATCGTTGGCTGAAGGGCCTGTTTTATGCCTTCATTCTAAGGATAAATCCTATTCCTGGAATGCAGGAATACACAGTATATGAATTCTGCATCATGTCTTTCGGCTGGACTCTCATAGAGCCATAGAAAACTACAGCACAGAAACAGGCTATTCGGCCTATCTAGTCAATGCCAGCCTGGTCTACTGCCCCATCCCATCTACCTGGCCTCTCTCTCTCATCCAAACTTCTCTTGAATGTTATAAGTGACTCTGTTGAATCAATACTCAAAACATTTTAAAGGCCGAAAGTGTGTTTTTCATTATAATGTAAGATTACGTAGAGGAACTGAATATACTCTATTGTATGACGTTTGGTAAAGTGCCACAACAGAACACTGTTAGTTAAGAGTTAGTGCTTTCAGTAAAGAATGTTATGCTAACAGTGCTACCTATTAGTTAGTCTGCAGCCTACAACACAAAGGATTCTTCAGGAACTGTACTTTTTTTTCAGAATAATCCTAAATGAGTCAGGCTTTAACGTGTTGCAAGTACATAGCTACCCATCTTGCAAGGATGGATGGAATCCCAAGGCCAGATGCTTCAGTTGTAGGGGGTGACTGAGATATGATTGTCAGCTCACCATTCTCAGGCTGAAGTCTCACTTACACAATGTGCATGAGATGCTCAATGAACAATATCGACAACATCCCCAGTGAAGCTGCTGCAATCCCTTTGCGAGGAAAATCCTGCATTCCACCAGATTCTTCCCTCAGTGCAAAGAAAAATTTAACTGTACAAAGTGCAAAGGATCATCATATGGACTCGCTGAAAATCTGACTAAGTCTCTCCTCTGTAGTATTTATAAAGATTAATAAAAACACACTTGCCCTGATCTTTACAAATTTCATAAGGCTGATTCAAATTTTAAAGACAAAGAGAAACCTAGACTACTGCCAAGCAACACACATCAAAGTTGCTGGTGAATGCAGCAGGCCAGGCAGCATCTCTAGGAAGATGAAGTCGACGTTTCGGGCCGAGACCCTTCATCAGGACTAACTGAAGGAAGAGTTAGTAAGAGATTTGAAAGTGGGAGGGGGAGGGGGAGATCCAAAATGATAGGAGAAGACAGGAGGAGGAGGGATGGAGCCAAGAGCTGGACAGGTGATAGGCAAAAGGGATACGAGAGGATCATGGGACAGGAGGTCCGGAAAGAAAGATGGGGGTGGGGGGGAACCCAGAGGATGGGCAAGAGGTATATTCAGAGGGACAGAGGGAGAAAAAAGGAGAGTGAGAGAAAGAATGTGTGCATAAAAATGAGTAACAGATGGGGTACGAGGGGGAGGTGGGGCATTAGCGGAAGTTAGAGAAGTCGATGTTCATGCCATCAGGTTGGAGGCTACCCAGATGGAATATAAGGTGTTGTTCCTCCAACCTGAGTGTGGCTTCATCTTTACAGTAGAGGAGGCCGTGGACAGACATGTCAGAATGGGAATGGGACGTGGAATTAAAATGTGTGGCCACTGGGAGATCCTGCTTTCTCTGGCGGACAGAGCGTAAGTGCTCAGCAAAGCGGTCTCCCAGTCTGCGTCAGGTCTCGCTAATATATAAAAGGCCACATCGGGAGCACCGGACGCAGTATATCACCCCAGCCGACTCACAGGTGAAGTGTTGCCTCACTTGGAAGGACTGTCTGGGGTCCTGAATGGTGGTGAGGGAGGAAGTGTAAGGGCATGTGTAGCACTTGTTCTGCTTACACGGATAAGTGCCAGGAGGGAGATCAGTGGGGAGGGATTAGGGGGACGAATGGACAAGGGAGTTGCGTAGGGAGCGATCCCTGCGGAATGCAGAGGGGGGGGAGGGAAAGATGTGCTTAGTGGTGGGATCCCGTTGGAGGTGGCGGAAGTTACGGAGAATAATATGTTCGACTTCACCGCACCTTGTCCCCATTCCAACCTCATTCCTTCACAACGCTCTGCTTTCCACTCCCTCCGCACTAATCCTAACCTTATTATTAAACCTGCCAATAAGGGGGGTGCTGTTGTAGTCTGGCGCACTGACCTCTACCTTGCCAAGGCACAGCGACAACTCACGGATACCTCCTCTTATTTACCCCTCGATCGTGACTCCACTAAGGAGCACCAGGCCATTGTCTCCCACACCATCACCGACTTTATCCGCTCAGGGGATCTCCCATCCACTGCTACCAACCTTATAGTTCCCACACGTCGCACTTCCCGTTTCTACCTCCTACCCAAGATCCACAAACCTGCCTGTCCTGGCCGACCTATTGTCTCAGCTTGCTCCTGCCCCACCAAACTCGTTTCTGCATACCTCGACACAGTTTTATCCCCCCTTGTTCAATCCCTTCCTACCTATGTTCATGACACTTCTCACGCTCTTAAACTTTTCGATGATTTTAAGTTCCCTGGCCCCCACTGCTTTATTTTCACCATGGATGTCCAGTCCCTATATACTTCCATCCCCCATCAGGAAGGTCTCAAAGCTCTACGCTTCTTTTTGGATTCCAGACCTAATCAGTTCCCCTCTACCACCACTCTGCTCCGTCTAGCGGAATTAGTCCTCACTCTTAATAATTTCTCCTTTGGCTCCTCCCACTTCCTCCAAGCTAAAGGTGTAGCTATGGGCACCTGTATGGGTCCTAGCTATGCCTGTCTTTTTGTTGGCTTTGTGGAACAATCTATGTTCCGTGCCTATTCTGGTATCTGTCCCCCACTTTTCCTTCGCTACATCGACGACTTCATTGGCGCTGCTTCCTGCACGCATGCAGAGCTTGTTGACTTTATTAACTTTGCCTCCAACTTTCACCCTGCCCTCAAGTTTACCTTGGTCCATTTCCGACACCTTCCTCCCCTTTCTAGATCTTTCTGTCTCTGTCTCTGGAGACAGCTTATCCACTGATGTCTACTATAAGCCTACTGACTCTCACAGCTATCTGGACTATTCCTCTTCTCACCCTGTCTCTTGCAAAAACGCCATCCCCTTCTCGTAATTCCTCCGTCTCTGCCGTATCTGCTCTCAGGATAAGGCTTTTCATTCTAGGACAAGGGAGATGTCTTCCTTTTTTAAAGAAAGGGGCTTCCCTTCCTCCACTATCAACTCTGCTCCTAAACGCATCTCCCCCATTTCACGTACATCTGCTCTCACTCCATCCTCCTGCCACCCCACTAGGAATAGGGTTCCCCTGGTCCTCACCTACCACCCCACCAGCCTCCGGGTCCAACATATTATTCTCCGTAACTTCCGCTACCTCCAACGGGATCCCACCACTAAGCACATCTTTCCCTCCCCGCCTCTCTCTGCTTTCCGCAGGGATCACTCCCTACGCAACTCCCTTGTCCATTCGTCCCCCCCATCCCTCCCCACTGATCTCCCTCCTGGCACTTATCCGTGTAAGCGGAACAAGTGCTACACATGCCCTTACACTTCCTCCCTTACCACCATTCAGGGCCCCAAACAGTCCTTCCAGGTGAGGCAACACTTCACCTGTGAGTCGGCTGGGGTGATATGCTGCGTCCGGTGCTCCCGATGTGGCCTTTTATATATTGGCGAGACCCAACGCAGACTGGGAGACCGCTTTGCTGAACACCTACACTCTGTCCGCCAGAGAAAGCAGGATCTCCCAGTGGCCACACATTTTAATTCCACGTCCCATTCCCATTCTGACATGTCTATCCACGGCCTCCTCTACTGTAAAGGTGAAGCCACACTCAGGTTGGAGGAACAACACCTTATATTCCATCTGGGTAGCCTCCAACCTGATGACATGAGCATCGACTTCTCTAACTTCCGCTAATGCCCCACCTCCCCCTCGTACCCCATCTGTTACTTATTTTTATACACACATTCTTTCTCTCACTCTCCTTTTTCTCCCTCTGTCCCTCTGAATATACCCCTTGCCATCCTCTGGTCCCCCCCCCACCTTGTCTTTCTTCCCGGACCTCCTGTCCCATGATCCTCTCGTATCCCTCTTGCCTATCACCTGTCCAGCTCTTGGCTCCATCCCTCCCCCTCCTGTCTTCTCCTATCATTTTGGATCTCCCCCTCCCCCTCCAACTTTCAAATCCCTTACTCACTCTTCCTTCAGTTAGTCCTGACAAAGGGTCTCGGCCTGAAACGCCGACTGCACCTCTTCCTAGAGATGCTGCCTGGCCTGCTGCATTCACCAGCAACTTTTATGTGTGTTGCTTGAATTCCCAGCATCTGCAGAATTCCTGTTGTTAGACTAATGCCAAGAACATTTTAATGCAAAGACCCACAAGGGAGCTAGTTATTAATAAAATGTTATGTGTTAATTAACCTCTTAATGGATGTTATAGTTATTAATAATACATACAGCTTCAAGGCAGCCATTCTGCAAGAATGAGTGGAACATTCCTCAACCCAATAGGCCAGAGAAGAAAACTGAAGTCAGGTTTCTGCTAACCTCAAATTACTCAGTTTGTACAAGAACCTACTGGAACAAAAGAAACTAAAATCTCAATTACTTTCCTTGTAGCTGTGACTCAATTATTACCCCCTGCAGATAGAAAGCTCATATGCGAAACATAATGATCTTGGTATCAGAGATTCTCTTTATGTTGGGCGAGCGCATAGATGGCCTGAGACTTCATGCATCAGAATTTGAAGAACTTGGCAAACATTACTGCCCCTAAAAACATTTCTTTGACATGTACCTCATGAAGAACAGAAAGTGTGGTGTACTAAAGAAATGTTCCTCGTTTCTCAAGGATAGAAAAAAAAAGAAATCTGTCCTCATCAACAAAGTCGATAAGAAGTGGACCAAGCACATAGACATCACAAGCACGAAAGCTCACCAGCCCCTCTACTTTGTTAGAAGACTGAGCAAGCTCACCATGTCCCCAGTGACTCTTACAAGTGTCTACAGAAGTGCATCACAGCTTGGTGTGACAACAACTCTACCCATGACTGCAGGAAACTGCAGAGGAATGTGAACACAGCCAATCCATCAAGCAAACCAGCCTCTGTTCCACTCACTGCCTCAGGAACGCAACCAACATAATCAAGGGCTCCTCCCAACCCTGTCATTCTCTCTTCTCTGCTCTCCCATTGGGCAGGAAAAACCAAGACTTGAAAACAGGTACACCAGGCTCCAAAGCTGTTTCCATTCCACTATTATCAGACCTTGAATGGACCTCCCAGATGCTAAAAGGTGAACTTTTGATCTCCCTATTACAGTGTTTGCATTTTATTCGTCCATCTTCACTGCACTTTTTCTGTAACCGTAACATGACATTCTGTATTCTATTTTCCTTTTTATAACCTCAATATACTTACGTGTGGAATGATCTGCAAAGTCTCACCAATGAAAGCTTTTCCTGTATCTCAGTACATGCGACAATAATAAACCAGTACATATCCAAAGGTGACACAAAATACAAAGTTCAACTTCAGATGTGTGAGAATTGATAGCACATTCCAGACAGGAATATTCCACATGCGGCAACCGGTAAATGGGATCTTGCACGATTGATCATTATTCAAATACGGCAGCTCATTCCCCACCCTCACCACACACTGAGTGAAGAAGTTCACACTAAACATTTCACCTTTCACCCTTAACCTATGACCTCTAGTTCCAGTCTCACCCAACTTCTGTGGGAAAAACCTGTTTGTATCTAACTTATTTATTCCCCTCATAATGTTGTATACCTCTATCAAATCGCCCCTACATTCCAGACAATAAAGTCCTAACCTATTCAACCTTTCCCTAAAACTCAGTTCCTCAAGTCCTGGCAACATCCTTCTAAATTTTCTCTGCACACTTTCAATCTCATTGATAGCTTTTCTGTCGGCAGGCGATCAGAACTGCACACAATACTCCAAACTAGACATAATCAGCATCTTATACAACTTCAGTATAACAGTATAACTTCAATTGTCCACCTGTACTCAACATCTTGATTCATGAAGGCCAAAGTGCCAAAAACTCTCTGTGACGCCACTTTCAAGGAATTACGCATCTCGGCAACTTACTGAGACGACAGGCCACATCACTTACTTTCTGGATTCCTGCAGCAGCTGGCTGGCGTTCTCCAGCGACTGGTTGAGTTTGGCCTTATTGATCCAGCCCGTCAAGTCGTACCTCACAGGGCACGTGCCAAGTTGGTGGGCGATCACAAACTGCTGCTCCTGCTCGCATCTCCGTATCGGCTGCTTCTCTGTGGATACAAAATCATCCAATAGTTTCATCCATCAGCCCTCATCCATCAGCTCTCAAGAACTACAGAACCTCTGAAGGCTTATTGATGGGATTAGCCATCTATTTGTGAGAAGGGCAAAGGGGGAGGAATGTTACAGAACAGCAGAGATTCTGCAGATACTGGGAACCTCGAGGAACACTGTGAAAGAACCGGTTGGCAATGTTAATTCTCCTGCTAACCTTGCCCTTTTCCCCAGTCAGTCAACCCTCCTCGTCCTGTCCCTGGTCGAGTTTCCCCACTAGTTCACACACTTTGCTCTCCTGTGCTGCAGTTCTTGGGAGTTCACCATTTACACACCCCGACAGCAAAACAATCGCTGTCTCGGCTTACAACCTACTGAAAAATAAAGATTTTAGGCACAGGCATTCCAAACAGCTTCATTAATTTTTGGTCACATAGTTGTATTGGTTTGTAGACAGCAGAAAGACAGTTTGGGGCGTCCTGAAATAATACAGTACCTGAGTTAGTGGGAGCAGGCATACCACACCCTACACAGGCAACACCACTGGTGGATGGGGGGTGTGCGTATTATTCTCTTATGCTCATCTGAGCATGTGGACACTGGTCTATGGGTTTAACTAAGGCATTTGTTGTGAAATAAAACTGTGGGATGTTATAATACCTATTTAAAATGTTCCAATTTTGCAACTGAAATAATTCTTATGGTCTGGTCAGGTAAGAGCCCCCCCCCCCACCCCCCCAGACCAACAGTAGAATTCCCTGGTCCTTCTCGGCCGGATGGCGGCAGAATGAGACGTGCAGTCTGGCTCTGCTGGACGGGTGTGGAGGGTGGGGTTGACGGTCGGTGAATAGTTATGTTAGAAAGTTGAAGGTAAAGTGTGTTAAGAATTTCTGCACGTGTTTGCTTCCATTTGTAAATGCTTCTTTTACTTCAGAACTTTGGAGTAGCTTTAGCATTTTTTCCCCTGGCACGGCCTGCCATCTGTTTCTCCCCCAGCTGGTGACCCTCATCGGCATGCCTACCCACACCTGATAGCGAGGTGTGGCACATGGTGGCAGCGGTGACATGGTAAGCCGAAAAGGGGTGAAGATATTTAAAAACAGCGGCGCTGCGCTCACGGAAGATCAGGGTAAAGCCAGATGCTCCAACGATGGTTTCCTGAGGACGGACAGTGGGACACGATGGAGTCCGAGGACGAGTACATGGCCCAAGGTGCAGGGCCTTAGACACATCGCGGTCCTTCTGAGGAGCCGCGGAGGTCTGTGGGGATGTCGCAGCTGGCAGCTCTTCCTGGCCAGGTCCTGTCCGCGTAGGAGGCCCGGGGAGAAATGCTTCTGCAGGAGCTACGAACCAGCCTGATCACAGCTCCACCACTGGAGACCCAGGAGCACCCACCGCATCAGGGTCTCCGAGGTTCATAGCGTCTCCAGACCTCTCGGAGAGCAGCAGCCCGAGAATGCTGCTTCCACCACCAGCACCCCCGCACTCTCTCTTATCTGGGCCTCCTGGTATGCAGGCCCAGCCTTCAGAGCCACCACAGGTGCCTTCCCAGCAACTGGTGTCTGCACCTGAACCAAGACGCCGAGACTTTGCCTAGAGGTCATCACCCAAGATGTCAGTCTTCCAAGAGGGTGAGGATATCGAGAATTAACTCCTGTGGTTCGAATGGCTGGCCAAGACGTGGGCGTGTGTCTCATCCCTCTCCTGACCGGTAGAGCGTTGAAGCCTACTCGGCCACGGATGAGGAAAGATTCAACTGTTACTCTGACCGCTCTGGGCAAAATTCGACATATCGCCGGAGACCTATCGACTGAGGTTCCGGGGGAGGTCTGTGCCAACTGGGGAGTCACTAAAAGAGACCTACCACCACCTGAAAGGACTCTTCCGGCACTGGATAAGGCCAGAGGTCCACGGTAAGGAAGAGATCGGCGAACTCATCATCCTCGAGGAGCTGCTGTAGGTCTTGCCGGGGAATGCTCGTACCTGGGCCCAAGGACACAAGCCCTTTAGTGGACAGCTGGCCCAGCAGTACATGAATGCCCTGGGCTGGTTGTGGCACAGCTGGCCCAGTAGTACATGAACGCCTGGGAGGAGCACCCCTATGATCTCCTGCTCAGTCACGGGAGCGGCGACCACTTGCAGGTAACCCTAGTCCACGAATCAGATACACTAGACAATGTAAAACCCAAAACTCTCCTAGCTTGCATTTACTGTCAACAAGTTGGTCACAAAGCTTCTGTTTGTGCTTTCTTTATTTTTAAAAAAAACCTAAACTGTTCAGCTGTTGTCATGCCCCAAGGGAGGGGAATGTCTCATTGCTAGAGATAGGGGTGGCTGTTAACCATGAGGGGTGGGGGGAGCCAGGTAAAATGTTCTGCTGAAATACCAGTCCTGGTGAGCGGGCAGAGGTTGCTCTCTTGGATACAGGACGTATGGTTACCTTGGTCAGAACAGAATTTGTACCCCCTAATCTTGTTGATTACTGCAAACACACTATGATTCAATGTGCACATGGGGATGTTAAAAGGTATCCTACTGCTGATGTTATTCTGATGTGGACAATGTATGCCTACTGCAGATGGGCGTGGTTGAAGATTTGCCAGAAGATGTGGTAGCTGGTAGAAATTTACTAGTCCTACGAGATTTATTGGGTAATGTTGACTCCATTGCAATGTTGTTCTAACCCGTGTTGACATGGTCCCAAGCTGAAGCTGGGCTGGATCCACTGCCAGCAGTGGCTGATAGCCTATTTGAGGGTGGTAAATCATGTAGAAATGCCACCTGGAGAAAACATTAGGTATACCTGACCACCCACCTAACACCACAAACCTCACCACAGATCAGTGGCAGGCCCTCACAAACGTGGCTACCCTACAGCAGTCTCTGGCTCCTCTGTATACTTGGGTGAAAGGGGAGGATGACGAGGGGTCCTTTAGCTGCAAAGATAGCTACTTGCTGGAAAATTACACCTTGTGCCCCTGACAACCGATTGGTAGTACCCACCTGTTGCAGGCCCTTTGCTTTACATCTTGCTCACCTCATCCCCTGGGTCGGCAGAAAACCCACCTGAGAGTAAGCCACGGAGTCTATAGGCCATCTGCGTATGCTGATGTCCAGCAATATTGTACTTCCTACCTGTGTGCCAAAAGACCTGCCATGTCTGACACTGAGAGAGCCCCACTACAACCTTTGCCTATCATGACCGACCCATTCAGATGGGTTGCTTTGGACATTGCAGGCCCTCTAGAGAAAAGCAGCCCTGGTTTCTGTTATATTTGGTCATTTGCGACACTGCTACCTGGTTCCCTGAGGCCTACCCTCTGTGTTCCATCACCAACCTTGAAATCACTGCTGCCTTAGTACAACTCATCTCCCTGAAGAAATTTTAACCAATTTCATCTTGTGCCTCCTGCCTGTTGCATCATCAACTAGGTATTTCAGGTATCTGCACCACACCCTACCACCTCCAAACTGGCAGCCCTGTCGAAAGGGTTAATCAAACCCTCAAAAACATGCTGAGGAGGTTTGTGTCTGACCCAGGAAGAGACTGGGATAAGTGGCTGCCTTTCCTCCTCTTTGCATATCGGGAGTTCACCCAAGCCTCAACCGGCTTCTTTCCATTTGAGCTCCTGTATGAGTGAGGACATAGTCTCTTGCGTCTTACAAACGAGGGATTGCCTGGAGGCTTCCAGAGAGGTGGCCCGGTTCAATCTGGAGAGGGGCCAGCAGAACCAGAAGAGTTGGTATGACTGTAAGGCACAGCAACGTGAGTTCACCCCTGGCCAGAAGGTCCTTCTGCTACTTCATACCTCCTCCAACAGACTCTTGGCAAGTGGCAGGGGCCTTCCAGTCACCTATAAAGTGCTTCATCTGGGGAAAGGAAAGGCTTCTCAGACATATCATGTCAACCTGCTGAGGGAATGGAAGGAAAGGGGGCCTGAGGTCCAATGATTGGAGGAAGATGGAGGAGAGATGGTTGAAGATCTGCAGTCTTGAAGTGTTTCTCCAAAGCCCAACCTGGGCCATCTGACCCCCTCAACAAGAGGGTCAACAAAGTCTTCCATCAGTACTCCTCTCCCTTCTAGTCCAGCACTGGCTGAACAAAAATCAAGCACACACCATTCACCTGAAGGACAACAACCCCATCAGATAGCAACCTTATCCAGTCCCAGAGAGGTTGGTGGAACCACTGGAGGCTGAGATCTGCACCATGTTGAACCTGGGAGTGACTGAGTCCTCAGAGTGAGTGATGCAGCCTAGTGGTGAGTATGTCCAAGCCTGATGGGTCCCTGAGGGTTTGCATTGACCTCCAAAAATCAACGCTGTCTCCAAGTTCAATGCCTTCCAAAAATCAATGCCGTCTCCAAGTTCGATGCCATGGATTGATGAGCTGCTGGAGAGGTTGGGCCATGCCAAGTTTATAACAACCCTTGAACTCTGCAGGGTTATTGGCAAATCCTGCTGGCAAAGGACTCTGGTGAGTACACCGCATTCAGCACTCCCCTTGGCCTCTTTCATTTCACTGTCATGCCACTTCGAGCTGCACGGAGCCCCAGCAACCTTCCAACGGCTGATTGACCGTGTGCTGAGGGGATGCGAGAATAATGCCTGGGTTGGTGGGAGCAGGTGCACCACATCCTATATAGGCAACACCGCTGGTGGGGAGGCATAATAGTCTTATAAGACACTAGTCAGGCAGCACTTGCCAGTCTGGGCCTCGTATCTCAGAAAGAATGTGCTCTCTTTGGAAAGAGTCCAGAGGAGGTTCACAAGGATGATTCTGGCAATGAAGGGGTTAACATATGAGGAGCATTTGGAAGCTTTAGGTCTGTACTCACTGGAACTCAGAAGAATGAGGGGGATCTCATTGAAACCTACCGAATGTTGAAAGAACTAGATAAGGTAGCTGTGAAGGAAATATTTTCTCTGGTGAGGTATCCAGAACTAGACGGGTGACCTTTTAGAACAGAAATAAGGAGGAACTGTTTTAGCTAAAGAGCAGTGAATCTGTGGAATGCTCTGCTACAGACTGTGGTGGAGGCCAAGTCTGAGGGTCCACTTAAGGCAGATGTTGATAGATTCCTGATTGGTCGGGGCTTCAAAGGATATAATGAGGGGACAGGTGCATGGGGTTGAGCAGGATCTGGGACCAGTTATGATGAAATGGTGGAGCGGACTCGATGGGCTGAATGGCCTAATTCTGCTCCTACATCTTATGGTCTTATAATTTTATATTTATTTTGAGACTGATCTATGGGTTTAACTAAGGCACTTGTTGTGGAATAAAACTGTGGGATGTTAGGATCCCTTTTTAAAATGTTTCAATTCTGCATCTGAAATAATATGATCTAGTCACATGATTACACCCTTCCCCACTAACCCTGTAGATCTCCAATGAGGACCCATGAGGACCTCCATCAGTCCTGATGAAGAGTTCAGCCTGAAACATCAACTCTTTAATCCCCTGTGTAATGCTGCTTGACCTGCTGAGGTTCTCCATTTTATGTGTGATGTAGGAGAGTTACAGGGCTAGTTACTTGGATCTCCCAATCATTCCCTTTAGAAATTACAGGCAAATAAGTCTTCAACAGTCAAAAAATATTGCTGGATTATAGGAAGAACTGCTCTTCCATAGGGAGATCGACATCACTTTCAGAACATCCCAAGCACTAGCCATCCAATGGAGCCCTTTTGAGGGCTAGCTGTTTTTATAAATTAGGAAACATGACAACAAATTTCTGTGCAGGAAGATCCCACACACAGCAAAGAAATAACGATCAGATAATCTAAATCAGATATTGAACAGGGGATGATGCAGAAGTCCACCTGAAAGAACAGACGGGCTCTCAGTTTGAATTCCCTGACACATGCCTGACTGTAATATTCACTCAGGATCCTTGTCAACCTATGACCTTGTGTTCAAGTCTCTGGGGTGGTGCTGCAATCCATAAGCTTCTGGTACAGATGCAAGAATGCGTCCCATGGCTGACATCCTGTCTTTGCAAAACCCTGACATTTTTGCCCTCATGGCTCAACAGTAGGATGTCGTCAGTGGCAGTCATCTCCCAGGAGATGCCACTGCTTTCTCTGCAGGTGAATGAGCACAGCTACCCCCTCTCTAATCAACTTGTGTCAGCAGATTAGATCAAAAGAGAAGGAGAATTAGCACAGCATTTGACAAATTCTCCCAGGAAGTGATGTTGTCAGAAACTTGCCTTCCTGTCTCTTAGTCAGATGGGGTGGGGTTGGGGGGAGGTCTCACTTTCATGAGTGGGATGCCCTTTGGATAACTTGACTCCTCAATCAGCATAAAAACAGCACCTAAATACTTATGAATATTAAGCATTTCTTCTGCAGTCCTTGCATCATTTTGGTCTATTTTTTCCCAGTTCATGTTCAGATTCAGTCACAAACCAAATGGAAATTAGTTGTTTTTTTTAGAGAGACATTATTGAAGTAGGAACTGTTTGAAAGTACAAATGTATGTACAATAGTTTCTATAAATGGAAAGAAATGGAAAGAGGGTCTGCCCCAAGAGCCTACATAACAAGATCATGACAGGTCCATCCATTCAGACTCGACTTCTCCTTCCTGCATGTCCCAATAGACCTTGACTATAATCCTGCAACTCCCCAAACTTGCTGCGTACAAATTTGCTCTTCTGCTACATAATAACTCTAAAAGTTTTACAGTCTGCTTTTGTACTTCCTCAGGAAATGAGAGGTGTTGTATAAATGCACATCCATTTTCTATTGGAAAGAACCTAATTGAAGTCTGTCTGCAAGTTTGACCCAATCACTGACCTCTGAATTTTTCTCTGAACAACTGCCCTTTGTTCCTCTGACTTGAGAGGAAACCCTGGGTATACAGTTTCTACTTGTACGTGAACTTCAAAAACAGAATCTTTGTAACAGACTGGAAAACGGATTAAGACTGAATAGAGTCAGAGTACTACAGCACAGAATTAGGCCCAAATAGTCCTGTCTCAGCTACCAGCTCCTGGAACATAGCCCTCCATACCGTTCCCATCCATGTGCATATCCATAATTCCTCTTCAATATTGCAATTGAACACAATACAGCACTTCCATTGGCAGCTTGTTCCACACTCTCACAACCCTCTGAGTGAAGAAATCTGCCCTCCAGTTGCCTTTAGCTTCTAAGAGGATTACAAACTTCTTGTGGTTGGGAGGCTTGCATTCTTCAATGATCTGGAGAGCTGTCTTGGCTGGAGTCAGGACTTTATGCTTTGGCTCTTGGTAGGGTCATGCCAAATAGGTCAAAAGGTAGAGGACAGACTAAGAGTGGTCTACCATTCCTCCAGGTTTGGGGAGGTTCAGCTCAGGGCGAACAATCCTGACTGTTATGGAAACAACCATGAAGAATCCTTCTACATCTGAGTGTGACAGTGTTCATGAGTCTCAATCTGGGACTTGCATGTCTGATGGTAGTGAAAACCAAGCTACTGACATGATGAAGGAAGCCCTGAACACTGTCAGATATGGAGGCCTTCATTACTGCCCTACACGCCAGTGGCCTAACAGTCAAGGGGTAGGTTGCCATTGAATCCGAATCAAGTTTATTATCACTCAACCAATGTACAGAGCTGAGATTACAGTCACTGCCCAGCACCTACATTTGTTCAACGAGTGTTCATGTCACCATAAGACACAGGAGCAGAATTAGGCCATTCAGCCCATTGAGTCTGCTCCACCATTCCATCATGGCTGATCCCACTCAACCCCATACACCTGCCTTCTCGTCATATCCTTTGATGCCTTGACCGATAAGGAAATTATCAACATCCATCTTAAGTATACCCACGGACTTGGCTTCCGCCATAGTCTATGGCAGAGCATTCCACAGACTCACTACCCTCTGGCTCAAAAAATTTCTCCTTGTCTCTGTTCTAAAAGGTCACCCCTCAATTCTTAGACTGTTCCCTCTAGTTCCAGATACCCCCACCACAGAAACACCCTCCCCACATCCAACCTATCAATGAGATCCCCCTGCCCCACATTCCCCTAAATTCCAGTGTGTACAGGCCTAAAGCTGTCAAACACTCCTCATATGTTAACCCCTTCATTCCTGGAATCATCTTCGTGAACCTCCTCTGGCCTTCCATGGCCTTCTATCCCCACCTATCAGACTACCCCCCCCCCCACCAGCCCTACATCTCTTTTACCAATCAACTTCCCAGCAGCTATTTACTTCATCCCTCCTCCTCCTGGTATCACCTACCACCTTGTGTTTCACTCTCCCCACCCTGACCTTTGAAATCTACTCCTTATCTTTTTCTCTCCTGTCCTGCCGAGGGGTCTCTGCCTGAAACATTGACTATATTTTTTTCTATAGATGCTGCATAGCCTGCAGGGTTCCTCCAGCATTTTGTGTATGTTACTGTATTCCATCAACCACTAATTTGCCCACTCCTCCAATTTGTCCTGCTGCAATTGCATTGCTTTCTCAGCACTATCTACCCTTCTGCCTATCTTCATATCATCTGAAAATTTTGCCACAAACCCATCAATTCCACTATCTAAATCACTTTCAATGTGAAAAGCAGTGGTCCCAATACTGACCCCTGAGGAACACCACTAGTCACTAGCAGCCAACCAGAAAAGGTCTCCTTTATTCCCACTCGCTGCCGCCTGCCTGTCAGCCATTCCTCTATCCATGCCAGTATCTTTCCTGTAAAGCCATGGAATTTTATTTTGTTATGCAGCCTCATGTGGCATCTTATCAAATCCCTTCTGAAAATCCAATTAAATGACATCCACTGCCTCTCCTTTGTCCACCCTGCTTGTTACTTCCTCGATGAACCCCAATGGATTTGTCAGGCAAGATTTCCCTTTACAAAAACAATGCTGACTTTGACTTATTTTATCATTAGTCTCCAAGTACCCCCAAAATCCTACCCTTAATAATAGATTCCAACACTTTCCCAACTGCTGATATTAGGCTAATTGGCCTATAATTTCCCTTCACAAATGAGAAAATCTGCAGATACTAGAAATCCAATCAACACACACAGTGCTGGAGAAACTCAGCAGGCAAGGCAGTATCTATAGAAAAGAGTACAGTCGATACTTTGGCCTGAAATGTTGACTGTTCTTTTTATCATAGATGCTGCCTGGCCTGCTGAATTCCTCCAGCATTTTGTGTGTGCTGCTATAATTTCCTTTCTTTTGTTTTTCTTCCTTGCTTCCCAGAATACTTAAAGATCATGACCAATGCATCTGTTATTTCTTCAGCAACCTCTGTCAGGACTCTAGGATGTGGTCCATCTGGTCCAGGTGACTTATCCACCTTAAGACCTTTGCTTGCCTAGCAATTTTTCCTATGTAACAGCAATAACACTCACGGACCTCTGGCACATGCTAGTGTTTTCCAAAATGAAGACTGGTGCAAAGTGCTCATTAAGTTCATCTGCCGTTTCTTTGGCAGATCTCATTACTACCTCACCAGCATCATTTTCCAAAGGTCCAATATCAACTCTCACCTCTCTTTTAATATAACCGGAAAAAAAAACTTTCAGTACCCTGCTTTATATTAATGGCTAGTTTATCCTCATTTCATCTTTTCCCTTGTAGCTTTTTTAGTTGCCTTTTGTTGGATTTTAAAAGCTTCCCAATCATTGAACTTCCCACTCAGTTTTACTACCTTATATGCCCTTTCCTTGGCTTTTATGCAGTCCTTAACTTCCCTTGTCAGCCACGGATGTCTACCCCTGCCATTTGAGAACAACTTCTTCTGTGGGACATATCTATCCTGCGCCTCATGAACTATTCCCAGAATCTTCAGCCATCTCTGCTCTGCCTTCATCACCACCAGTATCCTCCTCTAATCCACCTGGGCAAGCTCCTCTCTCAAGCCTCTGTAATTCCCTTTATTCCATTGTGATACTGATACATCTGACTTGTGCTTCTCCCTCTCAAATTGCAGTATGAATTCAATCATATTATGATCAGTCTTCTAAGGGTTCCTTTACATTAAGCTCCCCTATAACATCTGGGTTATTACACAACAGCCAATCCAAAATATCCTTTTCTCGAGTACACTCAAGCACAAGCTGCTTTAAAAAGCCATCTCACAGGTACTCAACAAATTTCCTCTCTTGTGATCCGATATCATCCTGATTTTCCCAATCCCCTTGAATATTGAAGTCCCCAATTAGAATTGTGACATTACTGTTATTACATGCCTTTCCAGCTCCCTTTACAAACCCAACCCCACGTCTTGGCTACAATTTGGAGTCCTATACATGAATGCCATGATGGTATTTTTACCCTTGCAGTTTCCACAAAGGTTTTACTCCACCCACAAAGATTCAACATTCTTACCCTATGCCACCTCTTTCTAAAGATGTGATTCTATCTCTTCCCACTAGAGCTGCAACGCTACCTATGCCTTCCTGCCTGTCCTTTCGATACAAAGTATAACCATATATAACCATATAACGATATAACAATTACAGCATGGAAACAGGCCATCTCGGCCCTTATAGTCTGTGCCAAACTCTTACTCTCACCTAGTCCCACTGACCTGCACTCAGCCCATAACCCTTCATTCCTTTCCTGTCCATATAGCTATCCAATTTAATTTTAAATGACAACATCGAACCTGCCTCAACCACTTCTGCTGGAAGCTCGTTCCACACAGCTACCACTCTCTGAGTAAAGAAGTTCCCCCTCATGTTATCTCTGAACTTTTGCCCTTTAACTCTCAATTCATGTCCTCTTGTTTGAATCTCCCTCACTCTCAATGGAAAAAGCCTATCCACGTCAACTCTATCAATCCCCCTCATAATTTTAAATACCTCTATCAAATCCCCCCTCAACCTTCTACACTCCAAAGAATAAAGACCCAACTTGTTCAACCTTTCTCTGTAACTTAGGAGATGAAACCAGGAAACATCCTAGTAAATCTTCTCTGTACTCTCTCAATTTTGTTGACATCTTTCCTATAATTCGGTGACCAGAACTGTACACAATATTCCAAATTTGGCCTTACCCATGCCTTGTACAATTTCAACATTACATCCCAACTTCTATACTCAATGCTCTGATTTATAAAGGCCAGCATACCAAAAGCTTTCTTCACCACCCTATCCACATGAGATTCCACCTTCAAGGAACTATGCACCATTATTCCTAGATCCCTCTGTTCTGCTGCATTCTTCAATGCCCTACCATTTACCATGTATATCCTATTTTGATTAGTCCTACCAAGTATGTCCTTTGTTAAGATCCCAAATATGGCCTTCTTTCAGCCGTGACTCAGTGATGCCCACAATGTCAAACTGACCAATCCCAAATTGCCAAAGACAATCACCAGGGACTAGAAAGTTTCTACAGATGTTCTGAAGTTTGTTGTTTTGCAGCAGCAGTGGAGTGAAACATCAAGAAATATACATTAAGGCACAATAAGTAATTTGTATAAAATAAATAATGCATTAGGCTAAAAGAGCAATATAATGAGGGAGTGAGCATGGTTTCATGGACCATTCAGAATCAGAAACCTTTATGCTTTCACTCTAATTCTATATCTAGTCTCACTCAACCTCGGTGGCGGGGGGTGGGTGGGGGGGAGTCTGCATGTATTTACCCTATCTATGCCCCTCATAGTTTCTTGAACATCTGTAAGATTTCTCTTCATCCCAGGGAAATAATATCTGATTCAACCTTTGTCTGTAGCCCAACCCCACAAGTTGCAGCAATTTGCTCTGTATTCTTTCAAGCTTAGAGATATCATTCCTGTGGGTAACTGAATCTAAACAGGACAGTTCATTCAAATCAGTGCACTTTTAGATTATTGTATAAATTTACTCATTGAAATATCTGCTGGAAAAGCAGGTGTTCAAAAGATCTAATGGTTTTTCTCCTGAAGCAACAAAATCCAAGTATCTGTCAATATTCTGTTCTTCATTACCCACATGCAATGATAGTAACATCACCCAAAAAGTAAGAGCAGCTATTATCTACAAAAAGCACATTGAAGGTGAGCAATGTTCCTTTTACAGATTCTCTACTCAATAAACCATCTCGAACTGCAGCTGATTTTTCTGAATGTGCAAATTAAAGGAACTAATTAAAACTGTAGTTCCCGATACTTAACACATTTCCTAGGGTATGCATTAACAAACAAATGGGTTGTTACTTGTGCTGCTATTATTACCTTCCTTTTCCAGTCCTTTCTTCTCAAAATAGGAACAGAGACGATCGAGCACTGCAGTGTCCTTGGAGCCTTCAACTAAGGCCTCTTCATCAAGGATCCAGAGCAGACCCTTGCACTCCTCCTGCGTACGTACCTGAACCTTGAACTGACAGGTGAAAAGACTAAGATTGTGGGTCACATACAAACTAACTGCAAACAAATTAATCTATTCTATCATAACATCATAGTCAGCAAGGTACCAAAAGAGCAAATTCAGTAAAAACTGTAAGAAATCTGAAACAAATTCAGAAACCACTAGGACACTAAACTGGAGGAAGAAAGAGACAGATAACTGTAGTCAGAAAACTGCAGGTGCTGGATATCTGAAACAAATCCAGAAATTACAAAAACACTAAACATATCAGGCGGCACCTGTGGACAGAGTAAGAGACAGATACTGGTAATCAGAAAACTGCAAGTGCCGGCTATCTCCGAAACAATCAGCAGGTCAGGCAGCATCTGTGGAGAGAGAAATAAGGTGAATGTTTGTGGCTCTCTCACTGCACTCTTTAATCTTTAAATTAAGTAGCCCTGTAAAATCATTTTCTCACAGGCATTCACAGTAGATCAAAGAAGTGCAAAAAAATCAATGAAAAACTACACAGACTGATAAGCAACCAATGTTCAAAAGATAAACTACAAAAAAGAAACAAATAATAACAATAAATAAGTAAATAAATGATACTGTTAACAGGTGCAGTAGAGTCTTTGGAAGTGAGACCATAGGTTGCGTTCAGTGATTATTTCGTTATTTGTGGTGAGTGAAGTTATCCACATTGGTTCAGGAACCCTGATGGTTGAAGGACAATAACTGTTCCTGACCTGGTGGGGTTGGTCCTAAGTCACCTGTAACTCCTTCCTGATGGCAGCATCGAGAAGTAAGAATATCTTGGATAGTGGGTGTCCTTGATCACGGATGCTGCTTTCTTTGTGGCAGCACTCTTGGTACATGGTGGGAAGGGCCTTTCCTGTGCTGAAGTGAGCTGTTTGCAGGCTTTTCCATTCTTCGGTGTTTATACCAAACCTTGATGCAACTACTCTGCCCCCCCCCAACCAAAACACTCTGCAGCTTAAAACTAACTTCTACTCTAAGATGGATCAGTTCTGATTAAGATTCATCAACATGAAATCAGTGCTTCCAAAATGCAAAAGGTGGATCTCAACACCATGTCAGCTGGATACTGAGGGGAAGGTGGTGTCCTTTGACATTCTGTGAAGCATTCTGTTAATGATAATCAAAAGGATCTGAACTCAGCCCACAATGAAGTCCCCTCTTTTATGAGGAAATACGAAGATCATCTGTCCCTGTTTAAAATGGGTGACAATCCCTTCTGGGAAAAGTCCCATTGGAAAGTACTGGGGAGAAGCAATGGCATGTTATAAACACAAGACATTCTGCAGATGTTGGAAATCTTAAGCCACACACAAAATGCTGCTAGAACTCACTAAGTTAAGCAGCATCTATGGAGAAGGACAACCAGTCGACATTTTGGGCTGAGATTCTTCATCAGGACATGTAACTGGTCTTACACTCACTTGCCTTTTGAAGGTGAAGTTGCAGGACAACACAGAGGGAGCTTCATTCTGAGACCATATGGAATTTTACCCAACTGGAACACCAAAAAAGAACAGTCCCATACCTACATACAGCCTTTCTACAGTGTATGGTCAAAAGTCTCCTCTCTGTCCAGCTGCTCAAGATACCAACAGCAAGTGTGGAGTGAAAACCTACACACGTCACATAGAAACCCAAATCCATTCGTATCTATCAGATCCAGCCTGAATCCAGAAATGTCATTGGTTGAAAGTTAACCCCAAAGTCGGCATTAACTTAATATTTCACGTGCATTTTGCTTTGGGCTGAAGCTTGAATATTACAGCTTGTCTTCTCCTTAAAATGAGTGGGTTCAGCCTGGTTAACTCACCAAAGAAGGAATGTAATTAACAAATTCCAGATGTACTTTCATGTCCATCAATGCTCAGTCCCTGACAGTGCAAGGGGCAGCCTCCTAATATGAAGTAGACTTAAGGCAGGAAGTTGTCCAGAAGCTGTCAGTGAGGACAAGAGTAGCTACAGCTTTGGGAGTTCTGCACTGCAGTCAAATTCCCCACCAACCATAAATTCAGAAGATGCATTAATCAAATATGGAAACTTCTCACCATTGAGTTTCTCTGGACACTTGTAGTACGTCAGCAAGGAACGAAGTGACATAACCCAGCAAGGTTTCTCTGAGTGACTGCACTTGCATCAAGAGAGCAGGTACTTCGTATTTGTTTGCTGTTTCAGGTTTGTTTTACAAACCAAAGAGACCGTAATGTTCCCAAAATCAGATCCAGCCTGTCCTCACCTTGTTTCAGGCCCCTCGCCTCAGCATGCTGCTAAGATATACCACAGATCTCGACTTCCTGACCAACATACCACGGTCAGTAAGGAGAGGGAGCAACACCTCTGTCTAAATTACTTTCAACTAATGTTTCACAAGGTTGCGTTCTCAGCTCTTCGTACATTCATGACTATGTGGACAGGTTCTGCTCTATCTCAATTTGCATTTTCATGCAATGCCACTGTAGTGGGCCATATCATAAATAACAATGAGTTGAAGTACAGGAAAGAGACAGGGAGCTGAGTAATATGGTGTCAAGTCAACAGCCTCTCCCTGAATGTTAGCAAAACTAAAGAACTGATTATTGACTTCAGGAAGGAGTCATTGCATATACTCTTGTCTTCACCAGTAGTGTTGAGATTGAGAGGTTCGTGTTCCTCAGTGACCATCACCAATAGCTTGCCCTGGTCCAACTACATACTGTAGGTGCTATGGCAAAGAAAGCTCTCCAACACTTTACTAAAGAAATTTAGTATATCTTTGTTAACCAATTTTTATCAGTGCACCACAGAAAGCATCCTATCTGCTTGGTATGGCAATTGCTCTGCTCCTGACTATGAGAAACTGTGTATACTTCTCACTGCCTCAGTAAAGCAGCCAGTGTAATCAACGAGTCCAGACCGTCTCTCTCCTCCCATCTTCCATTGGACACAATAGACAAAGGTCTAAAATCACATACCAGGCCTAAGGGCAGAAGTAGGCCTACTTGAGGGACACTTGACCTTCCAATCTACGTCATTATGATTTTGCACCTTATTGTTTATCTGCACTGCACTTTCTGTAGCTTTTAGATTTTATTCTGCACTGTTGTCGTTTTCCCTTGTTCACCTCAGTGCGCTGTGTAATGATCTGATCTGCATGAACTATATGCAAGACCAGCTTTTCACTGAATCCAGTGCACGTGACAATAATAAACCAATTCCAATTCTAATTCCATATGACTCTCTGCTGCAGGGCAGAAGTCAGTAAAAGCTCGACTGAGAAAAGGGAGCCCTCTGCATTTGACCTTTGTATTTAAATTGGGAAGGACATTTGACGACTTTCTGAGGCTCCTGAAACACATGCGTTCATAGAGGGCATTCAGCCTATCTCCTCCAATAATGGCCTGCCACGAGTGCCTCCTCTTTCATCAGATATTTCGCTCCAATATTTTACTCATTCCAGACTGGTAAATATCACATCAGCTGATGACCCACACTGAATGATTCAGAAAGAGCTTCTTTCCCTCCACTATCAGATTTCTGAATGGTCCATGAACCCATGAACATTACCTTTTTTTTGCACTCCTCATCAATTTTGTAATTTATAGTCATTTTATGTCTTCATACAATACTGCTGCCAAAAACAACATACTTCATATATAAGACAATAAGAATAAACTTGATTCTGATTAGATCTGGAAGATTAGGAAATATTGCTAAACTGCTGTCAAATCTTGGTTTGACTACACTTGGGTCTTGTGTGCTATCCTGGCTCCTGCGTTATAAGGAAAATGCAAGAAATGCAGAATATTAATAAGGGTGGTACTGGAGATATAAGACTACACATATCAGGGAACAATGAACAGATTGACTTTTGTTTCCCTTGAGAGATTGAGACCATAAGACACTGGACCAGAATTAGGTTATTTGGCCCATTGAGTCTGTTCCGCCATTCAATCATGGCTATTCCTTTTTTCCCCTCCTCAACCTTATTTACTGGCCTTCTCCCCGGAACCTTTGATGCCATGTCCAATCAAGAAGCTATCAAGCTCTGCCCTAAATACATCCAATGAACTGGCCTCCACAGATACCTGTTTTAACAAATTGGCTAAAGAAGTTTCTCGGCATCTCTGTTTTAAATGGACACCCCTCTATCCTGAGGTTGTGCCCTCTTGTCCTTGACTCCCCTGCCAGGGGAAACATGCTTTCCACATCTACTCTGTCTTGACCTTTTAACGTTTGGTTTCAATGAGATCACCACACCCCCATCCTTCTAAATTCCAGTGAGTACAGACCTAGGGCGATGAAATGTTCCTCGTATGACAACCCCTTTATTCCCAGAATCATCCTTGTGAACCACCTCTGAACCCTCTCCAATGCCAGCACATCTTTTCTTAGTTGAGGAGCCTAAAACTGTTCACAATACTCAAGGTGAGGCCTAATCAGTGCCTTATAAAGCCTCAGCATCACATACTTGCTCTTGAAATGAATGCTAACATTCATTGCAGTTGCTCTCTTGAGAAGGCTAAGGAGTAACCATATCCTCATCATCATTATGTATGATGTGGACGATCATGGTCTTCCATCTGTCTGAGAAATTCTAACAGACTCTTTAAAACTTTTGCCCAAGCAACACTTGATGTAATTCATGAATGTCATGCATTGTTGACTTTTACTTCCATCAATTTTTCCCATCACTACAAGATGTTTGAGCTTCTTTTTCCTCAATGCATGTCCCAGAATTTCTAGCTCTCATGGTCATGGATAGAGAAGAAACCCAATAGCATTTAAAAACTGCAAAGAATATGAATGTAGTGAGAATGTTTCCACCGGGCACATGAACATGCGAGGAAGAAAGGGCTATGGATTCCCTACTGACAGAAGGGATTTGGTTTGATCTGACATCATGTTTGGTGCAGGTATCATGGGCTGTAGGGCGTCAGCCTGTGCTGCTCTATGTTGTGAAGAACATAATTCATCAAGAAACCTGAAAACGTCTCTCTCTAAAGAGAGATATGAATGTGGACCATGTTACCACATGGAGTGATTGTGGCAAATAGATTGGTGTCTTTAAGGAGAGGCTGGACATGTAAATGAAAAAGGGAAAGAAAGGCTACATCGATGAGGAAAGATGGGAGGAGGCACAAGTGGACTGTAAAGCCCAGCATCAGCTGGTTGGGATGATTGGCCTTGATGTGGCATTCATCCTATCTAGTCGAAAACAACATAAGCTCCAGGACAGCACGGTGGTGCAGCAATAATCGCAATGCTTTACAGTGCCTACCATGACCAAATCGGGTTTCAGTTCCTGCCTCTATCTGTAAGGAGTCTACCTTGTTCGTAACAACGTGGGATTTCCTCCCACACTCCAAACAGGCTTGCGGGTTAGCTTTAGGTTGTGAGCATGCTACGTTGGTGCTGAAAGTCTACTGATATTTGTAGGCTACGGCTGCCCCAAGCACATCCTCGGATTGTATTGGTCATCGACTCAAACGCTGCGTTTCACCATATGTTCCGATGTACTTGTGACAAATAAAGCCGATCTTTCAATCTCTTTAAGAGTGGGTGACTATAATCAGTTATCCTAATTGGTGTGCTCTAGCGATTTGCTATGAAGATGCAATCAGCAGATCAAAGCCAATGTATTTAGTGCAGTATCAGCAAAGCTGCTGAAAATGCGCCCATTGTAGATGCAAGCTCATGAAGATAATAATTCCGTGTTTAGATTTTAGCGCCTGTAGTTAATGAAGAAATCAACAGTAATCGCTTCGTCAGGTACAAAACCCCTTTAGATCATTTAAGCACCTGCTTTTTATAGTGTTGTGCTGCTCGGGAAATGCCACTGACAATTAATACAGCAAGGGAGCACAATCTGAGCTGGTGACATTGCATTTTTCACAAGTGTAATATAAATTGCTGTAATAATCCAGCAATGCAGAGGGAAGGTTTCAGACCAGTGGTGACAGAGGCTATTAATAACATAGCTTGATCAAGCCTGGGATTATAGAGCGAAGAAAACGGCTCATTTTTCATGCTGTTTCTGACGGCTGGTAAATATACTCTCCACTCTGCTGCTTTGTAGAAACTAAAAGTTAGAAACTGATGTTTATTTGAAATTTTGCATTAATAGGCATCCGTTAGCCTGGTGAGACCATGGATTTGCGCCTTGGGAGGTTTCCAGGACGCAGGCCTGGGCAAGGTTGTATGGAGGACCTGCAGTTGCCCATGCTGCAAGTCTCCCCTCTCCATGACACCAATGTTGTCCAAGGGAAGGGCATTAGGACCCATACAGCTTGACACCAGTGTCGTCGCAGAGCAATGTGTGGTTAAGTGCCTTGCTCAAGGACACAACACGCTGCCTCAGCTGAGGCTTGAACTCACGACCTTCAGATCACTAGACCGACGCCTTAACCACTTGGCCACATGCCAAGCATGTGTCTTTACTGAATTGACGAAAGGCACTGAGGTGAAATTCCTCTCTTCGTGTTTTTGCTGCCTTACTGCCCCGTTTACTGTTTAATTGTCCACCACCATACACACGGTCACACTGTAGAATTTCAATCTGAGTGGTGAGGGTGAGGTCTCTAGCTTATACAAGGCTGGCACCTCACCGTTTTTAGGTATTTCCCTTAGTTTGCCCTTCTTCATCACCTTCTTCAGGAGCAAAGGCCACATGAACACTTCAGTATAAAGGTTTCTCTGGCAACAGTAGATATAGATCAATTCTTCACCATGTGATCAAAACTGAGCTGTATGATCACTCAATTTGAGTATGATACTCTTCCACCATAGGACTTATTCCTGGACCTTAGGGTGAATTCCCTTAATGCGTGACTTTGTTAAACATGGAGCTGATACACGGGCAGCCACCCTGACAGATCAGGGACAGGGTCCAGGGGCATGGAATGCAAGACGACTCGGGACCCTTCACTGCCATTGTTATGTGTGATCATCTGCCAGCTCCACCATTGCAATCTTGATTGGATCACTCTTATCTGGAACCTCCCCCTTGACCTTTCCACTTTGGGTGCCCGAAACCAGGAACTAAGAGCCAGATAACAACAGGAATTCTGCAGATGCTGGAAATTCAAGCAACACACATCAAAGTTGCTGGTGAACGCAGCAGGCCAGGCAGCATCTCTAGGAAGAGGTGCAGTCGACGTTTCAGGCCGAGACCCTGACGAAACATCGACTGCACCTCTTCCTAGAGATGCTGCCTGGCCTGCTGCGTTCACCAGCAACTTTGATGTGTGTTACTAAGAGCCAGATAGTCTGCTTTAGCACTGATCTCTCCAAACCTCTAGTATTGATTATCAGTGATACCTCGAGTGTTGATCACCAGTGATCCCCTCAAGGCGACCAATGGAGTTCTGCAGGGATATGTTCTGGGACCTCTCCTCTTTGAGTGTTTTTTATAAATGACCTGGATGAAGAAGTAGAAGGGTGGATTAGTAAGTTTGCTATTGACTCAAAGGTTGGGCTTGTTGTAGATAATCTGGAGAGTTGTCAAAGGCTGCAGCAGGACAGCAATAAGATGCAAAGCTGGGCTGAGAAATGGCAGATGGAATTCAACCCAGATAAGTGCGAAGTGGTTCATTTTGGTAGGTCATATTTTGAAGACAGAATATAGTATAAATGGAAAGACTCTTGGCAGCGTGGAGGATCTGAGAACTCCTGGGATCCATGTCCATTGGACACTCAAAGCTGCTGTGCAGGTTGACATTGTTGTTAAGAAGGTGTATGGTGTGTTTGTACTCATCAACCATGGGTTTGAGTTCAAGAGCCGTGAGATAATGTTACAGCTATACAAGTTAGACCCCACTTGGAGAACTGTGCTCATTTCTGGTCACCTCACTACAGGAAGGATGTGGATACTATAGAGAGAGTGCAGAGGAGATTTACAAGGATGTTGCCTGGATTGTGAGGTTGAATGAACTTGGCCTTTTCTCCTTGGAGCGATGGAGGATGAGAGGTGACCTGATAGAGGTGCTTAAGATGATGAGAGGCATTGATCATGTGGATAGTCAGAGGCTTTTTCCCAGGGCTGAAGTGGCTAACATGAGGGGCACAATTTTGAGGTGCTTGGAAGTAGGTACAATGGGGATGTCAGAGATAAGTTTTTTCCACACAGAGTGGTGGGTGCGTGGAATGCACTGCTAGCAAAGGTAGGAGAGGCGGATACAATAGGAACTTTTAGGAGCCTTTTAGATAGGTACATGGAGCTTAGAAAAATAGAGGGCTATGTGGTAGGGAAATTCTAGGCAGCTTCTAGAGTTGGTTACATGGTTGGCACAACATTGTGAGCCAGAGGGCCTGTAACGTGCTGTAGATTTCTATGTTTCTATGTTCATCTGCGACCCCCTCTAGCTCTGATACGAGCTTCCACCATTGTGTTGGTGTCATACATTGTGCAATGGTGTGAGTGAAAAGAATCTGGATGCACAAGAGACTGCAGATGCCGACCCCGGACAATCTGTTGGTGGAATTCAGTGGGCTTAGCAGTATCTGTGGATAGGAAGGAACTTTTGATGCTTTGAGTCAAAACTCTGCATCAGGACTGAATGTGGTGAAGGGAGAGGACCAGCAGAAAGTGGGGAGGGGCTGTGGTGCAACAGGAGCCTGAGGCAATTCGTGGACAGAGGATGAGCAAATGATGGCTGCCCAACGTCGGTACAGGAGTAACGTGATAGTGCTGGGGAAACAGGCATGTGTGGATGTTCTGAACAAGGAGCTATCTTGACACACTCAGTGCTGGATATGCCTCACCTATGGAATGGTAAGGCTCAGTTTTGTTTGATTTTGAGTTAGCCTGTCATTTTCAACTTCAAAATGCCTTGAAGTACGGATTTTCCATGGATTACAGTACTACCAAGGCCTCCTTTATGATAAGTGAAGCAGGCAGCATGATAGATCTATGTTTCTGTGCAGAACGAGTTAAAGCCATGCTTTGTAAAATGTCATTTACGCTTCACATCAAGTAAGAGAATGTAGGGCCAGCCTGAAGCCACAACTCAGCATTGTATAAGCAGTGAAGAGATTACAGAAGCTCAGAATCTTTCAACTGTGTTCAAATGCTTCCCACAGAGATCGATTTCCAGCTACTTTATTGTGCACAGTTATTCAGGAAGGTAAATACACACAGATGGTGATTCATATTCATTTTATGTACGCACACCTCACGCTAAGCTATACAACTAAATCTAAACTCAGTAGCCACTTTATTAGGCACATCTGCTTGATAATGCAAATATATAATCATGTGGCAGCAACTGAACACATAAAGCATGCAGACATGGTCAAGAGGCTCAGTTAAACATCAGAATGGGGAAGAAATGTGATCTAAGTGACTTTGACCACGAATGATTGTTGGTGCCAGACAGGGTGGTTTGAGTATCTCAGAAACTGCTGATCTCCTGGAAATTTCACACACAGCAGGCTCTAAAATTTACAAAGAATGGTGCAAAAAACAAAAAAAAATCCAGTGAGCGGCAGTTCTGTGGATGAAAATGCTTGTTAATGAGAGAGGTCAGAGGGGAAAGGCCAGACTAGATCAAGCTGACAAGAATGCGACAGTAACTCAAATAACAACGTGTTATAAGAGTGATGTGCAGAAGAACATCTCTGAATGCACAGCACTTCTGACCTTGAAGTGGATGGGCTATAGCAGAGGTCAACCATGATCGTACACTCAGTGATCACGTTATTATGTACCTCCTGTACCTACTGTGTGTAAATTTCCACAAAATAAAACCACTTGAAAATGATTCACTTTAACAACTGTTAAGAAGGTACCTTCTGTGGGAATGTATTTGGACTAGCCAATGGACAAGTACCTCATTTCGGCAATTGCAGGGCAGATTGACAAATACTGGGGCCACCCACTCATCAACTTCTGTCCTTTTCACAATCATTGTTGGGTCTGGCTGGAACACAATCACAGTCTGGGTTGGTATTACATATGGGTAATCAGGTACCTAATCCACAGTCACTGTCTGGGTTGCTATTACATATGGGTAATCAGGTACCTGAAAGTGGAAACACAAGTTATTGGGATAGTGAAGAAGGCATATGCCTTCATCATTTTAGAGCATTGATTATAAAAGTTGGGAAGTCATGCACCACCAGATTCAGGAACTTATTGCCCCTCAACCATCAGGCTCTTGAATCAAAGGGATAACATCACTTGCCCCATCACTGAAACTTTCCCACAACCCATGGACTCTCTTTCAAGGTCTCTTCATTTAATGTTCTTGATATTTATTGCTTATTTATTTATTATTATTATTTCTTTCATTTTGAACTTGCACGGTTTACTGCTTTTTGCACTCTGGTTGAACGCCCACATTGGGCAGTCTTTTATCGATTCTATTATGGTTATTATTCTATAGATTTATTGAGTATGCTCACGAGAAAGTGAATCTCAGGGTTGTATATGATGACATGTATGTACTTTGATAGGAAATTTACTTTGGACTTTGAACTTTTTGAATTTTTCCTGTGTTGTACTGTTCAATTTTTTTTTATAATTCACACAAGATCAATGGAATAATAAGACCAAAAGACAGCAGCATATTTAGGCCCTTCAGCCCATCAAGTACACTCTACTGTCTCATCATAGCTGATTCCAGATCCCACTCAACCCCAAACACTTGCCATCTCACTATCTCTCTTGATTCCCCAACCAATCAGGAATCTAACAACTTCTGCTTTAAATATACCCATGGACTTGGCGTCCACTGCAGTCTGTGGCAGAGCATTCCACAGATTCACCACTCTTTGGCTCAAAAAATTCCTCCTTACTTCTGTTCTAAAAGGATGTCTCTCAGTTTTTTGAGGCTGTTCCTTTTAGTTCTGTTTACCCCCACCAGCAGAAACTTCCTCTCCACATCCACCCTCTCTAGTCCTCTGAAAATTCAGTAGGTTTTAATGAGATCCCCACACATTCTTCTAAATTCCAATGAGGACAGGCCCAAAGTTGACAAATACTCTTCATATGTTAACCCCTTCATTCCTGGAATCATCCTCGTGGACCTCCTCTTGACTCTCTCCAATGACAACACATCCTTTCTGAGAAATGGGGCCCAAAACTGTTGACAATACTCCAAGTGTGGCCTGACTAGTGTCTTATAAAGGCTCAGCACTATCTCCTTGCTTTTATATCCTATTCCCCTTGAAATGAATGCCAACATTGCATTTGCCTTCTCAACCTGTAAATTAACCTCTGGGAGTCTTGCACAAGGACTCCTAAGTCCCTCTGTACCTCTGATGTTTGAATTTTATGATAGTGAATTACAAACGTAGATCCTGAATTACATAATAGTCTGCATTATTTTACCAAAATGCAAAATAAGAAAAGCCACAAGAAGTGAATTGCACACATCGAACTCAGGGAGACTGACTGCCGGTGGCTCTCACATTCAGGATGCCTCGTCATCCTCTTTCCACATGGCTTTCAATCAGATTCACTAACTGAATAAGGATGAGGGGTTGTAAATCCCGGCACCACACTGGGTGATCCATATGTCCATGAAGACAGAAGAACATGATTAATAATAGATCTCAGTGATTAGCACATTTCCTTTTCCCTCTGGAACTTTGGTGCGAATCAAGCTGGCATGATAAATTTTCCTTTTTCCCTACCGGATATAAAACCTCATCCTTGGCTCCTATAATGAAAGGTGTTAATTCTTTTCATATTCAATTAACAGATTGCCAAATAAATAAGTAAAGTGCTAGAGATTAGATAACAATTCTCTGTGTCTCCCACTAGGTGCTGTGTAAACTGGGGTAGTCTGCAGCAGTTTACACATGCTCCAAGGCAGAGCATACAAAATTACACAATTATACTGTTTCTTTCTTCATCTTTAAGGTGCTTTCAAGAAATAAACTCCTAACAAACATCTGCAGTGCCACTGCCCCAAGCATTTGGAATTGATTGATCAAACTCACTGTGGAATGAATTGGGACATTGCTCTACACTGCAATGAACCATAAAAGTTTTCTGTGTTTGTGATTTATAGAAACTGCCAGCTTCTTATCTCCCTGACTCCATACAAAACCAATGGTGGATACGATCCACGAGCTCCTAGCGCAACTTGACTTCCAAACCTCGGGCCATCCAGTCTTAACCAAGGACCAATCTGTGGTTTGATCAGCTTGCAACTTTAGAATTGGAAAGAGAGGTCTTGAATTTAGATAGAACCTTTCCCAGCCTCAAAGAGGTTTATCACACACGCACCATTTTACATTTTTTTAAAAAAAGCTTGCCCCACACCTTTTTTGAACTTTTCCCCCTCTCTTTAAATGCATCCTCTTGAGTGTTAGATACTTCAAGCCTGGGGAATCATTACTGGCTGTCTACTCTATGCTTCTGATAATCTTCTGTATAAAACTCTGACAAGGTCTCCCCTCGGCTTCCTCCCCTCCAGAGAAAACAACCCACATTTATCCAACCTCTCTATAGCACATGCCCTCTAAACCAGGCAGCATCCTGGTGAACCTCTTCAACATCCTTCCTGTAATGGTGTGACCAGAATTGAATGTATGGATTTTGTACTGAGCCAGGAAGATCAGAAGCAGACAATTTCTGTTATTCGCAAATACAGAAAGCTGTGAACATCCACCGCAGTGCAGGAGAATGCTCCCAATTCACTTGAGAGAGCATTTAGTAAATCAATTTGAACTGCTTGGGGCGTATTGTGAAATGCAAACTCCCACAGTGTGGCTGGATTATCCGTCACTGTGATGTTTATTGAGGGAACGTGTGACCCGCGTTCTGGGGATAACACGACTTCACCTAGCTAAAATGGTGTGCTGAGATCTAACATCCTCCTGAGAGGCCAGGCAGGCGCAGTTTAAGGCCCAGTTAAAAAAAGAGATCATCTGAAAAGGCAGGATACGCTTGAAGAAAACTGCATATCAGGTAGCATCTGTGGTTAAAGAAATAGAGTTAATAGCTGTTCTGGTGAGAAGTGATTAACCTGGAGTGTGAATGAAACAGTAAGGATGATCAACACCTCCACCCACCAACCCACCCCATCACCACCTCTTTATCTTTTCTGTCAGAGTCACCTTACATACAGACACTCCTGTGCACTTTATGGACATACAATCAATATATGTATATAAATTATCCTATATATTTATATTGTACTTTTTATCGTGTTCTTTATTTTAGTGTGTGTCTTTTGCAGTATCGGATAAGGAGTAACGATTATTTTATTCTCATTTGCACTTTGTATATTGAAAATGACATTAAATATTCCTGTCGCAAACAAGAGAAAATCTGCAGATGCTGGAAATCCAAGCAACACACACAAAATGCTGGAGGAACTCAGCAGGCCAGGCAGCATCTAGGAAAAGTCGACACTTTGGGCCGAAACCCTTTGGCAGGAGTGGGGAGAAAATGCTGAGGAGTAGATTTAAAAGGTGAGGGTGGGGAGAGAGAAACACAAGGTGATGGGTGAAACCTGGAGGAGGAGGAATGAAGTAAAGACCTGGGAATTGTATTGGTGAAAGAGACAGAAAGCCATGGAAGAAAGAAAAGGGGGGAAGGAGCACCAGAGGGAGGCAATGGGCAGGCAAGGAGATAAGGTGAGAGAGGGAAAAGGGGATGGGAAATGGTGAAGGGGGGGCATTACTGGAAGTTTGAGAAATCGATGTCATGCCACCAGGTTGGAGGCTACCCAAACAGAATGTAAGGTGTTGTTCTTCCAACCTAAGTGGGCCTCATCATGACAACGGAGGAGGCCATGGATGGACATATCGGAATGGGAAGGGGAATTAAAATGGGTGGCCACTGGGAGATCTGGCAGATGGAGTCGGCTTAGCGAATCGGTCTCCCAATCTATGTTGGGTCTCACTGATATACAGGAGGTCACACTGGGAGCACCAGATACAGAAGATGACCCCAACAGACTCACAGGTGAAGTATCGCCTCATACTGTTTAGGGCCCTGAATGGTAGTGAGGGAGGAGGTGTAGGGACATGTGTAGCACTTGTTTCACTTGCAAGGATAAGTGCCAGGAGGGAGATCAGTGAGGAGGGATGAATGGATAAGGGAATTGCATAGGGAGTGATCCCTACAGAAAGTAGGGGGGAGGGAAAGACGTGCTTGGTGGTGGGACCCCATTGGAGATGGCGGAAGTTTTGGAGAATTATGTGTTGGACACGGACGCTGGTGGGATGATAGGTGAGGACAAGAGAAACCCTGAGAAGAAGTATAGTCCAGGTAGCTGTGAGAGTCTGTGGGTTTATAATAGACATCAGTGGATAGGCTGTCTCCATAGATAGAGACAGTGAGATCGAGAAAGGGGAGGGAGGTGTCAGAAATGGGCCAGGTAAATTTGAGGGCCGGGTGGAAGTTGGAGGCGAAATGGATGAAGTCGACGAATTCAGAATGGATGCAGGAAGCAGCACCAATGCAGTCATCTCTCAATTCCTCCATCTCCATCAACAGTATCTCTTCCATTTCATGCACATCTGCTCTTATCCCACCCTCCCGCCACCCAACCAGGGATATGGTTCCTCTTGTCCTCACCTACCACCCCACCAGCCTCCGCATCTGAACCTTCTGCCATCTCTACCAAGCACATCTTACCTTCCATCCCAGCATCCTGCAGGGATCGCTTCTCATGCCACTCCCTTGTCCATTCGTCCCTACCCACTAATCTCCCTCCTGGCACATATCCCTGCAAGCAGAACAAGTGCTACACCTGCCCCTACGCCTCCTCCCTCACTACCATTCCGGGCCCTAAACAGTCCTTCCAGGTGAAGCAACCCTTCACTTCCGAGTCTGTTGTGGTCATCTACCATGCCCAGTGCTCCCATGTGGCCTCCTGTATATCGGTGAGACCTGACGTAGATTGGGAGACTGTTTCGCCGAGCACCTATGCTCTGTCCACCACAAAAACTGCATCTCCCACTGGCCACTCATTTTAATTCCACTTCACATCCTGATATATCCATCCATGGCCTCTTTCACTGTCATGATGAGGCCACACTTATGTTGGAGGAACAACACTTTATATTCCTTTGGGTAGCCTCCAGCCTGATGGCATGAACATCAGTTTCCCAAACTTCACCCCAGCCCCCCTTTACCATTTCCCATCCCCTTTTCCCTCTCTCACCTTATCTCCTTGCCCACCCATCACCTCCCTCTGGTGCTCCTTCCCCCTTTCTCTTTCTTCCATGGCCTTCATCAATCAACTTCCCAGCTCTTAAATTCATCCCTCTCCCTTCAGGTTTCACCTATCACCTTGTGCTTTTCTCTTCCCTACACCCCCCCACCTTTTAAACCTACCCCTCAGATTTTTTTTCTCCAGTCCTGCTGAAGGGTTTTGGTCCAAAACGTTGACTGTACTCTTCTCCATAGATACTGCCTGGCCTGTTGAGTTCCTCCAGCAGTCTGTGTGTGTTGCATTAAACATCTCTGAATCATTTCTTTTTCCACAGACACTACCTGATCCGCCAGACTTAGAGCCAGGATTTCGACATGCTGGTTCTTAATTATCCATCAATAAATAGGTTTGGTAGTTCACCATCTAAATCTCAGTTTTCCAAAGAATGTCACTGAAATTTTAAACTGTGTTTCATCACAGATACCATCCAACTACCAGGTGCTTCTAGTAGGACACGGTTTTCTGGGGGCGGTGTGGTTGGATAGTGGTTAGTGTAATGCCATTACAGTGCTAGCAATCACTCGTCAGGGTTCAATTCACACCACTGCCTGTCAGGAGTTTGTATGTTCTCCCTGTCACCATGTGGTTTTCCTCTGAGAGATCCAGTTTCCTCCCACAGTCCAAAGACATATTGTTAGGGTTCGGGAGCTGTTGGCATGGTATGTTGGTGGAAACATAGTGCCACTTGCAGCCTGCTCAGCACAATCCTCACTGATTTGATTGACACAAACAACACATTTCACTGTATGTTTCAATGTACATATGACAAATAAAGCTAATCTTTAAAGATCTTTAATCTTTATACCAAGGTTTCCAACATCTACTTTTTTTTGCCTTCAGTCCACATGGAGTAATTGGTTAAGGGGGAGATCTGCCATGTGCCACACAGATATAAACTGAACTTGTGACGTGTCTTGTAGCCGCAGAACAAATTCAATGAAAGTGTTGCAATCCGAGCATAGGTAGCAAAACGTTCAGTCAAAGGTGTGTTGAGGATTTAGTCAGTTTATAAATTCACCTTCCGTTGGGAAAGGATTTCCCTATAAAGCAAATGTTATGATGTCAGTAACTAATTAGTTGTCAAGACATCACAAGAAAGAAGTGACAATGTTTCCCACCGAAGTGTTTGAAATCACTTCAGTCACTAAACACACTGGCTAAGTTCTTTCATCAGTCTCATGGATCTCATCAAACCCCACATAATTGCTTAAAGGTTTACAGTGCTGTGTCTCTGAATGAAATGAAATTAATATGCTAATTCAAGTTCCCTTTAGAGTAGATCATTAGCAAAAAAAATCAAAAGAATTGGTGGACATATATAAATCAGAATCAGGTTTATTATCACTGATATATGTTGTGAAATTTGTTCTGCAACAGCAGTACAGTGCAATGCATAAAACGTACTGCAGCTAATAGTAAGTATAGGTATAAAAGAAATATTAATAATAAATAAATGACATTATTGATGCTTTGCTGCACACTTGAGTGCTCAGTTGGGGGTGCTGATGCTTTTTTTGTTGGTGGGGGGGGGTCATCGCTTTGCTGCTTATGCGTGGGAAAGGGGAGCTGGGAGAGGCTTTCGGGTTCTAACATTTAACTGTCACTCGCTCTGGGGCACTCCTCTGTTTTTGTGGATGTTTGCGAAGAAAAAGAATTTCAGGATGTATATTCTCTGACATTAAATGTACCTTTGAAATAATGCAAAAAGAGAGCAGAATACTAAGGCAGTGTTCATAGACCGTTCAGAAATGGTGGAGGGGAAGAAGCTGTTTCTAAAATATTGACTGGTATGGTACAGGGAAATAAGGAGATAGTATTATTCCCCGGGAGGCAGGATGGACTGATGGACTGAGTGCTTCTTTCTGTATTGGATAAGTGTAGTGAAAGTGGGAAAAAACTAGCAAAGCCAGGTTGACTGAATGTTCTTCAAAAGCATGAGCACAAATGGTCTTCATATGTCCTGTGCTTCTCTGATGAAGGCACTCTTAAAAAGAAATCTTTCATAATTTATTTCCTTCCTTTTGCTCCCAAGTACTATCCTTTCCTAAATAACACAGAGCTGAACAATCTACCTCCAGTTCATCCTGAGCAATAATTGGTGCTCAGACAACTTCATCATGGGCATTGACTTTTCCAACGTCCAGGACATTTTCAAGGAGCGATGTCTCAGACAGGCAGCATCTGTAGGTGAGGACCCCCCACACCCAGGATGTGCCCTCTTCCCATTGCTACTATCAGGAAGGAAGTACAAGGAGCCTGATTCAGGAGCATCTTCTTCCCCTGTGCTATCAGATTCCTGAACAGACATTGAACCCATGAACACTACCTCACTACCTTTTTATTGTCTTTTTGCACTATTTATTTAACTTAAATATGTAAATAAAATTAATTACTTACTATAATTTGCAGTTTTTATTACGTATTACAATGTACTGTTACCACATAACAACAAATTTCACTATATATTTTGGTGATATTAAACCTGATTCCAATTCTGGTTCCTACTCCTGGTGTCTGAAGCTAAACTTTCAATCACCAGGCACCTGTCCTCTGGGAATTTCCTCAAGATCTAGCCACCTCCTTCCCTGCCTCTCTTTAAAACTGTCCAGAAAATTCCCTGAGACAACAAAGTTCAAAGTATGTTTATTGTCAAAGTATGCCATATACCATATTCTACACTGAGATTCCTCTTCTTGCAGGCATTTACAGGAAAATAGAGAAACAAATGTTTTCCAACAATTTCTCCATCTAGTCGTTCTCTGCTTTCCTTCTAAGGAGACTTGGCTTTGAAAGCAAGTACATCCACAGCTTGTGAGTGTTACAGACTCTAATCAAGTGGAAGGTCAAGTTTGTCTGTGAGGAGTTTGTACATTCCCCCGTGAGCATGTGTGTTTCCTCCCACATTCCAATGACGTGCAGCTAGTGAGCTGTGCATGCTACGTTGGCACTGGAGGCATGGCAGTACTTGTGGACTGCCCTGCCTTGCAATGTGTGGGTTATCGATGAAAACGCTGTAGGTCAATGTTTTCATGCACATGTGACAAATAGGGAATTGTTGAGATTTCTGTAGTGGCTTGGCACCTTGCTCTTACCACATTGATTCCAATCACTGCTTCGAAGCTACTCAATGTCATTATTTACTTCGGTACTACATTCCTCTGGATTTCTTACCAGATTTGAAGTTTGATCGATAACTGACACCGTGGATGCTGGAGAGATCTCCCCCATGTCAAAGGTCACTTGAATGCCTTCCTGTTGAGCAAAATGACAACTATCAAAAAATTGGTATTAAGCCATAAAATCCTAAAATAAGATAGGAGGAAGATTATTTATTTCAATATCTACAACCATTAGAGTGTAAAATACTCTGTATTTTTAGCCACCATGGTCTTGTTGCAGTTATCGCAACCCTATCAAAGCTCAAGGCGTTGGAGTTTGGAGTTCAAGTCCGATGTCTCCGTACATCCTCCTGTGGATTTCGTGAGTTCTCCCCGGGTGCTCTGGTTTCCTCCTGCAATCCCAGGATAGGTTAACTGTTCATTGTATATTATCCCACGATTAGGTTAGAGTTAATCGGGTTTTTCGGGGGTTGGTGGTGACCTGGTTTGAAGGGACGGATGGATCTACTTAGCACAGTATTGCTAAATTAAAATAAAATAAATAAAAACCTCGTTCAAGTGATAAAAGTTATAATGGCACAGAGACACTTTTCAACAGATACATTTCCTGTTTCTTCTTCAGGAAAGCAACCAAGAAAATCAAAGACCCCACCCACACTGGTCATTCCATCCCTCCCCTCTCCCACCCACACAGGTCATTCTATCCCTCCCCTCTCCCACCCACAACGGTCATTCCATCCATCCCCTCTCCCACCCACAACGGTCATTCCCTTTCCTCCCCTTTCCCACCCACACCGGTCATTTCCTTTCCTCCCCTCTCCCACCCACACCAGTCATTCCCTTTCCTCCCCTCTCCCACCCACACCGGTCATTCCATCCCTCCCCTTTCTCACCCACACCGGTCATTCTATCCCTCCCCTCTCCCACCCACACCGGTCATTCCCTTTCCTCCCCTCTGCCACCCACATCGGTCATTCCCTTTCCTCCCCTCTCCCACCCACACCGGTCATTCCATCCTTCCCCTCTCCCACCCACACCGGTCATTTCCTTTCCTCCCCTCTCCCACCCACACCGGTCATTCTATCCTTCCCCTCTCCCGCCCACACCGGTCATTCCCTTTCCTCCCCTCTCCCACCCACATCGGTCATTCCCTTTCCTCCCCTCTCCCACCCACACCGGTCATTCCATCCTTCCCCTCTCCCACCCACACCGGTCATTTCCTTTCCTCCCCTCTCCCACCCACACCGGTCATTCTATCCTTCCCCTCTCCCACCCACACAGGTCATTCCATCCCTCCCCTCTGCCACCCACATCGGTCATTCCCTTTCCTCCCCTCTCCCACCCACACCGGTCATTCCCTTTCCTCCCCTCTCCCACCCACACCGGTCATTCCCTTTCCTCCCCTCTGCCACCCACATCGGTCATTCCCTTTCCTCCCCTCTCCCACCCACACCGGTCATTCCATCCTTCCCCTCTCCCACCCACACCGGTCATTTCCTTTCCTCCCCTCTCCCACCCACACCGGTTATTCCATCCTTCCCCTCTCGCACCCACACTGGTCATTTCCTTTCCTCCCCTCTGCCACCCACACCGGTCATTCTATCATTCCCCTCTCCCACTCACACCGGTCATTCCCTTTCCTCCCCTCTCCCACCCACACCGGTCATTCCCTTTCCTCCCCTCTCCCACCCACACCGGTCATTCCATCCCTCCCCTCTCCCACCCACACCGGTCATTTCCTTTCCTCCCCTCTCCCACCCACACCGGTCATTCCATCCCTCCCCTTTCTCACCCACACCGGTCATTCTATCCCTCCCCTCTCCCACCCACACCGGTCATTCCCTTTCCTCCCCTCTCCCACCCACACCGGTCATTCCCTTTCCTCCCCTCTCCCACCCACACCGGTCATTCTATCCTTCCCCTCTCCCACCCACACCGGTCATTCCCTTTCCTCCCCTCTCCCACCCACATCGGTCATTCCCTTTCCTCCCCTCTCCCACCCACACCGGTCATTCCATCCTTCCCCTCTCCCACCCACACCGGTCATTTCCTTTCCTCCCCTCTCCCACCCACACCGGTTATTCCATCCTTCCCCTGTCGCACCCACACTGGTCATTTCCTTTCCTCCCCTCTGCCACCCACACCGGTCATTCTATCCTTCCCCTCTCCCACTCACACCGGTCATTCCCTTTCCTCCCCTCTCCCACCCACACCGGTCATTCCCTTTCCTCCCCTCTCCCACCCACACCGGTCATTCCATCCCTCCCCTCTCCCACCCACACCGGTCATTTCCTTTCCTCCCCTCTCCCACCCACACCGGTCATTCCATCCCTCCCCTTTCTCACCCACACCGGTCATTCTATCCCTCCCCTCTCCCACCCACACCGGTCATTCCCTTTCCTCCCCTCTCCCACCCACACCGGTCATTCCCTTTCCTCCCCTCTGCCACCCACATCGGTCATTCCCTTTCCTCCCCTCTCCCACCCACACCGGTCATTCCATCCTTCCCCTCTCCCACCCACACCGGTCATTTCCTTTCCTCCCCTCTCCCACCCACACCGGTCATTCTATCCTTCCCCTCTCCCACCCACACCGGTCATTCCCTTTCCTCCCCTCTCCCACTCACACCGGTCATTCCCTTTCCTCCCCTCTCCCACCCACACCAGTCATTCCCTTTCCTCCCCTCTGCCACCCACATCGGTCATTCCCTTTCCTCCCCTCTCCCACCCACACCGGTCATTCCCTTTCCTCCCCTCTCCCACCCACACCGTTCATTCCATCCCTCCCCTCTCCCACCCACACCGGTCATTCCCTTTCCTCCCCTCTGCCACCCACATCGGTCATTCCCTTTCCTCCCCTCTCCCACCCACACCGGTCATTCCATCCTTCCCCTCTCCCACCCACACCGGTCATTCTATCCTTCCCCTCTCTCACTCACACCGGTCATTCCCTTTCCTCCCCTCTCCCACCCACACCGGTCATTCCCTTTCCTCCCCTCTCCCACCCACACCGTTCATTCCATCCCTCCCCTCTCCCACCCACATCGGTCATTCCATCCCTCCCCTTTCCCACCCACATCGGTCATTCCCTTTTCTCCCCCTTTCCCACCCACACCGGTCATTCCATCCCTCCCCTCTCCCACCCACACCAGTCATTCCGTTCCGTCCCCTCTCCCACCCACACCAGTCATTCCCTTTCCTCCCCTCTGCCACCCACATCGGTCATTCCCTTTCCTCCCCTCTCCCACCCACACCGGTCATTCCCTTTCCTCCCCTCTCCCACCCACACCGTTCATTCCATCCCTCCCCTCTCCCACCCACACCGGTCATTCCCTTTCCTCCCCTCTGCCACCCACATCGGTCATTCCCTTTCCTCCCCTCTCCCACCCACACCGGTCATTCCATCCTTCCCCTCTCCCACCCACACCGGTCATTTCCTTTCCTCCCCTCTCCCACCCACACCGGTCATTCTATCCTTCCCCTCTCTCACTCACACCGGTCATTCCCTTTCCTCCCCTCTCCCACCCACACCGGTCATTCCCTTTCCTCCCCTCTGCCACCCACATCGGTCATTCCCTTTCCTCCCCTCTCTCACTCACACCGGTCATTCCCTTTCCTCCCCTCTCCCACCCACACCGTTCATTCCATCCCTCCCCTCTCCCACCCACATCGGTCATTCCATCCCTCCCCTTTCCCACCCACATCGGTCATTCCCTTTTCTCCCCTTTCCCACCCACACCGGTCATTCCATCCCTCCCCTCTCCCACCCACACCAGTCATTCCGTTCCGTCCCCTCTCCCACCCACACCGGTCATTCCGTTCCGTCCCCTGTCCCACCCACACCGGTCATTCCCTTTCCTCCCCTCTCCCACCCACACCGCTCATTCCATCCCTCCCCTTTCCCACCCACACCGGTAGTTCCATCCCTCCCCTTTCCCACCCACACTGCTCATTCCATCCCTCCTCTCTCCCACCCACACCGGTCATTCCATCCCTCCTCTCTCTCACCCACACTAATCATTCCATCCCTACCTCCTCCCGCCCACATTGGTCATTATATCCTACCAACTTCTCATAACATCCTGCTGTCTACCGCACCTTGCTTCTGAAGTCTCAATGTTTAACCTGTTTATTTACGCTGCAGTTTTTTTTCAAAGGATGAGTGGCTCCAATGGACGACCCATCAGACACTAAAGGCCAGTGTTTCCAGTGAGCATCTCCCATGCCTAACACAAGATGCAGAGTAGAACTGAGGTTACCTCCTTGTATCTCTCAAGCTGGGACACAAAGATATTCTCGTGGAACAGCATCTGCAGCCTCTCTTGTGCATAGTTGTGACACAGTGTCTCAAATGTTGCTGCCCCGTCCTTTCCTTGGCCCTGATTCTGGAAGCCCGGAGTGTCCAACACCATGATTGATGTTAGTGACAACTTTTGGGAAGAAAAGGACCTGTGGGATACGATAAAAAGAATGACTTCATGAACAAAAACTGCTCTCTATTGTGTCTTCAACTGCCCAGTATTCTTTTGGACTCTACATTCCGAATGAAGGGAATGCAGACTTGTCACTGGAAGAGGGAAAAGAAAAGCTGCCCATTCAGGGACACACTTCAGCTCCATTCTTCTTTCTTGGGCCTGAACAGAATTTAAGAGACATTTACAGAACTCTTAGATAGGCAAGTGAATGACAGAGAAATGGGGGGCTGTGTAGGAGAGAAGGCTAAGATTGATCTTAAAGTAGTAAAAGGTTGGCATGACATCATGGGCTGAAGGGTCTGTACTGTGCTGTAATGTTCTGTGTTACAGGAGATATCTAATAGAGTGTCCACCCAGTGTATGCATAGTCTTCTGCTGCTGTATCCCATCCAATTCAAGGTTCAAGATAATTGTGCATTCAGAGATGCTTTTCTGCCTACCGCTGTTGTAATAAGCGGTTATTTGAGTTATTGTCACCTTCCTGGCTCCAACCAGTCTGACTATTCTTCTCTGACCTCTCTCACTGACAAGGCATTTTCACCCACAGATTTACCACTCAGTGGATGTTCTTTTTTTTTGTTTTTTGCACCGTTCTCTGTAAACTCTAGAGACTATCCTGCATGAAAATCCCAGGAGATCAGCAGTTTCTGAGATACTCAAACTACCCTTCTGGCACCAATAATCATTCCATGCTCCAAGTCACTTAGATCACATTCCTTCCCATTCTGATGTTCTGTCTGAACTACAACTGAACCTCCTGACCATAGCTGCATACCTTTATGCATTGAGTTTTATGCATGATTGGCTGATTAGATATTTGCATTAACAAGCAGGTGTACCTAATAAAGTAACCACTGAGTATATATACTAGTTAGCTCACAAAAGGTTTTAGGTTTAGGATAAATCTTTTATGTATAAAAGAAGAGACCTCCACAGCTCCACTAACCATTGTCTGAGGAACTGCTGCTTCTCTCTCTTGCTAAGCTGCCTGGATTTCCCTTTAAGAAAACATTCCCCACGTCCTAGGTTCCTCTGTCAACCAAATAATAACTTTTTATATGTCCTATCAACACCTTTCAAAATCCTCTGCCAAACTAGGATTCCATGTTCTAACAGCTTGTCAAAGGCTAGTTCTACTGTTTCAGCAAGGCCTCCTCATGTTCCAGTCTCCACAGCAAGTAAAATAATTGCTTGTATTTTTTATACTGCCAGTCCCCTTAACATCTTGCAAACTTCAGTCAAATCTCCTTCTAAAGTCCATGGAGAAGTGCCCCAGTTTGTGTAATTTCTCCCGTTAAAACTTGCAGTGAGGTACTCCCTCTCAAGCCAATATCTCCTTCCTAAGATCTGATACTCAGGACCACACAGCTACCCAGCTGTATTCTAACCAGAAAATCGATTGGTAACAACACGATATCTGTTGCCTTGTATTCCATTTACATATTATGCCCCTTTTCTATTTTCCTACCAAAATTAAAATAATTTTACATTTTGCCTCACTGTACTCCATTTGCTAGGTCTTTCTTTATGAATTCAGATTAGTGTTATTTTCCACACGTACATCAAACGTACAGTGAAATGTGTCATTTGCATCAGGTAAAATCAGTGAGGACTCTGTTGGGCAGCCTACAAGTGTCGCCATGCTTCTGGCACCAAGATAGTAAGCTCACAACTCACTACCACTAAACGTTATGTTCGGAAGATAAGAGGAGAACTGAAGCACCCAGAGGAAACCCACGTGGTCATTGGGAGAACATAGATTCAGTGGCCACTTCATTGGGTATCTCCTAGTAGGTACCTCCTGTACCTAATAAAGTGGCCACTGAAGGTATGTTTGTGGTCTTCTGTTGCTGTAGCCCGTCCACTTCACGGTTCAATGTGTTGTGCACTCAGGGATGCTCTTCTGCACACCACTGTTGTAACGCCTGGTTATTTGAGTTATTGTTGCCTTCCTGTCAGCTTGAACCAATCTGGACTTTCCTCTTTTACCTCTGTCATTAAGAAGGCATTTTCACAACAGAACTACCACTCACTGGATGTGTTCTGTTTGCACACCTTTCTCTGCAACCTCTAGAGACTGCTGTTGTTGAAAACTCCAGGAGAGAAGCAGTTTTTCAAATATTCAAACCACCCCATCTGGCACCAACAATCATTCCACGGTCAAAGTCAATAAGATCACATTTCTTCTGATGTTTGGTTGGAACAACATTTGAACCTCTTGACCATGCCTGCATGCTTTTATGGCTGATGATTATATATTTGCATTGATGTGTAGATGTAAAGTGGCCACTGAGGGTATATTCTTTTGCAGCTTCCTCCTATTCTGTTCACAACTTTCTTTCCTACCTATCTTTCTGTCATCAGCAAATTGAACAACCATACTTTGATGCCATGATCCAAGTCCAGTTTCATCCAAGCTGAGGCCCCTGTGTCTGTTCAAGGGACACCACTCCTTACATGTTATCCATCACAGACAGACTGTCTGTGCCTATTCTGTGATTCCTCTCCAACCAATCATCTATCCATGCCAATATATACTTCCTACACTAATCAACTATCCACACCAATATATACTTCCTACATCATAAGCTTTTATTTTTCCAATCCAACCTTATCAAATGTCTTCTGAACGTTCACCTTTCCGCTTTATGTAGAGGACATGTGACTTCAAGACAGAGTCAGAGTTGTGCAGCACGGAAAAAGAACATTCAGCCCACTGTGTCCATGGCAACCTCTTTGCTCATCTACACTAATTCCATTCACCTCCATGAGGACTGTACTATCAAAGTACACTTATGTTACTCTATGGTACCCCAAAGAAATTCACTTTGAACTTTGTATTTTCTTTGTCTTGCCTGTTTAAAGTGTCGGTCTAAATGCCTCTTAAATATTGTAATTATATCAAATTCCACCACTTCCTCTGGCAGTACATTCCGGGTATCAATCACTCTCTGTCTAAAAAGCCATCCCCCTCAGATCCCCTTGAAAACTCCTTTCTCTCACCTTTAAATTATGCCCCCTTGTTTTTGATATCCTTACCATATTATGACTACCCACCTTTTCTATGCCTCTCTTAATCTTATCCACCTCTATCAGGTCACCCCTTAGCCTCTTTCACGCCAGGGATAAAAAGTGCACCCAACTTGCCCAATCTCTCCCCATTACTCAAGCCATGAGAGTTCTGAACTAATCATTTCTTTCATATCCCCTTCTCAGTTATGCCGCCACACACTTGGATTCTTAAAATGCCGCTCTTAGTTGCTCTTTGCAATATTCTTTTGTTTTGCATTTGTCGCTGTATTTATTGCCATAATTATTATTATCATGTGCATTGTTTACGCTGTGAGCTTCATGCGAGGCAGGAATTTCAGTGCACCCTGGTGTATATGGCAATCATCTGAATCCAAAGAACCCTGATTCAGGGCTTAGAACAAAGAACAGCACAGCACAGGAACAAGCCCTTCAGCCCATAATGCAGTAATTAAGCTAATAATGGTAAATTGCTTCTGCCTGCGCATGGTCCTTATCCCCTCCGTTCCCCGCACGTTCAAGAGCTACTTAAAGTGCCTCTATTGTATTTGTCGGCTCCATGACCACCACTGTGGTAGTGCACTCCAGGCACCTGCCACTCCCTGTGTAAAAAAAATCTTGCCCCGCACATGTCCTTTGAACTTTCCCTTCTCACCCTTAATGCACACTTATTATTATGCATTTCAATCCTGGGATAAAGATACTGTCTATAGATGCCTTTCAATGTTTAAAATTGTGTTTAAAATTATGAAGGGATTGATAGAGTTGACGTGGATAGGCTTTTTCCATTGAGAGTGGGGGAGATTCAAACAAGAGGACATGAGTTGAGAGTTAAAGGGCAAAAGTTTAGGGGTAACATGAGGGGGAACTTCTTTACTCAGAGAGTGGTAGCTGTGTGGAACGAGCTTCCAGCAGAAGTGGTTGAGGCAGGTTCGATGTTATTGTTTAAAGTTAAATTGGATAGATATATGGACAGGAAAGGAATGAAGGGTTATGGTCTGAGTGTAGGTCGGTGGGACTAGGTGAGAGTAAGAGTTCGGCACGGACTAGAAGGGCCGAGATGGCCTGTTTCCGTGCTGTAATTGATATATGGTTATATATGGTTAATATATTATAAACCTCTATCAGCTCTCCGCCCGGCCTCCCCACCCCCCACCCCGCCGAGAAAACAGCCCTTGTTTGTCCAACCTCTCTTCAATCAGACTTTAAAGAATCCTAATAAATTGGGCAAACATGATTTCCTTTACTCACAACCATTTTAGCTTTGCCTGATTACTTTGAGATTGTCTGACTGCACTGCTGTGACACGCTTCAGGGTAACTGACCTACATCTTCCTCTCTTTTTGAATAAAAGAGATATACGTGCTGTTTTCCAAACTTATGGGACCTTCCCCAAATCTGTCTTCACCTGTTGATGAGCGTGACGATAACAGCAAAGAGTTCCTCATATAATCCAGCAGCCATTCCTTCCACACACTCCAAACCAGTTAATCGAGGACCTAAAAGCAGCAAAGGAAGACAGGTTTAATATCTTACTTTCATTGTGGTGTAGTAAGCATATCCCTTACTACCATAAGAGCAGAATTAGGCTATTTGGCCTATCAGGTCTGCTCCGCCATTCAATTATGGCTAATTCTTTTATCCCTCCTCAACCCCACTCCCCGGCCTTCTCCCGTAACCTTTGATGTCATGGCCAATAAAGAACCTATCAAGCTCTGCCTTAAATACACCGAACAAACTGGCCCCCACAGCCACCTGCAGCAATGAGTTCCACAAATTTTCCATCCTCTGGCTAAAGGAATTTTCCACGTATGTTTTAGATGGACGCCCCTCTATCCTGAGGCTGTGCCCTCTTGTTCTAGAATCCCCCACCATGGAAAACATCCTCTCTGCATCTATTCTGTCTAGGCCTTTCAACATTCCAAAGGTTTCAATAAGATCCCCCTTCATCATAAATTCTATCAAGTATAGACCTAGAGCCATCAAATGTTCCTTGTATGATAACTCTTTCATTCCCAGAATCATCCTTATGAACCTCCTCGGATCTCTCTCCAATGCCAGCACATCTTTTCTGAGATAAGGAGTCCAAAACTGTTCACAACATTCAAGGTGAGGCTTCACCAGTGCCTTATACAGCCTGAGCATCACATCCCTGCTCTTGTATTCTACTATGCTTCAGGATCAAATCCCACTCACGGACAGAGCCGCATCCTTTGCCCTCCACAAACCTTCCAAGAGACAGATGATAGCAGTTCTTGTGATGCCAAACCATGACGGGAAACTTGCAGAGAATAAAACAGAGCTAAAAGCAAATCATAAGCATCAGATTCTGCAGATGCTGGAAACCTTGAGCAACACACGCAAGATGTTGGCAGAACTCAGCAGGTCAGGCAGCATCTAGGGAGAGGAATAAATAGTTGATGTTTTTGGCTGAGACCCATAATCAGGACACTGTTTAGTTATTTCCACTGATACTGCCTGACTTGCTGAGTTTCTCCAGAATTTTGTGTGTAAGCTAAAAGTAATCTGTTTCAGGAACACTCACAAGATGCTGGTGCTGGTCACCAACCTACAAGGAAGATATCAATAAGACTGAAAGAGTGCGGAGAAAATTTACAAGAACATTGCCAGGTCTTGAGGACCCAACTTAAAAGGACAATTGAATAGGTTAGGACTTTATTTTCTACAGCGAAGGAGAATGAGGGAAGATTTGATAGAAATATACAAAATTATGAGCAGTATACAGTAGATAGGATAAATGTAAGCAGGCTTTTCGCACTGAGGTTGGGTGAGACACAACTAGAGGTCATGGGTTAAAGGTGAAAGATGAAATGTTTGAGGGGAACTTGAGGAGGAACATCTTCACTCAGAGGGTGGTAAGAGTGTGGACTGAACTGCCAGCACAAGTGGTGGATTCAGAATCAATTTCAACTTTTAAGTGGAATTTGGATAGGCACATGGATGGGAAGGGTATGGGTATGGGTGGCCATGGTCCGGATGCAGGTCGATGGGACTAGGAAGGTTGATGGTTCAGCACAGACTAGATGGGCCAAAGGGCCTGCTTCTGTGCTGTAGTGTTCTATGACTCTAAATGAACGGTGCTAAATGCTTTATCCAAGACCCTTCGTTAGGAGGATCACTTTTTCAGGAAATGTTGCTTCTCTTCTTCTGTGGTTGATGGATCCTCCTCTTGCACTTCCTGCCAACTCTCCCATTCCATGACCTGGATTAGTCCATTTCTGCTTGATACTGCCTGGACCGCCCCTGGCCCTAGTAAACCCTTTCTTAAACAAAGGGATTAAATTTTACACAGTGCCTGGATTGGCCTTGTACGCTGGGCCATTGTAACAATATTACTCTAATTTTTAAATTCCAAACCACCTTCAATAAGGCCAGCATGCCACTATGGTCTTGTGAGACATCCAAGTAACTCACAGTGGGATGACAGCGAAGTGGGTGGAAGAGGATTCTTGCTGCAGTAGTTGCTCGGACATTGCCCCTGCTTTCCAGTAATAATTCACATGAGATTCTGCCCATGCTGGAAATATTGAGCAACGCACACAAAACATAAAGGAAATCAGCTGGTCTTGCAGCGTCTATGGAAAGGTTGACATTTGGTGTTGAGACTTTACAACAGGACTAGAGAAGTAGGTAGAAGGCAGAACATGAAGCTGGGAGGAGGGGGAGGAGTACAAGTTGGCAGGTAATAGGTAAGACCAGGTGAGGAGGAAGATGTGTTAATGGAGGAGGGGGAGGATGAAGTGAGAAGCTGGAAGGCTTTAGGTGGAAGAGGCAAAGGCAGGAGAAGAAGCAATCTGATAGGAGAGGAGAGAACACTTTTCTTAGACCTCCAGGACCCGTATTCAGCAGCAGTCCAGATAGAAAACAAGTGATTATCACCCTCTTTTTCTCTTATTCTCTCTTTAATTTGATAGAGACCATCCCCAATGTCCTGATTCAGGGTCTCAACCCAAAGCATCGACAGTCGCTTTGCCTCCACTGACAGTGCTTTACCACTAAGTTCTTCCAGAAATTTGGGAGGCGATATATAGAAGCAATGAAGGAAGGAATTAGACATTTTCCACTGTAAGTGCAAATATTTCTTTTCCCCGCTGCCTCAGGACTGAAAATCAATATTAGCAAGGATGTGGTAAGAGAATAATGAGAGAATGGATTCATTTCCAATTCTTTGATCTATGGACCTTGATCATGTGATCAAATTGCTCGTTAATTGAAGCCCAACATGCTCATTTGCATACATCTCACATCAGGAGCTGCTCATTTGGATGCAGAGCTGGTCAGCCAGAGCAGCATCATGGAAACATCCTGTGTATGTTAACACCCTGCCAGCAAAGCAGGTCCATTTTGCAGAGACTCGTTAAACTGAGGGATCACCACGGCGAATGGGCTTCTTTTGATGCATTATCCAACCTCCCTTAGCTTATCCCATTTACCAGGCGTTGAGAACACTTGGCCACCACTCAGCTAGAGCCCTGGATTACCGGGGCTATTCCCATGTTCTGCCAACATTACCAAACATTAAAGCAATGCAGATGATCAGCAACAAGTTTGACCACTTAAGCCAGGATTGCAAAGGTTAAACTCATCAGTTTGTTCCAACATTGGTCTTTCAATGGAACTCGGGGCCAGAAAACAGAACTGAGTCTGTGTCAAGAGTATGGCACAGGAGACCTAGGGCAGAGAGTGGATCAGTGCCCCCTCTCAAAGATATGGATAAAACTCCTATTTGATCTGTGTTTCTGCAGAATACTGGCACCTTACTGCATTGCGGCATCGTAAATTGTCCCTAGTGTGCAGCTAAGTGGTGTTGATTGGACCTAGTGTGTATTGTAATTTGTCACTAGTGTGTAGGTGAGTGGTGTAAATTCTCACTAGTGTGCAGGTGAGTTGTGTACATTCTCCCTAGTATAGGTGAGTTGTCCAACCTGAGTGGTGCAAATTGCCCCTAGTGTTGAGGTGAGTGGTGTAAGTCATCCCTAGTGTAAATTGTCTCTAGTGTGCAAGTCAGTAGTGTAAATTGACCCTAGTGTTTTGTTGAGTTGTCCAATCTGATCCCTAGGTCATATGTGAGTGGTGTAAATTGTTCCAGTGTGTTGTTGAGTGGTGTAAATTGTCCCTAGTGTGTAGGTGAGTGGTGTAAATTGTCCCTAATGTTGAGTGAGTGCTGTAAATTGTTCCTTGTGTATAAATGAGTTGTGTAATTTGTCCCTAGTGTATAGGTGAGTTGTGTAATTTGTCCCTAGTGTAGAGGTGAGTTGTGTAATTTGTCCCTAGTGTGCAGGACAGTGGTGTAATCTGTCTCCAGTGTGTTGGTGAGTGGTATAACTTGGCTCTAGTGTGTTGGTTAGTTGTGTAAACTGTCCCTAGTATGTAGGTGACTTGTGTAATTTGTCCCTAGTGTGTAGCTGAGTGGTGTAACTTGTCTCTAGTGTGTAATGAGTGGTGTAACTTGTCTCTAGTGTGCAGGTGAGTGCTGTTAATCTAAGGCTTGTTAATGGGAAATAGTGAAGAGTGAAATGGAACGAATGTAGGATTACTGTAAATGGGGTCAGCATGGACTCAGTCTGCTGAGGAGTCTGTATCTGAGCTTTATCTTCCTGTGACAAAGGGTGCATTAGGCTTTAAGAATGGAACTTAGAAAAGTACAGGCCTTTTAGCCCATACTGTTGTGCCAACCTTTTAACCAACTAACTGATCTAACCTTGCCCTCACACCTAGCCCTCAATTTTATGCTGACCTTTTACTCTACTCTAAGATCAATGGAACCCTTCCCTCTCATATAGCCTCCTGTTTTCTTTCATCTATACATGCCTATCAGGGGCACTTACATGTCCCTAATGTATCTGCCGCTTAAACCAGCTACAGTCGCAGTAAAGGCAGGTATACATGTCCCTAATGTATCTGGCAATACACCAACTTCATTAATGGTAGGGGCAGGTATATTACATGTCCCAAGTGCATCTGGCACTTAAAGCAGATACAGTAGTGGTAGAGGCAGGTATATTAAGGACATTTAAGGCATCAAGGGATTAGAGGGGAGAGAAGGCAAAAACAATTCAGCCAGAGGCTGTCTGTACTTCACTGTCTAAAAGGACTGAGGGGCAGAAACCCTCACCACACTTAAACATTGATTGGATTTGTGTTGAACAGTGTGACCTACAGGCTTATCAACCAAGTGATGGAAGATGGAATTAGACTGAGTGGTTCTTTCTCAACGGGAACATACTCCTCTGCTGTAAATTTTCTACAATTCTATGAAGCGAGCAGGCATGAAGTATAAAACTGGTTTGAACTAGCTGTGAATGAGATGTACCTGCTGCGTTCTCTGCAGTGTCAGCTGAATTCAGCTTGCCAGTCACCTGTTGGATGACCTGCTTGAGATGATGTTTGAAGACAGCAGCCGTGAGCTCCTCCAGTTCACATCCAAGCACACTGGCTGCGTTCTGGGCCCACTCAAACTTCATAAATTGTTTCCTGCCAACTGAAAGAATGTGAAAAATATAAGCAGGAGACTATTTCATAACAGGATGACTCAGCACAATACAGGTGGGTACAGTAACACAGTGGGTTTATTACTTGAGGACTGCTCTTCTGTTCCACAGCTTGGCATTTGCATCATAGCACAAGTAATTGTATAAATCTGCATAAAATCTGAGTGTTAGTGCTGATGACTGTAGAATTAGCGGGTTGTCTTTCTGAATAGGAAGGAAATTTGAAATACCTACCTGGTATAGCCACAAGTTCAGCTTTGGTCTGCACTAACACGGAAGCCCTTTCCTCATGGCTCCCCTACAAGCCTGACCACGGGTGCTGTCTCTGACCCATTCTCCTGGATCACTTCGGTTTCTCCCAAAAGCTCTGGTTTCCTCCCGCATCCCAAAGACTAAGTTGTCCTGCACAGGATGCAGATGAGTGAAGGGAATGTGGAGTAATGCAAGGGGACGAGAAAAGGATTGATGGAAATGGCCGGTGCAATCGAGGGAGGGAAGCAGGAGGATCATTCATGTTCCTTGTAGACAACGTTTTCTCGTGGACTTTCCATGCAGTGCAGGTCATGCATCACATGGACTGATTTCGAGACACTCCCCATCTTCAGACTTGAGACTCGATGGGTTGCTGAGCGCACTTCTATATTTTATGATTCTATGAATATAGTTGATCTTAACTAGTGAAATGGCTTCCTGTCTAGTTAGGGTGTAATTAGGGATGGAAAATCAATGCTGGCCTTTAAAGTAATATATTGTTATTGGTATTGCTTTATTAGTGTCACATGTACAGTGAGAAGCTTGTCTTGCATACTTTTCATACAGATCAGATCATTACACAGTGCATTGAGGTAAAACACAATAAAACAGTAACAATGCAGAATAAAGTATTACAGTTACAGAGAAAGTGAAGTGCAGGTAGACAATAAGATTATCTCAAGGTAGATTGTGAGGCCAAGAATCTATCTTATCATACTAGAGGTCCATTCATGAGTCTGATAACAATGGGATAGAAGCTGATCTTGAGCCCGGTGCTACGTGCATTCAGGCCTTTGTGGCTTTTACTCAATGGGTGAGGGGAGGAGAGACAGAGTATGAGGTGAGTAGGGTTTCCAATTGTGCTGTCTACTTTACTGAAGCGATAAAGAGAATATACAGATTCTATAGAGGGTAGGCTGCTTCCCATGATGAGCGGAACTGTGTCTATATCCAATCAGCAAATTAAATAATGGATTCAGCTCCCAAATTCAAAAAAGTCACATCCACCTTTATTTACTTGACTGCCAGACATAACAAATATCCAAAATCCACGAACTAAAGATGATGGAAATCTGAAATAAGAACAGAAAGTGGTGAAATACTCAGCAGGCCAGACAGCATCTGCAGAGAGAGAATCAGCATGAGCATATCAGGTTAGTTTTAATCTCTGTACAAATATGGGTTATCTAAAACCCTGTTTTGAGTTGGATAAAGACAGATTTGCTGCTTCTTTTATAAAAATTGTAATTCTATTGCACTAGCTGGCACCTGATGCACTTGCCACTGCAAGAGAGTGCTGAAGGGGCTCCCATATTGTTGATGGACAGGAAGTTCCAGGATTTAGAAATATGAAAGATGAAAAGAGTAACACAGACAAAATACTGGAGGAACTCAGCTGGTCAGGCATGTATGGAGAGGAATAAACAGTTGGTGTTTCAGGTTGAGAAACTTCAAGGAATTGAGGGTTACAGGGAACTGGTACCAGAAGAGGAGTAGAGGCCAGCAAAGATCAGCCATGATTGTACCACATGACAACCTGTGTGAGTCTTTGAGAATATACCAGCCATGCCCAAACTAAAAGCTGTGGATGGACCAGAAGATTCATAGTCTGCTGAGCACTGTATCTGCGGCATTCAAGACCAGTGATCCAAAATTATACAAGAAGTCTAGGTACAACCTACGGAAGGCTATTTTAAGGGTGTAAAAAGAATTCTGATTGGGATTAAAGAGGAATCGGTTGCACATCAGCTCTGGCAGGCTTTGCAGGCCATTACTTCCTACAAGGTAAAACCTAACATCATGAATGGCTGTGATGCTTATCTCGCTGATGAGCTCAATGCCTTTTACGCACGCCACGAAAGGGAGAATAAAACTACACCTGTGTGAATCCCTGCAGCATCTGGTAAACCTGTGATCTCTGTCTCAGAAACTGGTCAGAAAGATCAGAACGTCTTTCAAGAAGGTAAACCCTTGCAAGGGGTCAGGCCCTGATGGTGTACCTGATAGGACTCCAAATACCTGTGCCAACCAACTAGAGAGAGTGTTCAAGAACATCTTCAATCTCTCACTGCTGCAATCAGTGATCCCTGCCAACCTCAGAAGGACGACAATCATACCAGTGCCCAAGAAGATCAGGGTGAGCTGCCTCAATGACTATCACTCAGTTGCACTCACTTCCACTGAGATGAAGTTATTTGAGAGGTCGGTCATGCTAAAATCAACTCCTGCCTAAGCAAAGATCTGGATCTGCTACAATTTGCCGATCTCACTGGCTCTCCACTCAATCTTGGCTCACCTGGACAATAGAAATAGCTACATCAGGGTGCTGGGCTCTTCAAGGGGTCAGCAGTGCACAGGGTGAGCAGTTTCAAGTTCCTGCCTGTAAACATCTCTGGATATCCACCCTGGGCCCAACAGATTTGATGCAATTACATAGAAGGCACGACAGCGGCTAGATTTCATTAGGTGTTTGAGGAGACTTGGTATGTCACCAAAGACACTTGCAAATTTCTACAGATGTATCACAGACAGCATTCTAACTGGTTCCCTCATAGTCTTGTGCGGAGGGGCCATTGCTCAGGATCGGAAAGAACTGTAGAAAGTTGCAAACTCAGCCAGCTCCATCATAGGCACTAGTCTCCCCAGCGTCAAGGACATGTTCAAAAGGCAATGCCTCAAAAGGGTGGCCTCTATCATTAAAGATCCCCATCACCCAGGAGATACCCTCTTCTCTTTGCTTCCAGCATGGAGGAGGTATAGGAGCCTGAAGACACCCACTCAACATTTCAGGAACAGGTTCTTCCCTAAACCATTAGATTTCTGAATGGACAAGGAACGTGCACACTACCTCTCTATTTGTTCCTCTCTTTTTGCTCTACTTATATATTTATTGTAATTTATACTTTTTATTGTTATGTATTGCATTGTACTGCTGCTTCAAATCAACAAATTTCATGACACATGCCGGTAATATTAAACCTGATTCTGGTTCTGAGTAACACATAAAAGTTGCTGGTGAACGCAGCAGGCCAGGCGACATCTCTAGGAAGAGGTACAGTCGACGTTTCAGGCTGAGACCCTTCATCCTGACTGTACCTCTTCCTAGAGATGCTGCCTGGCCTGCTGCGTTCACCAGCAACTTTGATGTGTGTTGCTTGAATTTCCAGCATCTGCAGAATTCCTTGTGTCTGATTCTGAGTCCAAGGTATTGTAGCAGGAAACTGTTTCATAGACTTATAAAAGTGGGATAGAAGTTGTCCTTGAGCCTGGTGGGAGGTGTTTTCTGACTTCTGTATCTTCTGCCTGATGGAAGAGAGGAGAAGAGGAGTATCTGGCATGGGCAGGGTCTTTCACGATGCTGGGGCTTTTCTGAGGAAGTGAGAGTGGGAATTGTTGGTGCTGCATTCATTCATGGAAATGGAGCCCATTTTCTGGACTTCCTGACTTGTAAATGCCTTTGAGTTGTCTGGAAATGGGTCCTCACCAGAGGATACCACACTCTTGCAGCCACTCCATTTATATCAATCATAAAAGTCCCTTCTACAACCTATGATGCCCACGTCTACCAAAAGTCACATTCTAGCCTTATTTTTTCTCTAAGACTGTGACAAGTTCCCAGTTCCCTTTGAGAAGGGAAAGAAGTGCATGTAGTAATTGTTAAAGCTGTTTGCTCTTGTCTCTGGAATCATTTCTGCTACTATCCATATTCAGCACCTTTAACAAACTTAATTAACCAGATGGTACTGTCCTCCCAAACTCCTGCTCAGAAACGAATCCAGGAATGAAAAGGTTAACATATGATCAGTGTTTAATGGCTCTGGGCCTATACTCGTCGAAGTTTAGAAGAATGAGAAGGGATCTCATTGAAATCTATGGAGTATTGAATGAGCTAGATAGAGTGGATATGGAGAGGATATTTACTAGATTATTGATTTAAACATATTGTGCAGTTCCTTGAGAATACAGGTCATTCTTATAGAATTAGATACAGATATAGGATTGGGATATCCTGACCCACACTCCAAATTCAGATGGTGACATTAGCGCACCTGAAAGCTGTTTGCTAACCACCATAAAACCACCGAAGAACAAAAATGTTCCCTACAGTGGGTGAGTTTAGAACCAAAGGGCAGAGCCTCAGAATAGAAAGATGTCCCTTTAGAACAGAGATGAGGAGGAATTTCTTTAGCCAGACGATGATGAATCTGTGGAATTCACTGCCACAGATGGCCTTAAAGGTCAAGTCATTGAGTACCTTTGAGGTTGATAGAGACATAGAAACCTACAGCACATTACAGGCCCTTCAGCCCACAATGTTGTGCCGACCAGTAACCTATTCTATAAACTGCCTAGAATTTCCCTACTGCATAGCCCTCTATTTTTCTGCGCTCCATGTTCCTATCTAAGAGTCTCTTAAAATCCCCTATTGTATCCGCTTCCACCACCACCGGCAGTGCATTCCACGCACTCATCACTCTCCACGTGAAAAACTTACCCCTGACATCCCCCTTGTACCTACTTCCAGGCACCTCAAAACTATTCCCCCTCATTTTAGCCACTTTGACACTGGGAAAAAGCTTCTGGCTATCCATAAAATAAATGCCTCTCATCATCTTATGCTCCTCTGTCGGGTCACCTCTCATCATCCATTGCTCCAAGGAGAAAAGGCCAAGTTCCCTCAACCTATTCTCAAATGCAGGCAACATCCTTGTAAATCTCCTCTGCACTCTCTCTATAGCATCCACATCCTTCCTGTGGTGAAGTGATCAGAACTGAACACAATACTCCAAGAGGTGTTTGACCAAGGTCTTATATAGCTGTAATATTACCACATGTCTCTTGAATTCAGTCCGACGGTTGATGAAGCCCAAGACACCATACGCCTTCTTCACAACACTGTCAACCTGCTCAGCAGCTTTGAGTGTCTTACGGACACAGACCTCAAGATCTCACTGATCCTCCACACTGCCAGGAGTCTTACCATTGATTTCTTGATTAGTCAGGATGTCAAAGGTTTCAGGGAGAAGGCAGGTGAATGAGGTTGAGAAGGATAATAAATCAGCCATGATGGAATGGCAGAGAAAACTCGATGGGCTGAATGGCCTAATTCTGCTCCTAGGGATGTCTTATGATCTTATGGTCAATCATACCACTCGTCCCCACTCTAGTGTTATGAGATGATCTCAACCACACCAGCTTCCAGGATTTAGATGCTCTAACTCTCCGGGTATGGACAGCTGGTGTGGCCCTTTAAGGATTCAGGATAGTCCTGTTAATTGGCAATGATGTTTTGGACACCAGGAATTGAGTATTTAAAGAGCACCTGAACTGAGGTTCAGTGCTCAATTGAAAGTGCTACTAGTGATTTCCACTGGCATTTGTTTTGTGTTCAGTACTTGATTCAGTTTGACACCGTGCCTTGATCCTAGCTCCAGATACTCCAGCATCTGGGTCCAAACCATCCTGGTCAAGGGCATCTGACCCACCCTCTCTGCATCTGACTCATCTTTGGCTCCTCAAAGTGATGATGGGTTTAAATTGAACAATCCAGTTATTTTTCATGATGAACTGTCCCTGCAACACTGTTGTCACACCTCTTCATTCTCTTATTTACTTGTTTCATGTTCCTGGCTGACATTACCATTCTGTTTTTGCCTTCTGTCTCTTGTCACTGCCACCTGCCTGGCTGTACAGCTGAAGTGACTAATAACCACACCAAGTCCCAAAAGCACGTTGCAGCTTTTCAGCCTACCTCCCTGACTGTACAGCGGAAACAAGCAAGAAATGCCACTGCTCTCTTTACAACGTTTAAGACAGCAAAGGCATCACAGCAGCTCTGTCGGCACAAATTGTCTCAGTGCCTGGTTTATTAAGTTCAAAGCACGGCTGTGGCTGGATCATAATGCAAGTCATCGAGACAGCAGGCAGTCAAGTGGAACAGTGACAGAACAAAACAAAGACACGGGGCAATGGAGAACAACACCAATAATACCAATGCAATTGCTGTGATCACAGATGCAATTTACTCCACACTCTCCCTCTCACACAGGTCACCCAATGGATTTTAAACCATATTTCACAGAGGCCCTCAAACACTGTATTACACACTAATGTAAAGTTGCTCTGACTGGGAGATTGCACACTCCAACATGGCAAACTGACTCCTTCTTTTTGCCACTTCAAAAGGACGAGTGCAGTGACTTAGTGGATAAGTGCTCTGCCCAGAGAGAGAGCACAGGTCAACAGGAGAAAGGTAGCAATCTCTAAAGAACATTCTCTAAAGAAAAATGTCCATATGTGCAGCTTCCGGACATTATAGCACACTCGGGGTGTCGAAAGACCACCTGAAAAAACACACCAAATAAGATATACTAAATGCGAAAAGGCAGGCAAACTTCACTCAATTGCATGCCACACTGGGAAGTGTAAGGGTGCCAATTTACAACCAGTGGGTACGCCTTTCCAGTGTGAGATATGTAAGGTCTCCTTCAAGTCCAAGAGCAGTTTGGGATAACACGAGAGACACTGTCACCCGGAGGTTCGGAACCTTAAACGAGGGGAAGAGATCCTCGTCAAGAAGAAACCGGGCAGGAAGGTGGTCTAGACAGACGAAGTCAGCCTATTGGTGGAATTAGAAGAGAGGTTCACGGAGACGAGATTCATCAACCTGGAGATCAGCAAAATCTTAACGACTAAAACGAATAAGCAGATCTCGGATAAACGTAGACATTTGGAGAAAAAGAAGCTAAAGGAAATTAGTCAGGCTGCGGCTCAGCTGTCGGAAGAACACAATGAAGAGATCTCAGAGCCAGTGGACTCCCCTTTGAAAGTTAAATCTAGAAACATCGTGAAGAGCGATCCTGGTAGGATCCCACACGGCATCATGGAGGGACTTGAGGAAGCGAAAAACCTGCTAAGTGACAGGAGGAACAATGCCAGCTTCGCTACCAGGATCAGTCTGATCGAACAGATCTCCATAAGCCTAGTTAAGAGATTTGTGAAATCTTGTCACACAAACCAAAGGGACCTGAGGACAGACAATGTACTACTCATACCGAAAAACAGTAATACACAAAGAAGTGCCCCGAAGAAAAGCATATCTAAAGCGTACCAAGTGCTGTACGAGAAGGATCGTAAGAGACTGGTTAGGCAGATAATGGGGGCTCCCGGCCTTAGCCAAAGTCCGTTGAATAAAGAAACTGTCTTCTGGAGCTTCAGTGAGAGACTCGGGACTGCCAACAATAGGGCGGACCTGAGTAAGCTGGAGAAGTATTCCAGTAAAATGAACGAATATAACCTACTTAGGAAAATCGAATTAGAGGAAGTAAAATTGGCTCTAATGGGAATCAAGGAGGACAGTGCCCCAGGCCCTGATGGCCGAACAAAAAAGAACATCCAGTCCATCTTGGATGAAAATACGGAAACGCTGCCTAGACTCCTCTCACCTTGGCTCCAATCCGGTAGCATTCCCGAGTGTTTGAAAAGGAGCTGGACAGTGTTAATTCCTAAAATGGACGACCCCGACCAGTTAAGATGTTTGGACAACTTGAGACCAATAACAATTGGTCCAATACTCTTAAGAGTGTTCACCAAGATGTTGGCAAAACACCATGGTGACAGAAAGGGTTTATGCAGAACACACAGGGATGCAATGAGAATATAATAATCTTGGAAAACATCATCAGGGGATCCAAGAGAAGGAATAAGGACCTAGCAGTATGGTTTATGGACCTGGCTAAGGTGTTCAATTCTATTGACCACAAGCTTATTCTGAAGGTATTACAAAGGATGGTACTCCGAAACTATTTACAGACCTTATTATGGATCTGTACAATAATACTTCGACCGTCATCGAATTGGTCTGTGGCAAAATGGAGAAAATCAACATCAAGAGAGGAGTGAAACAAGGTGATCCCCTCTCGCCTATTCTGTTTAATATCGCAATGCAGGTGATGTTATTGGAGCAGAGGAAAGATCTGCTCCAATAACATCAAAAAGCGTACCAAGTGCTGTACGAGAAGGATCATAAGAGACTGGCTAGGCAGATAATGGGGGCTCCCGGCCTTAGCCAAAGTCCGGGATGTACCGCACTCGCCTTCGCGGATGACATCGCCATTGTCAGCGACTCCCACGCGGGAATGAAGAAAAATATTGAAATTCTAGCATCATTCTGTAGATCTACTAGGCTGGAGGTAAACTTGAAGAAGACTAGGAGATTTCACTTCATTTGGACCAGGCAGACAATATGGAGGAAGCATGGAGATTCATTTGGGAAGTAATATCCTATATGCCCCCCAGGGAACATTGAAAAGCATCTGGGAGCATGTGTAGACCCATGGCACAGCATTTCAAGTGATAATTGGAATGCGAAATTCGAGGGATGGTTTGATAGCTAAATTAAAACCCACCCAAAGAGTCGAACTACTCAAAATCTTCATCATCCCAAGAGTGTATTTCCATCTAACCCTTGCTGAGGCTTCACAAAACATTCTGAAAGCACTCAATTGATTAGTCAGGAAAACCACTAAGGAGATCCTCCATCTCCTCCAGGATACAACTGACGGATGGCGGCCTTTGCTTGCCTAAATTGGAAATACAAATAGAGGCAGGCACTAGAGAGATCGGAGGACACCATTTATAAGACACCCTGTAGAGATGGCTGGGGAAGAGAACCAGGAAGTGATAGGAAGATTAGTGAGTCTTGAGGTAGTATGGGGGAAGAATAGGGTCCCAGAAGAGGAAACAATGACAGCTGATGAGTTGGATAACGCACTAGAAGAAAGGTTGGTGGGTGTATGAAGCATCCTGCCAGGGGTATAATTTTAATGTGATTGGAGGAAAGTATAGGGGGGTGCTAGAGATAAGTTTTTTTTACACGGAGGTTAGTGGGCGTATGGAGCATCCTGCCAGTACAGGTGGTACGAGCAGATATATGCAGGACAAGTGACTTCAGGACACAATCTCCAGTGGCCACACTTCTGCATTGTGGCCGGAATGCAGGGTTATCAGAATGTGTGTCATTTTCCACTGCAGACTTTAAACGAAGACAGTAGGTCCCAAGTTACAACTCTGAAGATCATGAGGATAACTATGTGATGAATGATAAGATGGAACCTTGACCTCATAATTTACCTTATTAAGGCCTTGTGCCCTTCGTCTGCTGCATGGCACCATCTCTGTAACTTTAATACTTTATTCAGCATTCTGTTATTGTTTTCCCTTGTACAGCCTCAATGCACTGACGAGACAAAATAATCTGTATGCAAAACAAAGTTTTTCACTGTAGCTCGGCACATGACAATGATAAACTGATTACCAATCATCCTGGCTAACATTTATCCCTCGGCAACACCCCAGAGTGAAGTTGTAGAGCATTCGACAAGGAGCAGAGACCTGTGACTCACTCCCTCTCCCGACAGTTTCTGTCGGTCCCAGAATGTCAGGAAATTCTCTGATGGTGACAGTTCTGACAGTTTCTCACCAACCACAGTGCAACATGTCGCGTTCATGACTCTTCAGTGTTTGACAATACTATCAACCAAGTTTAGGAAACAGCAAAGTCTAAAGGAAGAAATAAAGCTGCAGTGTTTTAACAAGCTAATAACAAGCTATTAAAAAGCCTCGAGCAATGGAGCAGTAAATGGTTGGAAAATGAGGAAGCAATTAAAATTTAGAGAACATATAACAGATAATAAAGCTCTGAATATCATCACAGAATGATAGATACAGAAGGTGGACATTCAGCCCATTGTGTCAGTGCTAGTTCTACAATAGAGTTGAAACACTGTGAATGTTTTCCTTTCAAGTTTATAGTGAATTTATATATTGAGCATTACAGCACAGAAAGAGGCTATTTGGCTCACCTCGTCCATGCTTCATTATTTTCCTGCCTAGTCCCATCTACACGCACCCAAACCATAGCCCTCCTTACCCCTCTTGTCTTAAATGATAACATTGAACCTCTGTCCAACACTACTCCTGGCAGCTCACTCAACACTCACACCACCCTCTGGACAACAGGTTATCAAGAAGGTAAATGGAATTCATTGAAAGCGTTCATTGATAGAGCAATTGAATTTAAAACCAGGGCAATTATGCTGCAATTGTACAAGGTACTGATGGGGCTGCACCTGGAGTGGTGTGTGTGGTTCTGGTCTGCTTACTTGAGGAAGGACATACTGGCTTTTCAGGCTCCGCAGAGGAGATTCACCCAGCTGATTTGAGAGATGAGAAGATTAGCCTTTGAGGAGAAACTGGATCAGCAAAGTGAATTTATTATCAAAGTATGTAGAGGATCTATCAGTAATAGTGCATTGAGATTCATTTTCTTGGCCATTTACGGGAATATTAAAAATATAATAGAATTTGTGAAAAACTATTCATAAACGAAGCCTGACAAACACCCAATGTGCAAAAGAAGATAATCTGTGCAAATACAAAGCAAAATAATACTGAGAACATCAATTGTAAAAAGTCCCTGAAAGTGAGTCTGTAGGTTGAGATGTGTTGAGTTGAGGTGAGTGACGTCAGTTCAGGAGCCTTATAGTCGGGGGGAATAACTGTTCCTGAACCTGGTGATGTGGGACCTAAGGCCTGTGTACCTCCTGTGCAGTGGCAGTACCGAAACAAGATCCAAGCCTGGAATATGGGGGTCCTTGATGATGGATGCTGCTTTCTTGTGGCGGTGCTCCATGTAAATGTAAATGTACTCAACGGTGTGGAGGGCTTTACCTGTGGTAGACTGGGCTACAGACATTTCTGTTCATGGACTACCTGGCCATGATGTAACCAGTCAGGATGCTCTCCACTGTGCATCTATAGAGGTTTGTCAAAGTTTTTGGTGACATGCCAAATCTACGCAAACTTCTAACAAAGTAAAGGCTATCATTTTTGTGCTGTATCACTCTTGGACTTTCTTTACCTCCACACTTCACAGTCTTCCCTTCTTTCCATCGTGCTTTCCCCTTCCCTGCGTCCATACTTGTCTAACACCTGTAACGGCTGACACAAGCTTCATCAACTTGAGACATTAACTCATGAAACACAGATGCTGCCTGAGCCGTTTCTGGCATTCCCTGCTTTTATTCCAGATTAGGGCAGCGTGGTAGCACAATGTACAGTACAGGTGACCCGGGTTCAATTCCTGCCACTGCCTATGAGGAGTTTATACATTCTCCCAGTTACTTCGTGGGTTTCCTCTCGTGCTCCGATTTCCTCCCACAGTTCAAAGACTTTTATAGTTTCATCATTCATTGTAAATTGCTCTGTGATTAGGCTAGGATTAAGTCAGGGGATTGGAAGGTGGTGCAGTTTGAAGGGCCTATTCCATGCTGTATCTCAATAAATAAATAATCAAAATTTCAATATCCACCGACTTAACTTCATTTATTTGAGTGCTTTAGGAGGGTAAAGCAAACAAGAAACTGTCCCGAGTAACACACGCACAATGCCGGGGGACCTCAGCAGGTCAGGCAGTTTTTTGAAGAGGAATAAAGAATCAACCAGGACTATTCATCAGGACTTTGTTCCTCTCTATAGATGCTGCCTGACCGGCAGAGTTCCTCCAGCATTTTGTGTGTGCTACTACAGATTTACGGCACAAGGCTACCGTGAGCTAGGCGTTTTCCATTGTGGGCCTTGCATTTAACCGGAAAGTCTCGAAGGAAGCCGTGAAAGGAGTGCCGGGTGTAGTTGTGTGCATGATGAGGTGGATTCCCATACATATCACTGCAGTTCCAGAGATAAGCAAATAGACCACGAGAGGAAGTAGTGAGCTAGTACCTTGCTCTAAGAACCAGAGAGGCGAAGTGCTAAGTCTCCACTGTAACTCACAAAGCATAGGGGAGCAAAGTGGGTCAGACACCATCTCAATGCAGGGAAATGGACAGCCCACCTTTTAGGTCGAGATCCTTCATCTGAACTGGAAGAGGGGAGATAGCCAGTGTTAAAAGGGTGGGTGGGGAGGGGGGACGGGGTGGAGCAGGAGCTGGCGGGTGGATAGGTGGATCCAGAAGATGTAAGGCACCGTGGTATTGGACAGCCTCAGTACCACAGTAGTTATTACAGCTCAAGGCATCAGAGTTCAGAGTTCAATTCCAGCGCCATCTGTTAGGAGTTTGTATGTTCTCCCTGTGACCGAGTAGGTTTCCTCCGGGTGCTCTGGTTTTCCAAAGGGTGACTGGTCAGTATAGATTGTCCTCTGATTAGGCTAGTGTTAAATAGGTGAGTTGCTGGCGAAGTGGCTCGTTGGGCTGGAAGAGCCTGTTCTGCTTTGTATCTCCAAATAAAAGTAAATAATTAAAAATATTGTGTTATTTTTAATTAGGTTACGCTTTTGAAGGTTTGCCCAGCCACGGAGCAAGACTTCAAAGCAAGATTTCCTCCCCTGCCAACTCAGGACTACATTCAATACAGCCAGGCATGGGGACGTTTTGTACCCAATTACTGGCTACAACACTCGAAACAATCCATACTTTGTTCTGGCTGCACTTCACACACACAATTAAAAAAACATAAAATGGAAACAGAAAATGCTGGGACTTAGGGTCTTAAAGGGAGGTTAGAATCAGAATCAGGTTTATTAGCACTGACGTATGTCATGAAATTTGTTGTTTTGTAACAGCAGTGCAGTGCAGATATATGAACGTTACTATAAAGTTTCACTGGCCTGAAACATTAACACTGTTTTGCTTCCGTAGATGCCGCTGACCTGTTGAGTGTTTCCAGCACTTCCTGTTTTATCTCAGATTTTCGATATCTGCAGTTTCTTTGCTCCTTGTTTTATCATGTGACCTCCTTGCTGCCTGGAAATGTGATGGCATTGTCAAAAGCCACATTCTATGCTGCAATACCTCCATAGCATACAACCATCTTAAAGAAAACTTTAAGCAGTATTTGACAGAGATTCTGCAAATCCTGAAAATCTGGATCAACACACACAAAATACTTGAGGAAATCAGCAGGTCAGACAGCATCTGTGGATAGAGGTAAACGAAGTTCAAAGTATGGAAAACTGTGAAGAACAGAAATAGGTAAATAAATAAATAAATAAATAAATACCCACATACCGAAAGCGTGAGATGTAGGGTCCTTGAAAGTTAGTCAAAAAGACGTGGAATCAGTTCAGTGCTGAGGTGAGTGAATTTATCCACACTGGTTGAAGAGTGATAACTTTCTGAACCTAATGGTGTACTTCCTGATAGTAGCAGCAAAAAAGGAACGTGGCCTGGTTGGCCGAGACCCTTGACGATCAACGTTGAAACAGTCAACATTTCAAGAGAAGACTCTTCATCAGATGAACACTTGATGCTGCCTGATGTTCTAAGTTCCTCCAATATTTTCTGTGCGTTGATATTTGAAATGTCTCTTCCACTGACCTAACCAAGTGGTATTTTTGTTTTTGGCATGGGCTGAATTCTCTAATCTGTATCGCCAAAAACACTCAGGTTCTGTCAGAGATGGTACAAACTCTCTACATCAACTCAGTTGCAATCCATTTTGCTACTCATTGAAGCTGCTGTGATGTACACAGCATAAAGGCAATAGGGGAGCACAGTGATGCAACTAGCAATCCTGGTTCAATTCTCACCTCCAGTGACGTATGTGTGAATTGCACATTCTACCAAGGACAAGCAGTGTGGTTGCTCTAGATACAACATGGGAACAGGTCCTTCCAGCCGAACAAGCCCCTGCCGCCCAATTAACCAACTAACCCGCACGTCTTTGGAATATGGCAGGAATCTAAAGAAACCAGAGGAAACCATACAGGCACAGGGAGATCATTTAAACTCCTCACAGATACAGTGGAATTGAAACTGGCTCACTAACACTGTAATACGCTAACCACTACACTAGTGTGCAGGAGAATTGAAGGGAATGTGAGAAGAATAAAATAACTTCATCAGCTTTGCCTCCAACTTCCACCCTGCCCTCAATTTACGCGGTTCATTTCCAGCACCTCCCTCCCCTTTCTCAATCTCTCTGTTTCCATCTCTGGAGACAGTTCACCAACTGATATCTTCTATAAACCCACTGATTCTCACAGCTACCTGGACCATACCTCTTCCCACCCTGTCACTTGTAAAAATGCTATCCCCTTCTCCCAGTTCCTCCATCTCCACTGCATCTGCTCTCAGGATGAGGCTTTTCAATCCAGAACTAAGGATTTCTTTCCTTCAAAGAAAGGGCTTTCCTTCCTCTTCCATCAATGCTGCCCTCAACCTCATCTCTTCCATTGCACACATGTCTGCCTTCACCCCACCTAAACGCCACCTCACCAGGGATAGGATTCCTCTTGTCCTCACCTACCACTCCACCAGCCTCCACATCCAGCACATAATTCTCTGTAACTTCCGCCATCTCCAACAGGATCCCACCACCAAGCACATCTTTCCCTCCCACCGCCTGAACACTGCTCTTTCTCTGTGACTGCAACATACCCTTCTGTTTTTATTTATACCACCTCAGTATACTTATGTTTGGAATGATCTTTCTGGATGGCAGGCAAACAAAAGCTTTTCACTGTATCTCAGTACATAGAGCAATAAAAGACCCATTATCACTTACCAAGTGCCCACAATCCACTTGCCAGCTTTCCCAGGGATAAACTGGCACTGCATGCCTGAAACACAATTAATGTTGCCCTAGAAACCATCACTGCCATTTCAACCACAGATCTTTTCTTTCCTAGTAATGTAGTCATAAGACCATAAGACATAGCAGAATTAGGCCATTCAGCCCATCGAGTCTGCTGTGCCATCCAATTATAGCTGATCCATTTCCCTTTCAACCCCATTCTCCTGCCTTCTCCCTGTACCCTGCAGGGTCTTTACTAATCAAGAACTTATTAACCTCTGTTTTAAGTATACTGTAGCCAGGTTCCACAGCCATCTGTGGTAATGAACTCCACAGATTCTCTATACTCTGGCTTGAAATTCTCCCTCATCTCTGTCCTAAAGGGACATCCTTCTATTCTAAGGCTGTGCCCTCTGATCCTTGACTCACCCACTACAGGAAACATCCTGTCTACATCCACTCTATCTAGCCTTTCAGCATCTGATAGATTTCTGTGAGAAACCCCTCATTCTTTCAAATGAGTACAGGCCCAGAGCCAGCAAATACTCCTGAAACAATAACCCTTTCATTCTCAGGATCATTCTTGTAAATATCCTCTGCGGCTTCTCGAATGCCAGCAAGTCCAGATTTGGATGTGGGGTCCAAAACTGCTCCCTGCTTCCTCAGCGCTGCCTGCCCCTCCACCTATCTTTGTAGCATCTGCAGACCTGGCCACAGTGAAATCAATTCCGTCGTGCAGATCATTAACATATAACGTGAAAAGAAGCAGTCCCAACACTGATCCCTGCAGAACATCACAGGTCATCTGCAACCAACCAGAAAATGAGTGGGATCTGAGAAACTCCAAGAGCCAGCAGGTACAACCAAACCACCCTGTGGGTCTAGGTTACCAGCGGGCATGTCTCCATGGACACTTTGAGCAGCATTAAAGTCATGGAGTCCAAAAGACTGTAAGATATAGGAGCAGAAATAGGCCATTCAACTCATCAAGTCTGCTCTACCATCCAATCATGGGCTGATTAATCATGAGTTGTATAACATGAAAAAGGCCAATTGGATAACCAACTGAATATCAACCACTGGGCATCGCTTCTGTATGAATCCCTTCTTCCAGCACCTGGCCCTTAACCTTCTGTGCATAGCCAACCCAAGAATTCATCTACGCACATCTTAAATGCTGTCAGTGATTCCTCTTCCCCCACTCACAAGCAGTGCATTCCAAGTACTCACCATTCTCGAGGTGAGAAAGGCTTCTCCCGGAGATGATCAGGCCTACAGGCCGGTGTGTTCTCTGAATGACAATATCACATGCTGGAGGCCATGAATGGCGTCTCACCGGTTTTGCTCATGGCCGCTGCCAACTTTAAAGATTAAAGATCTTAAAGTTTAGCTCTATTTGTCATAAGAGATTCTGTAGATGCTGGAAATCCAGAGTAGAACACACAAAATGCTGGAGGAACTCAACAGGTCAGGTATGGAGAGGAATCCTTCATGTGCCACATGTGCATTGAAATGTGTCATTCGCTCCAACTACCAATGCAGTCTGAATATGTGCTGGGGCAATCTGCAAGAGTTGCTGTGATTCCAGTGCCAAAGTAGATGCCCACAATTCACTAATCCTCATGAATATTTGCACCTTTGGACATTGAGAGGAAATCAAGCACATGGACGTCAGCCAGTAGAACCACGAGAAGAGCTTAAAAGGAGGCAGCTTTATAGAGCGGGCATCAGTGGAGTGGGTGATGGAGTAGAGGGAGACAGAGTAGGAGGGCTTTGTTTCAACGGGGCTTCGACGATACTGGGTCGAGGCGAGGTAGGTTAACTGTGTAGAATACAGACAGGAAGAATGTGTGTGAGGCCAATGCTCTGTACTGGATGTCAGATGAGGGAAGTCCGGGAAACTCCCAGTCACCCGGACGGGCACATCTGCACCAGGTGAGTCGAGCTGCAGGTCTTTAGAGACCGCATTAGGGAACTGGAGATGCAGCTAGATGAACTTTGTCTTGTCAGGGAGAGCGAGGAGGTAATAAATAGGAGCTATAGGCAGGTGGTCACACCGGGGCCTGGGGAGACAGATAAGTGGATAACAGTCAGGAGAGGGAAGGGCAAGAGGCAGATACTAGAGAGTACCACTGTGGCTGTCCCCCTTAACAATAAGTACTCCTGTTTGAGTACTGTTGGGGGAGACAACCTACCTGGGGGAAGCAACAGTGGTCGTGCCTCTGGCACAGAGTCTGGCCCTGTGGCTCAGAAGGGTAGGGAAAGGAAGAGGATGGCAGCAGTGATAGGGAACTCTATAGTTAGGGGTCAGACAGGTGATTCTGTAGCTGCAGGAAAGAAACACAAATGGTTGTTTGGCTCCCAGGTGCCAGGGTCTGGGATGTTTCTGATCACGTCCACAATATCCTGAAGTGGGAAGGAGAACAGCCAGAGGTCGTGGTACATATTGGTATCAATGACATAGGTAGGAAAAGGGAGGAGGTCCTGAAAACAGACTACAGGGAGTTAGGAAGAAAGTTGAGAAGCAGGACCTCAAAGGTAGTAATCTTCGGGATTACTGCCTGTGCCACGTAACAGGGAGAATAGGAATAGAATGAGGTGGAGGATAAATGCGTGGCTGAGGGATTGGAGCGGGGGCAGGGATTCAGATTTCTGGATCTTTGGGACCTCTTTTGGCGCAGGTGTGACCTGTACAAAACGGACGGGTTGCACTTGAATCCCAAAGGGACCAATATCCTGGCAGGGAGGTTTGCAAAGGCTATTGGGGAGAGTTTAAACTGGGATTGTTGGGGGGTGGGAACCGAACTGAAGAGATGGAGGAAGGGGCGGTTGACTCACAAATAGAGAAAACATGGAGACAGTGCGAGAGGGAGGATAGGCAGGTGATAGAGAAGGAATGCGCTCAGACTGATGGTTTGAGATGCGGCTATTTTAATGCAAGGAGTATTACGAACAAAGCAGATGAGCTTAGAGCGTGCATCAGTACTTGGAGCTATGATGTTGTGGCCATTACAGAGACTTGGATGGCTCAGGTGCATGAATGGTTACTTCAAGTGCTGGGTTTTAGATGTTTCAGAAACGACAAGGAGGGAGGCGAAAGAGGTGAGGCATGACACTGTTGATCATAGAGAGCATCACGGCTGCAGAAAAGGAAGAAGTCATAGAGGGATTGTCTATGGAGTCTCTGTGAGTGGAAGTTAGGAAGAGGAAGGGGTCAATAACTCAAATGGGTGTTTTTTGTAGACCACCAATAGTAACAGGGACATCAAGGAGCAGATAGGGAGACAGATTCTGGAAAGGTGTAATAATAACAGGGTTGTCGTGGTGGCAGATTTTAATTTCCCAAATATCGATTGACATCTCCCTAGAGTAAGGAGTTTACATGAGGTAGAGTTTGTTAGGTGTGTTCAGGAAGGTGTCTTGACACAATATGTAGATAACCCTACAAGAGGAGAGATCTGGTATTGGGAAATAGATCTGGTCAGGTGTCAGATCTCTCAGTGGGAGAGCATTTTGGAGATAGTGATCACAATTTTATCTCCTTTACCGTAGCATTGGAGAAGGATAGGAACAGACAAGTTAGGAAAGAGTAAGGGTAAAGGTCAGGCTATCAGACAGGGACTTGGAAACATAAATTGGAAACAGATGCTTTCAGGGAAATGTATGGAAGAAATGTGGCAAATGGTCAGGGGATATTTACGTGATGTTCTGCATAGATACATTCCAATGAGACAGGGAAAGTATGGTAGGGTACAGGAACCGTGGTGTACAAAGGCTGTTGTAAATCTAGTCAAGAAGAAAGAAGAGCTTAAGAAAGGTTCAAAAAACTAGATAATGATAGAGATCTAGAAGATTATAAGGCTGGCAGGAAGACGCTTAAGAATGAAATTAGGAGAGCCAGAAGGGGTCATGAGAAGGCCTTGGCAGACAGGATTAACGAAAACACCAAGGCATTCTACAAGTATGTCAAGAGCAAGAGGATAAGACGTGAGAAAATCAGACGAATGAAGTGTGACAGTGAAAAAGTGTGTATGGAAACAGAGGAGATAACACAGGTAATAATGAATACTTTACTTCAGTATTCACTATGGAAAAGGATTTTGGCGATTGCAGGGATGACTTACAGTGGACTGGAAAACTTGAGCATGTAGATATTAAGGAAGAGGATGTGCTGGAGCTTTTGGAAAGCATCAAGTTGGATAAGTCACCAGGACTGAACGAGATGTACCCCAGGCTACTGTGGGAGGCAAGGGAGGAGATTGCTGAGCCTCTGGTGATGATCTTTGCATCATCAATGGGGATGGGAGAGGTTCCAGAGGATTGGAAGGTTGCAGATGTTGCTCCTTTATTCAAGAAAGGGAGTAAAGATAGCTCAGGAAATTGTAGACCAGTGAGTCTTACTTCAGTGGTTGGTAATTTGATAGAGAAGATCCTGAGAGGCAGGATATGTGAACATTTGGGGAGGCATAATATGATTAGGTATAGTCAGCATGGCTTTGTCAAGGGCTGGTCATGCCTTACAAGCATGATTGAATTTTTGAGGATGTGACTAAACACATTGATGAAGGTAGAGCAGTAGATGTAGTGTATATGGATTTCATCAAGGCATTTGTTAAGGTACCCCATGCAAGGCTTATTGAGAAGGTAAGGAGGCATGGGATCCAAGGAGACATTGCTTTGTGAATCCAGAACTGGCTTGCCCACAGAAGACAAAGAGTGGTTGTAGATGGGTCATATTCTGCATGGAGGTCGGTGACCAATGGTGTGCCTCAGGGATCTGTTCTAGGACCCTTACTCTTCGTGATTTTTATAAATGACCTAGATGAGGAAGTGGAGGAATCGTTTAGTAAATTTGCTGATGACACAAAAGTTGGGGGCATTGTGGATAATGTGAAGGTCTGTCAGAGGTTACAGCGGGAAATTGATAGGATGCAAAACTGGGCTGAGAAGTAGCAGATGTAGTTCAACTCAGATAAATGTGAAGTGATTCATTTTAGTAGGTCAAATATGATGACAGAATATAGTATTAATGGTAAGATTCTTGGCAGTGTGGAGGATCAGAGGGATCTTGGGTTCCAAGTCCATAGGATGCTCAAAGCAGCTGCGCGGGTTGACTCTGTGGTTAAGAAGGCATACGGTGCATTGGCCTTCATCAATCGTGGGATTGAGTTTAAGAGCCGAGAGGTAATGTTGCAGCTATATAGGACCCTGGTCAGACCCCACTTGGAGTACTGTGCTCCGTTCTGGTCGCCTCACTACAGAAAGGATGTGGAAACCATGGAAAGGGTGCAGAGGAGATTTACAAGGATGTTGCCCGGATTGGGGAGCATGCCTTATGAGAATAGGTTGAGTGAACACGGCCTTTTCTCCTTGCAGCGACAGAGGATGAGAAGTGACCTGATAGAGGTGTATAAGATGATGAGAGGCATTGATTGTACGGATAGTCAGAGGCTTTTTCCCAGGGCTGAAATGGCTCACATGAGAGGGCATAGTTTTAAGGTGCTTGGAAGTAGGTACAGAGGCGATGTCATGGGGTAAATTTTTTAAGCCGAGAGTGGTGAGTGCGTGGAATGGGCTGCCGGCAATGGTGATGGAGGCAGATACAATAGGGTCTTTTACGAGACTCTTGGATAGGTACATGAAGCTTAGAAAAATCGAGGGCTATGGGAAATTCGTGGTAGTTTCTCAGGTAAGAACATGTTCGGCACAGCTTTGTGGGCCAAAGGGCCTGTATTGTGCTGTAGGTTTTCTATGTTTCTAAAACCAGAGCACCTGAGAAAACCCATGTGGTCACAGGGAGAACATACAAACTCCTTACAGACAGCAGGGGAATTGAACCCCAACACGGGCAATGCAAGGAGTATTGCTAGCCGCTACACCACTGTGTGAACTTTGAACAGTTGAAGAGCCAGCTTCGGGTCTGGGTAGGAAGTGGTGGAGACCTGGCTGGAGATTTGAGTCTTGTTGGGGTGAGGTGGAGAAATGTGGAAAGAGGAGGGGAAAAGTGGAAGAAAAAGTGATGTGATCATTGGCTGAATAGTGTGCATTGGGTGAGAAATCTGAAAGAGCAGAGTTAGGTACAGGGAACACCAGGCCTGATAAACACTCTGAATGCACAGTTGTCATGAGGATATCCAGTGAAAGGTTCTCCCAATCCAAGGGATGAACTAAGTCATCTCACAGTGCAGTGTTGACAATGTCACTTGACACAGAAAACCAGGAGAGGCGTGCAGTGTGACCATTGACCAGAAGTACCCTCTGGTGGGGGCTGCATGGTTGTGTAGTATTAGCATAACACTTTACAGCCCCAACTGTAAGATCAGGGGTTCAGGGTGCTTCAGTTTCCTCCCACATTCCATCAATGTTCAGTTAGGGTTAGTTAAATTGCGGGCATGTTATATTCACGCTGGAAGGATTGTGACAGGTGCAGAATGCCCCCAGCACATCCACAATACAAACAATGCCATATGTTTCAACATTTCAATGTATATGCAACAAATCTTTCCTGAGGTAAGTGGGGGAGGGGGAGGGATGCTCTGCTGCTGTTTGTGCTTGGGAGGAGGAGGAGGGGGCTTCTTTTGGACATTTTTACTGTCACTCATTCTTTGGGTTGGTCTAAGCAACACACACAGATGCTGGCAGCATCTATGGAAAAGAGTAAACAGTCAACGTTTTGGGCCGAGACCTTTCATCAGAACTTTGGGGTATTCTTCTGTTTTTGTGGGTGTCTACAAAGAGCAAGAATTTCAGGATGTACGTATATAGCACATTCTGTAATATTAAATGGAACCATTTGAAAAAGCACTATTGAATTTGGAATTGTCATATTCCACTCCAGAAGAATACAAAAAAGAATTCAAATACTAAGGGCAGGAGTAAAACCAG